>NC_061091.1:54924674-55116275 GCF_015104395.2 Macrobrachium nipponense
AGAAAGGGCAATTCCTCTACAGACACTGCTTACGGGCCCGAAGGCAACACTGCAGGGTTAGGAGTAACAATTACAGAGTAGCACTTCACAGCAATGAAGGAGAGCGAGCACCTCTCGTAGACATATTCATAGCCCGTAGGCCATACTACAGGGTTAGGCAAAATAAAGTCTACAGGAAGTTTAGCAGGTTCACTACCCTGACTTTTGTTACTGATTAATTGCGTACATACGAATCATACGTCTTCCTTACGGAATTAGACATGATTACTGATTAATTGCGTACATACGAATCATACGTCTTCCTTACGGAATAGACAAAGTCTCACACTCCTTCCATGACAAATCTCAACAAAGAAGCATGACCCATACCCCTCGTGCATACCAAGTGCGGATCTACCGAAGCTTTCGGTAGCCACACCCTATCTTTGCAGACAACCCCGTCTGAAACTAGCCTAACTAGATTCAGATATTTTATGCAAAAATGAATCAAATTCAAATCAATTTAAGATAGCGTATGCCTAGCCACAAATCCAAGTAAATAAATCAAAAGACAATTAGGATACTTAGCGGCAATGAAGTTTCCAAAATCCTAAGACGGAGGTACTGAAAACAGGTGTTTTCAGCACCGGCGACAGAAAAATTATGAATAGAAAATGGGAATGGTTCCTGATACCCGCCTCCCAGCGGCGGGAATGGGTACTAACCACCTGGCCGACCACTGTGTGTGTCGGAAGTTTTTAAAATTCTGTCGGACTTCAGAAAATACAGCTATATATATATCTGACAGGTAAGTTTCATGAACAAAGTAACCTTTAATGTTTGCATGCTAAGAATGGCAAAATCATCGTTGCCACATTAGTGGAGCTTCACACATACGCCGATGCATTATTATAAACTGTTTCCATGAATTCTAGTTGTCATAGTAATGCAATAATTATATAATTGCTTTAATATTTATGTATATATACCTCCAATACATAGCCTAATTTCACCAATTTCCACGTTTTGTGTAAGTCTTACACCCAGTTTGGAGGGTGAACACACCAATTGGCAACAGAGAGAGAGAGAGAGAGAGAGAGAGAGAGAGAGAGAGAGAGAGAGAGAGAGAGAGAAAGTAAGGTGAAGGAAGGAAGGACAGGGGTGGCGGTGGAGGTGGGGGGGAGAGGGTAGGTGGAGCTTTTTATGCATGTTCGTATCCATTTCTGAATAATGGAGTTTTTGTCTCTTGGTACAAGGACAAGTGTCGTTATTCTTTACGATTAATGATTCACGATACCCTTATAAATTACGGCACTGGGTGTAATGCACTATAGCAAAATGACAATTTGTCAAAAATTGCATTTTTCCTAACTATACAAACCTGAGGTCCTTTAACAATAGGAAGTAGCTAGCGGCAGCTGGAACGGTCGTAAGCTTCGAACAAGGGGAGAACGGTAGTTAACTGCTTGTCCGATCGTCGCGCGCCGCGCGACTGGGAGGTAAACAATCACTTTTGCTTTTGTTTTGGCCCATGCAAAATACGCAGAGTGAGGGGTGGCATGAGGAGGGACTATATGTAAAGGACCTCAGGTTTGTATAGTTAGGAAAAATGCAATTTTCGACAAATTGTCATTTGTTCCGATACGTAATACAAACCATCGGTCCTTTAACAATAGGAAGACTCACTTCGTGGAGGTGGGAGGAATCTGAGTCTTTTGATGAACAGACTGGTGTTCGTCCATCCTGGAATGCCTCCCTGGTCGTAAGAGCGAGGGAGGGATCCAAGCCTCTGTCCAATTGATCGGGGTGTGCACCGCAGGATCAATGGTCAGACCTCTGGGCCGAGTACTAAGAGAGAGGCAAGCGTATCTCTTCGTACTAGCATTGTAAGAACTTTTTCCTTTACATGAGCAAATATAAAGCAATGGGTTTGTCTCATGTCGGCATCCACTTTCTCCCCCTTGTTGGAGAAAGTGGTGGATATACACTCCTATCTCTAGTTAAAGAGATAGGATGGAGCTCGGTTGAGTAGCTTACCTGCATCTGACTTCCTTCCAGCGTGGTAACGACCGTATCCCTCTGCCCACAGGTAGAGGTAGAGAAAGATGGTGAAGAGAAGCCAGTCACACTCTCATTCGCACATTCATTCTCCCAGTCATACCAGGAATCGATGCTGTTCTGCCTGCTCGGGTGCTGGGTAAGCTTACACAACGTGTTGAGCAGCCACCACAGGTCCCAAGGAAAAAGTATCCAAGGACTTGTGGGCAATATCCCGAAGGTAGAAGGACGTGAAGGTGGTCTGGTTGGCCCAGACACCTGCCTTCAGGACCTGCGCCACGGAGAAGTTCTTACGGAACGCTAAGGAGGGTCCGATACCTCTGACTTCGTAGGCTCTCGGTCGGAGCGTACGGATGTCGTCGCTACCATCAGCCTCGTACGCTCTCCTGATCACCTCACGCAGCACCAAAGAAAGAAAGCGTGTTCTTGGAACTTCTTTCTTGGTACCCCAGTGCTAACGAAGAGGCGTCGACACTCAGGCCTGAGGTGTCGAGTTCTCTTCAGATAGCGCCGTAGCGCCCTCACAGGACAAAGCAGCATCTCATCCGCATCGTTATCGGTGAAGTCCAGAAGGGAGGGGATCGTGAAAGACTCGAACCTGTCGTCAGGGATCGACGGATTCTGAGTCTTGGCTACGAAGTTCGGGACGAAATCGAGCGTCACAGATCCCCAGCCTCTGGTGTGTTTAACATCATAAGAAAGACATTGTAGTTCCCCTACTCTCTTCGCCGATGCCAGGGCCAGCAAGAAGAGGGTCTTGAGGGTCGATCCCTGTCTGACGACTCTCGGAGTGGCTCGAAGGGTCTTCGAGTCAAACTCCTAAGGCGAGAGTCACCATCCCACGCAGGGGGTGGGGGCCTGAGTTCCCTGGGTGGGCAAGACCTTTCGAAGCTCCTCATTAGCAAGGAGATCTCGAACGAATTCGAGATGTCCAGTCCCCTCAGTTTTAGGACGAGAGCCAGGGCGGCTCTATATCCTTTAACTGTGGGTACTGAGAGGAGCTTCTCTCGGCGAAGAAACACGAGGAAATCCGCTACCTGCTGAAGAGTGGCTCTGAGAGGAGACAGACCCTGTCTACGACACCAACCACAGAAGACAGCCCACTTCCCCTGGTACACAGCTGCAGAGGACTGTCGGACGTGTCCAGCCATCTCTGTTGCTGCGCTACGAGAAAAAAAAGCCTCTCGTTCGCAAGAGATGGTGATAACAGCCAGCCGTGAAGTTGAAGGGACTGGACTGCTTGGTGGTACCGTTCTACATGTGGCTGGGCTAGAAGGTTGTGCCAATTGGGTAGCTCTCTCGGTGCGTCCGCAAGAAGAGCCAGCAGGTCCGGATACCAAACGGCTTGAGGCCGTTTGGGAGCCACCAGGATCATTCTGAGATTGGGAGTGACCAGCGCTCGACTGATCACTTTCCGAATCAGACAGAAGACAGAAGGGAGGAAAGGCGTAGGCGAAGAGGTTGTCCCAGGGGTGTTGGAGAGCGTCCTCTGCAGCTGCCCATGGGTCCGGCACAGCTGAAAAGAAAACCTGAGTTTTCTGTTGTGCCGGGTGGCGAACAGGTCTACGCCACCGGTCGCCCCACAGGTTGAAGAGCCTTTCCGCCACGTCTTGGTGTAGAGCCCATTCGGTCCCTCCCATCACCTGATCCCGACGGCTGAGCTTGTCTGCTACTACATTCCTCTTGCCTGGAATGTAGCGTGCTGACAGCTCTATCGAGTGAGCCGTGGCCCACTCGTGCACCTGCACCGTCAACTGATGGAGCGGAAGAGACACTAGCCCCCCCTGCTTGTTGACATATGCCACTACTGTGGTGTTGTCGCACATCAACACCACTGAGTGTCCCACCAAGCGGTCCTGAAACTCTCGGAGAGCGTTGAATGCCGCCTTGAGTTCCAGGACATTGATGTGAAGGTGCTTTTCGTGATGGTCCCACACACCTGCAGTCAGCAACTCCTCCAGGTGTGCGCCCCATCCCTCGGTTGATGCGTCTGAGAACAGAAGCATCTCCGGGGGGGAGTGTGTATAGGCACTCCTCTTAAGAGGTTCTTGTCGTCGAGCCACCAGGCTAGGTCCTGCATCACCTTGTCCCGTGATAGCCACGGAAAGTAAGGAGGATCCTTGGCCTGAGACCAACTCTCCCTTAGCCTCCACTGAGAGACCGCAGGTGAAGACGCCCGTGAGGACTAACTTCTCGAGTGACGACAGATGGCCAATCACGACTTGCCATTGCTGTGCTGCCTGTTCCTGCCGAGACAGGAACCGGCCGGCTGCCTCCCTGAATTTGCTGATACGCAAGTCTGCGGGAAAGACCTGCCCTGCTACCGTGTCTATCAGCATACCCAGGTACTTCATCTTCTGCTTGGGTTCGAGATCGGACTTCTCGTAGTTTATCACGATCCCCAGATCGCGACAAAACTTGAGGAGTCGATCTCTGTCCTGTAGCAACTGCGAGCGGGAGCTCGCCAGGACTAGCCAATCGTCGAGATACCTCAGAAGACGTATCCCGTGCGAATGGGCCCAAGCTGACACCAGAGTGAACACTCGCGTGAACACCGTGGGGCGGTTGAGAGACCGAAACAAAGTGCCCTGAATTGGTACACCGTCCCGTCGAAGATGAAGCGGAGGTACTTTCTGGAGGACTGATGGATGGGTATTTGAAAATACGCGTCCTTCAAGTCCACTGAAAGCATGAAATCGTTCCCCCTGATCGAGTCGAGCACCGAGCGTGCCGACTCCATCGTGAACCGCGTCGTGCGAACGAAGCGGTTCAGGGAGAGAGGTCTATCACCGGACGCCAGCCCCCCCGATGCCTTCTCCACTAGGAAGAGGCGGCTGTAAAAGCCCGGTGACTGGTCCTCCACGATTTCTACAGCTCGTTTCGCCAGCATGGTCTTGATCTCCTGTCGAAGAGCGTTGTCCTTTGCTGATCCCCGGACATAGGTCTGTAGATGGACCGGTTTGGAGATGAGGGGGGGCCGAGACTCGAAGGGTAGTAGATATACCCCTCCCGAAGGACGTCTACTATCCAGTTTCTCGCGCCGTAGCGCTGCCAAGTCCGCCCAATGGCTCGCCAGGCACCCCCCCACTTCCGGCAGCAGGTGAGGGGAACGCCGTCCCTAGCGTTTCCCTCCTCGTTTCGACTTCTTTCCACCACCTCCTCGGGGAAAGGAGGGCTGGGAGGAGGGCTGATTACGGCCCTCCTCTAGCAGAAGTTGAAACAACAGGAGTCTTCACACGGGGCTTGGAACGGTGCAACCGTCTTCGCCGCCGTGGAAGCGCTAGCCAAGCTCTTTGGTTTTGGCCGCAGTCGCTCGAGATTGCCCAGTAACCTTCGAGACTGCCTGGTGAACTAAGCGGTCACTGTCGTCAGTGCGCCGCCTTTCCACCGCAGCGTCCACCATCTCTCCAGGAAAGAGAGCTGGGGAAAACTCCTAAGAGGTCCATTTTCGAAGCCCGAGTGCCGCCTCACGCCCGGCCTCCTTGGTCACTCGGGTAAGGACTGCGTCCCTACGTCGAAGAACCAAGTTGGCCCACAGGTTAGCAGTCTGATGGGCGAGGTAAGAGATCGCTCTTCCTCCAGACTGGCACAGTCTCCTAAAAGAAGCGTCGTCTTCGAGAGCAGAACTCCCGGAGCCGCCGCTACTTTGGATATTGTGAGGGACCACAAATCCAACCAGGAAACTGCCTGGAATGCTGCCATAGCGGTAGATTCCAGGGCAAGTGCCTCCTGCTGCGAGAACCATAGGTTCTCCGACAGGAGCCTGCTGCAGGGACACCTGGAGTCAGCCTCGCTAAAACCTCCGGGTTAACCTGTTTTCGGCAGTATCGGGTCTTCCGAAGGCACGTAGAATCGCCTCTGCCGCTGTAGAGGAGGAGGAAGCAGCTTAGAAGACCGTCCGGACTTTAGCGAGTCCTCCCGTCCTGAGACGAGATTCTCCACCTGATCCAGGACTGAGTCTGCAAGCTCTGATCGTGGTAAACCCCACCATCATTTTGGGCTCCCTCTTGGGGACCCCAAAATGATTCGAGCCGGGACGTGGGCTGGGCTGCCGTGGTAGCGGCGTCCTTCCGCAAGGTCATTATGCAGACGCCATCAGCTTAATGACCTCTGCAAAGTTCCTCTGTATCTCGGGAGTTACTGCGTCTTGTGGAGTAGGACCGTCAGTCCCTCCAGCAAGAGCATGTCCCGCGATACTCCTCCTTCAGAAGGAGGAACAGCGACAGACCCCTGACGGTCGCCTCCAACTACTTGCGCGTATGTCTGGTCGGTCCTAAAACCGTGCCTGAGCCACCTACGGCGTCATAGCTGGGTCACGAGCGGCGCACCTCTCGTGATCGCTCCTCGGTAACCTCGCTCCTCCCGGTATAGCCCGAGGAGGTTGAAGGTATGGAGAGGCAGACCTGACGCTCCCCCTCGCTCGCTGGCAGGACCAGCGTGCTGGAGGGCTGCTGCTGATCGTCACCCCGCGGTGACGGTCGAGCAGCAGGCCTAGCCTTGCCGCTAGCCTGGGGCGATAGGCTCGGCTGAGAACGTCGAGGACCGATCTCTAGCGTCAGGCGAGCTGGCCGCTGGTCACCGTCTCCGCCCGGTCCCATCGGGAGCGGCGGACGGGTGACCTGCTAGGCTCTCTGTCGCGTCGAGACCGGCCAGCGTCCTCCTCTCGGCGCGTCGAGCCGCTGGTACCAGCCGTGGCTGGTACCGGCGCCGCGGGGACCTCCTTCCTCGCCTCAACCCGTGGCTGGTCAGCGACCGTCACGTCAGCCCGAGCAGACCAGTTGATCGCTGCGAGAGCGTCCACTGGCCTGGCGAGAAAGTCGTGTGCACGACTCTCGCCAGTCTTCTGCTCCGCGCCGCTGTCTTGACGGCGAGCGAGCTCGGGCGTCAAAACTTTGGCTGGACGGTCTCCCTTGGAAGAGCGTCCACTCGGTGCTTCTCGCGAACGAGAAGCGGCCGAGACGGAACCTGGTTTAGCGGCAGAACCGCTAGCACCAGGTGAGGACGCACCAGCCGAGGCTGGTGCACCTCTGGTCCCCGTCGACTTCTTCTTTGCAGAAGAAGCGACGGGCCCCGTTCCCGAAGGAACAGGAGGACCAGCAGAAGAGCTCCCCGACTCGCCTGAGCGAGCCGGGCCCTTAGAAGATCCCGAAGGAGTCTTCTTAGGGGGGAGGAGGCAGCCTTCTTCTTCTTCGGCTGTTTAGCCTTAGAAGTCGAAGGGGAAGGAGAGGCAGCAGACGACGAAGAAGACGACGAAGACGACGACGACACCTTCTTCCTCTTCCTCTTCTTCTTCGCCAGGCTCCGCAGGACAGACGTCAGGTCTTCCATCCAGGAGGGAGCCGGGGCAGTTGCCGAAGCAACAGGGCCCGACTGCACCTGTCCGAAGACCTGAGACTGTGACAGCACCACCAACAGCAGGAACAACAGGAACAGGTCCGGGAACAGCAGGAATGGCAGGAACTCTGCAAGGGAATGAGCAGCAGGAACCTGATCTGAAAGGGAATGAGCAGCAGGGACAGCAACAGGTACGGCGGAGGCACGGCAGGTACCACAGGAGAGCCAGGCGTCCTGTCGGCAGCTACCGTCATCCTCGGCACTGGCGCAGGTCCAGGGGGGTACTCTTTGGGCAGCGGAAGGGTCCGGGGTCGGCAATACAAAGAACCCAGGTGGCGGTGGCACCGTCCTCTTTGGCACGGCAGGAATTGGTTTTTGAATTGCAGCCGTGGGTGTTACCGACATGACATGGGGTGTGTACACCAAGTGCGGTGGCATCTCATATGCTGGTGTAGAAATTGTAGTGGTAGTAGTGGTTACCGTACCATGAGTGACCACTGCCGACCCCTTGCCAACCGCTGAATCAATTCCCCTGTATGCTAGGCACTCCCTGCAGTCCCAGCGACTCCCACACCTGTCCCAGGTCGTCCTTCGCTGATGGCACACCTGCGGAAGCAACAGTCGGGTTAGTTAGAGGGGTTTCCCCTCGCGCTTGGGGGAGAAAGAACCCCACCCAGAGCGGACGGAAGACCCCGAGTACAACTGGACGTCCGGGTAGCGGGCGCCCTCCTCCACAACTCGACGGATCGAGAGAGGAGAAGGACTCCGCTACCCCCCCCGCAGGGGAAGGCGCGAAACGTGGGGGCTGGCCGGGGGGCAGGAAAGAGGACGAAGTATCCGTTACCAAAGGAGTCACTGGACTTTCCGATGACTTCTTGGGCGGCCTAAGTCTCTTCCTGCCCTCGTCAGCACCCACTGCGCCTCGGACCAATGCATCCAAGTTTTACACATGGCTCGTTGCGGGAGCACTCTCGCCCCCGACAACGAGTACAAACCTCGTGTGGATCAACATCCACAAATGATCTGAATCCGCCACATCTACGCCCCTCCAGCCCGCCGGGACACACTCTACGGGCGGGATCTGGGGGGCGCGGGCGAAATCCTCCATTTCTTCCTCACTCATCATTAATGAACAAAAGAAATGCAAAGTACTTACAATTACTCTCAATCACACTAGGAAAAGAGGGCATATACTCAAAACTCAAAGCAAACGACAAAGCGGGCAGAGCGATGACGAGCACGTCCTATCCACACACGGCCGAAAGCAAAAGTGATTTGTTTACCTGCCGCGCGACGATCGGACAAGCAGTTAACTACCGTTCTCCCCTTGTTCGAAGCTTACGACCGTTCCAGCTGCCGCTAGCTACTTCCTATTGTTAAAGGACCGATGGTTTGTATTACGTATCGGAACAAATCTCGTTTGATACGAGTGTTCGTTACAGAAATATTGCCAAAAAACTTGCTTGCACTGCCTCTGAAACCCATAGTAGGTATGCTGCTTAGTTGTCAATCAAGTTTTTTGTAATCAAGCATTTTTTACAAGCTAGCTATTGAATAAATTTGTATTTTTCTCAATGAAAACATATGCCCCTCAATGCTAACTTTCCTCTTTTAACAACTTTCAGGTCATTGCAAATTCGGCCCCATGATTTCTTATGGTGCGAAAACAGACAAGCCCAGGGACCGAAAACGATTGCGTCACACTACGGCGATAATCCGGCAGTAAAGCATCTTCATATATCCAAAAAGAAAATAATAAAGATATATATGTGCAATACGATTATAACAATTACATGAATAGCTGATAACAATCTGCATGAATAACTGGTAAACTGTTCTGCAAGACAGTTGAGTACAGCAATTATTTATAATAGGTACGAAAGTCAAGATGTCGTTACGTCATAATAAAGGACTTTAAAGAACGTTCTAATTCCGAAAAATAATTACTTAAATTTGAGTCAGAATAGAGTTACTTTTTCAATAACGAATATTTTCAAATTAACCCCTTCTTTACCGGGTGGGTGAGCAGAATGTAAACATTGCGTTCGCTGCCGAACTGAATCTCTCGGTAGTGACTCCAGTTTGGAGGGGTGCCGATCATAAAAATATTTGCCAAAAATACACTAATCAAGACAGGCTAGTGAAATTATCAGGTATTATTAGCACTGTAATAATGCATATTCTCTGTTAGTTTTGTCATCCTACAGGGAAAATAAATGATTTTATGAAAAAAAATGTGAAACTCAGTGTCCCTTGTACAAGGGACACTGGTGGTCGGTGAGAAAACTACGGTCTTGAATAGAAATTCGGTCTTACAGAATGTTGGTATATCGCACCTGGAACATGCACATAAAGTATTATCAAAATAGAACAGTAAATAAGCACGTAATAACAAAAAAAAAAGAGCAAAAGCTAAAGCGAAAGCCCTGCCAATAAATATGGAAATCGCAAATTTTATAGTATATCTTTCAAAAATTGGTTGATGTCATTTTCTACGTTTTCTAAGATTAGTTTCATCACAGAAAACAACTTTAGGGGCATCAGGGGTATCTAAACTAATTTTTCAAGTTTCTTGTCCTCAGAAAAAATCGCTTTTTCGCTTTTTCTCTGATTTGGTTTTTTATATATAAAGTTACTATAAGGCTTTATTTCTACCTTCATTTATCTGGTGTTCATATCTTTTATTTGTAAAATGTAATAAGTGAATAAATAAATAAATACAGTAAATAATGATACAACTGGTTTTTTACTTGGGTAGAAGTTATTACATGTTTACGCTTGTCTGGTTTTGTGATTTTTTGTTGAGACGCAGTTCATCTGTCACCTACACACTACTATAAGCAGTAATAATATTTTTTTGGGTTCATCATACGTCTGGCATCGTGTCATACTGTTTTTTATTTTTGCTCCAAACTCTTCAACCGAAATTACAGAATGATTGGAAGTCCCTATCTGAAAAGAGGAGTTTTGGTGGTACTATGCGTACCACCTTTATGCACCCGGTGCGGTGTAGTAGACTTGAATGGTGGTACCCACCTACCTCCAAACAAACTTTCGGTAATGAAGAGGTTAATCATCATAAATATGTAAAATATTGATGTATTACTATTTATCTAAAAAATTATCTAAGTGCACGCTTCGTCGTCTTCTTCTACCAAAACAGTTGTTTCCTTAAAAACGTCCTGGTAAGGGACCATGTTCCGATTGTTGTGATGAAAGTGCCCCAGCGTCTGTGGGTACAAGTGGTGTGCGGAGTTATCACAGGAAATGGGAAGTTTGTTGACACAAGCGACTCCGTAAACATCGAGATGGCGTCAATCTTCTAAAATATTGAAGCGCAAGTAAAAATTTCGAAAGCGTTTTGGTGAGATTTCCATTGCCATGGACATCCTTTTCACTACCCTGTTTAAATCTTAAAATTTGGCCTTAATTTCTAACTTTGGAGAACATACTTACTTCTCACCAACAACAAGTCGCGACTGATGCCCATCTCCGGTGTCAGGACGCGTTATAATGTACTTTTTCGGAGGATGGCATGCATTGATAGTCGTTGGCCTGCTGCAGGCCATGCGGTGTTTTACCCTATTACCAAAACCCCATATTCCCATCAGTCCCCCTTACCGTAGGATAGAGTTCAAGGGTAAATTGTATATTATTACAGGTTAATTACAGCCGGCCAAAAAATTATTACTTTAAATTCTCGTTCAGGAGGTAAAATTCTGAAGAAAACGTGCCAAAGTCTAGTTCACCATGGAATACGGCCTAGGATCTACCAAGTTATTTTTTGGTAAAGTGACTGCGCCATGGTACAGGTGTCCGCCTGTCCGTACAGCGGCACTTTACCCTGGTCTATAGGTAGTAGGTCTTCCTGGAATGGAGAGCTCGCCTCGGTTATAACGCATTATGACACTGTCATATAAAACCAGGGTAATTCTAAGAAGGGCTCTGCACATTGCCTAACCCTACATTAGGCTAGTGGCTTAGGCTAACTCTACGTACAGATGTTAAAGCTGGCTAACGCAACTACCTAGGTACCTACTAGCTAGCGTTGCACTCTACGCTTTCACGGCTTTTATTCACAATATTTCCTTCATCCGAGGGCTATCTAATAATTGCGTATCTACTCTCTAATACGTAATAAGTCTACCCTTGGGATTTTTGAAGGAGAAGACGACCCTAGGATAGGTACCTACCTAAAGGCTGGCGAGTTCGTTCTCTACTGCCATGCTAGTCAAGGCTGTGCTACATATTTACCAATCTCATCGCTTACAGAACCCATCTATTCCTTTTATCATGAGTCCCACAGACCAATATAATAGTAAGCTCGAAAAATTAAGCGGTGTAAAATTTAATAAATAAACACTTACAGGATAAATTTTAACAACTTGAAGAAATGTCACTAACACAAACAAGAGTTCGTCTGTCTCGATACTTATTTCAAAGTTCACATGAGTCTTAAAGTACGACACTGGTGGTATTACTTTATCTTAGATTTCATGATTATGAAATAAAATATCTTACTCTTAATAAAATAAGAGTATCTTTCATGGCTCAACTGTACTTTTTTTTATTATTTTCTGGAATTTCTCTCTTGTATGGCGTAGGCTTGCACTAGTGTTTCACAGTAAAAGTTTAAATAAGCATCCCCTCAGTACTACAGCTCCAGCTGGAAAGTTCAGTCGTCGCAAGATGTAAATAAAAGCGCATTCTATTAATATAAATTGCACCTGCACTGCCAGCTTATTCACAAAATGTTTTTGCTTTTGTAGTGGATCTGGTGAGTAGATGTTATTGATTTTCCATATCGCAGAATTATACAGTATATTTCAAACTTTAAACATTTCTAGTAATACAGCATTCTAAAACAATATTGTGCCTAATACACATTTTTATTATTATTATTATAGAAATAATAAATATCCAGCGCTCATATAATGGGATTTCAAGAAGTTTTGACCTTGTTTTAGATTAAGCTGACCTTATGCCAGCACGAGCTCTTGCTCGTAGAGCAGCCCGTGATGTTTTGCCCACAAACCTATTCTGCATCGTTTTTCAAAGGGACACATTTTATCTTTACGTTATTTTTCCATAGCGCAAGTGTCTGATGAAATTACTGAAGAATTTCTGTGATCTTAGATTACGGAAATATGGCGTGTATTGTACAAAACGGATTTAGAATAGGAGCTTCGAACTTAATTGACAATATGACGTAGGACCCTGCTACGTATAGATTTTTTGTTTTGTTTTGGGACATTCATTACATGTTGAAATGTAATTCATAAGTAAGACAATCTCCAGATTCACTGAAATATTGATATTCAGTCAATATATGTTTATTTTAAATGGGTGACTTGGAAAATAATAGTAATCAAATGAGATTTAACTTGACATGTAGCACTAGTTTTCACATTTTCCTTCTGCGAGCATCCTATTTTACAGATTATTGCAAATAAAAAGTAGTAATTGTGCGCAGATGATAATATTATACTTGTTAATCAGATGTCAAAACTAATACAGCGTATTAGTGTACCACTTCAAAGAAACAAATGGTCTCATTGCTTTCTGTCGAACCTTATGTGTAAGCAGGTGGAGAGGTGTAGTGAACGCTCAATAGAACACAACCAGAACATCGTGAATGTGCTCGTATGTTCCAGAGCTTCCCAACGCAATCAATTCTCGAATCACCCTCCTCGAGTCTATAAGGACCAACAATTATACATTTCTGTGGGTTAAAGTTGTTCCCAAGGTATTTGAAGTTTATATCAAATGATATTTGTGGATATATATATATATATATATATATATATATATATATATATATATATATACACACACACACACACACACACACATATATATATATATATATATTATATATATATATATATATATATAATATATATATATATTGTTAAGAACTTCACGATGGTCTGAAGTTAAAGTTCTTTTGGACCTGATATTTCAGATTTCAGATCAGTACCACAAAAAGAGTATGATCCCTGACAAACCAACACTTAAAGAGTACAATCTCAGAGAAGATACACCAAACCACAAACTAAAGATTAACAATAATTCATTACTTAAAACTTAACATAACAAAAGAACCCCTCTGAAAACTGAATGATGGGGAGAAAAGCACAACAAGCACACACAACACCAAATCAGTCACCTCTACAATCGCCTACCTAACTAGCATGCCAAGGAGTATGAGAAAGTAAGCCGTGGAAGTAAGAAAAACACTCTTTCCCTAGCATACGATAGATGGAGATTCAAAAGGGGGAAAACCTTAACCTATATCTTAACCTAAATCTTCACAAATTGTTTTAACAAAGTACATTGTACTAAATACATACTCGTATAACAGTATAAAACATAAATAACTCAATAGGTTGAGTCCATAAAGCAACACTTAAAGTCATCCAAGGGCGTTTTTATGCAGTTAAATGCAGACGCTGACACAGTTATTTTCATGTAAAAGATGTCTTTACTAAAATAAGGGGTTGCTGCTCCATCACATGAAGAAAATAAATTAATAATGCTAATAATAATAAAGTGGGCTTTTTCTTCTCTGCCACTAGAGGGCCTCCTCACGACTCCAAGGGTGCAGTGTACAGGCAGAGGCAGCAGATTACAGGGCGTATATTACGCTCGCACTACACTACGGGTCATTCACGAGAGCAAATGCTTAGCTCTACTCCAACTATAAAGGGCTGTAGAAAGCCTCCAACAATAGGCCCCAAGCAATCCAGCTTCGGACAAAGGGCACGAGCACACAGGGTCACTCTCGAGTTATGCAATACAATCCAGGTGTGCAAAAGGAAGTATCCTCTACCCAAAAATACATGCACTGCCGTTGACTGCCAATAATACAACACACTGGTCCTTCTATGGTGGAGCCAAGTACAGAACTCCTGAACTAATGCCACAAGGCCCCCTCGAAAGCTCCGGGAGAGGGTCAAAATATGACGTGGCACAGACGACGAAAAGCCAAATCACCATCACAAACATGAAAAAATGAAACAAACTTCATGGGCGGAGTACAAACATAAATCAATAGCAACCCCTAAGGAGAGGCAAAAGACCCATATCCAGTGTTCAGAGAGAGAGTCAAAAGAAACTGGATTTAACTAGAAAAACTTACTTTAAAAAGGGACCGTCAAAACTGAATAAATTACGTTAATTTATAATACCTCCCCACCAAAAAGAAAAAAATCTTTTTTTTTAGGTAAAAAACTGAAAGAAATGGCAAAACTTAAATTAGTTATTTGAAATACTCAAATTAATTACTCTAAGTAGTACTAGAAATAAATCAAATAATCAATACAGAGTAAACAAAAGAAATCAAACCGAAACCTGGAAAGAAAAAGTCATTAATACCTAGCCTAGAGACCAAACTGCAGCCTACTTCTTACTCCTAAAAGAACCTAGATAAAACTTTTGGTATAACATTGTCCCTCCCTGCTATATGCCTAATTTGAAGGTCATATTCCTGCAAAAAGAGACTCCACCTAATCAACCTTATATTTTTGCCCTTAAACCGTTGGATAAACACTAGAGGATTATGGTCTGTGTAGACCAAAATAGGATGAAGTGATTAACTCAAATAAACTGAAAAATGAGTTAAGGCTTTTATTAAACATAAGGCTTCCTTTTCAATAGTTGAATATCTCGTCTCTGCCGGTGATATATTCCTCGAAAAGTAAGCAACGGGATGAGCCATCCCTGCATCATCCTCCTGGAGAAGAACCACTCTAAGTCCCGCGTCACTCGCATCTGTCGCTAATCTGAAGGGGAGATCAAAATTTGGAGATTGCAGCAAAGGATAATTAGTCAAGACTGCCTTTAACTTTTCAAAGGCTTCTTGGCATTCCTTGGATCATACAAACCTTACTCCTTTCTTTAATAAATTTGTTAAAGAAGTTGCAATTTCAGAGAAGTTCTATATAAACCTCCTGTAGTACCCGACCATTCCTAGGAACCTCCTAACCCTTTTCCTGTTTTGAGGAGCAGGAAAGCTAGCTACAGCCTCTACATTAGCTTTCTTAGGAGCAACTTTGCCCAGACCTACCTCATGTCCAAGATACAAAACTGTGGCCTGAGCAAAATCACTCTTATTCAAGTTAACTACCAAACAGGCTTTCCTCAAAGCCTTAAACAAAGCTTCAAGTCTTGCCAAATGAGACTTCCAATCATCACTATATATCACCAAATCATCAATATACACGACGCAACCTTCCAAATCCTGAGTGATACGATTCATCAGTCTTTGGAAGGTGGCAGCCGCATTCTTCATTCCAAAGGGCATAACTTTGCATTCATATAAACTGTGATCTAGCCTTAACAGCTGATCAGTGTAAAGACTACAAGGTACTTAAACACAGTGTTACAAGTTCACCAGATAACCCCAGAGTACTACAATGAAAAATTCAGAAGTTTAAGAAAAGATGAGAAGGGAACCTTCTTAGATTATGTATATAAAGTGAGGTGTTTTAAACGTTGGTTAGAAGCTGCTAAAGTTAAAACTTTTGATGAGTTAGAAGAATTTCTTGTTCTTGAACAGTATCTTAGGGGAGTTCCTGAACATATAAGAGCCTATTTGAGAGAGAGAGAGAGAGAGGTTAAGAAACTTGACAAAGCTGCTACACTGAGTGAAGATTACAATATAATTAGTAGCAAACGCAATTACAATGTCAAGTACCAGAGTCAACGCCCAGGTTTTAAGTCTCATCCAAATATCAGGAACAAATTTAATGGGAAACCTACAAGTGATACTACCAAGAGTACACAAGGTAATGCACCTCAGCAAGCTAATGTGAAATCCTCATCCAATTTTTAAAGACAGTTACAGAAACCTAATGTTATCTGTTTCAAGTATGGAAGAGCAGGACACTTCAGTCAAGATGTTACCGGAATCAACAGCTGTCAGAGCCAGTTGGTCAAGTAGTGAAAGGTGACCAGGTGAAACAAACTACGAAGAGCAGAGTGGGAAAGAATCAGACTCCAGAGAAGACTGAAACTAAACAAGCTAAATGTTTAGCAACCAGTGGAAATGTAACCTCAAGCAGTGAGTGGCTTAGCAGTGTGGAGGCTTTTTAGCCATATATCTATGAGGGTATAGTGTCAACTCAAGGAGGGAGTGTGCAGATACCAGTCAAGATATTACATGATACAGGGAGTAACCATAGTGTGGTAGTACGTGGTGCTCACCCTCAGTTGGAGAAGTCTCACAGGAGATTTAGTTATTTTGAAGGGTATAGGAGAAGAGGAAGTAACTCCTACATGCCGCTTACACCTGTCATGTGAATTGGTGACAGGGAATGTTGATTTTGCTGTAAAGGACTCACTGGCTGTGGAAGGTGTACTACATGTTCTGTTGGGGAATGAAGTTGGTGGTGTGCCATTTATTCCTTGTCCTGTAGTGACAAACAAACCGTTGAGGATAAGTCCTATGGTAGAGTTGGAGAAGAATAACACCCACCTGTTTCCTAGTTGTGTAACTACCAGAAGTATGAAGAGGACTACGACTGCAAGTGAAGAAGCTGAGGATTTACACACCCAAGAAAGATCAAGTGAAGGATCTTTGTGCTTAGAAGAATTGTTCCAGGGAAGTGATGTTTCCCCTAGTGCTGACCAAGAAGAGATTTCCCATGAAGAAGACAATGACGAAGAAGAACAACCTGTTTTTCCTGAGGAGTCTCTGAGTAGTCAAAGTGTTCCCGAAGACAGTAGTGAAACTTCAGTAGCTGACTTAGCAGATATAGAGAATTCAACCCTTGAAGTTGGTCAAGTAACAAGAGAGAAGCTAATGGACTAGCAGAAGAAGGATGCATCATTAGCTGATTTGTTCTTCAGAGTTATTGATCGAGAAGAGATGCAACAAACTCCTACCTGTTATTATCTGAAAGAAGGTTTGCTGATGAGGAAGTATAGACCTACAGATATACCAGGAGATGCCCTATGGGGCGAATATCATCAAATTTTGATTCCATATCCATTGAGGAGGCAAGTGGTAGCAGTAGCTCATGAGTCTGGACATATGGGAATCAGGAAGACTGTGGAGATCATGAAATATTTTTTCTGGCTTGGACTTCACAAAGATGGTAGCAGGTTTTGTCGTGAGTGTCATACCTGCCAGATAGCTGGAAAGCCGAATGAAACCACCAAGAAAGCCCCCCTACAACCTATAGAAGTTATAGGAGAACCTTTTAGCAAAGTGATTATAGATATGGTTGGACTGATGCCGAAGACAAAGAAGGGAAATGAGTATTTGTTAACATTAATGTGTCCTGTGACAAGATATCCAGAGGTAATCCCTGTTAGAAACATATATGCCAAGGTAGTTGCTGAAAAACTTGTGGAGTTTTTCTCAAAGTTCGGTAAACCAGAATTAGTACAAAGTGATAGAGGAACAAACTTTACTTCAAAGTTATTCCAGGATGTGATGAATTTGTTAGGAGTGAAACAACAGTTATCAACTGCTTATCATCCAGAAATTCAAGGTGCCTTGGAAAGGTTCCACCAGACATTGAAAAGTATGCTGACAAAGTATTGTTCTGAGACAGGAAGAGAATGGGATGTTGGTTTACCATTAATGTTGTTTGAAGTTAAGAGTGCTTATCAAGAAAGTATGGGATGTTCACCTAACGAAATGATTTTTGGTAGAGAAGTGAGAGGACCGTTGAAGATTCTTGCAAAAAATTTGAAAGAAAATCAAGAGGAAAGCCAAGGTGAATATGTGAAGAACTTAAGGAAAAGGTTGAAAGAGATTAGAAAATTCTCTTTAGAAAATCTGAAAGTGAGTCAAGAGAAAATGAAAAGGAGATATGATGCTAAAACTAAGCTAAGAAGTTTTAGTGTTGGTCGACAAGTGTTAGTGTTCTTACCTGTTGAGAGATTTCCCTTCACTAATAAATTTCAAGGTCATTACAAGATAATTCAGTAGTTAAGTGATAGAACTTATGTGACTGAAACACCAGAAATAAGAAGAAGACAAAGGAAGATACATGTGAACCTCTTGAAACCTTCTTTCTCAGAAACTAAAACTGAAACTTTGTCAATAACACAAACAACTTCATCTACAGAAGACGATGATGGCTACGAATTGGGAGCTGAAAGCAAGATGAATAATTCTTCAATTTTGGAAAATTTGTAGGATAAACTGAAACATCTGAGTGTTGAATAAGGTAAAGATTTAAGTGAAGTGATTAGAAGTTTCCCAGAAATTTTTGCAGATGTACCTAGGCGTACTGATCTGACCAAGCATGAGATCAAGATTCAAGAAAGCTGAAAACCATTCAAGCAAAGAGCCTATCGCTTATCACCTTATCATCAAGATGTTTTGAAGAAAGAAGTTGAGTATTTGCTGCAACATGGATTAGCAGAACCCAGTCCAAGTCACTTCAGTTCTCCACGTGTATTAGTGAAAAACCTGATGGTTCATTTAGAATGTGTACTGATTATAGGAAACTGAATTCTATCAGTGTGGCTGACAATTATCCTTTGCCTCTTATAGATCAGTTACTTAATAATGTTGGGAAAGCCAAGTTTGTTTCCAAAATAGACCTGTTGAAAGGATATTATCAAATTCCCTTAGATGAGAATGCCAAGATGCTGTCAGCTTCTATTACTCCTTTTGGACTGTATCAGTATACTGTTCTGCTGTTTGGTCTGATGAATGCACCTGCAACATTCCGAGTGATGGATCAACTGCTAGGATCTATAGAAGGAGTAGGTGTATACCTGGATGACATAGTGATTTACTCTACAACATGGGAAGAACATCTGAAGATTCTGAGGAATGTTCTTAAGAAACTAAAAGAAGCAGGACTAACAGTCAACATAGAAAAGAGTGAGTTTGGAAAGGCAACTGTGCAGTATCTTGGGTTTGAAGTTGGGAAAGGTCTTCTTGCTCCAGTAAATGCTAATGTAGAAGGTATCCATAAAGCTACCCCACCTACCACCAAGAAACAGCTACAGAGATTTTTAGGCATGGCTGGATTCTATCATTGTTTCTGCCTAAATTTATCAGCCATAGTAGCTCCCTTGACAGACTTAACTAGTCCCAAAGCTAAGTTTGTTTGGACTCCAGAGTGTCAAGAATCCTTAGAGAAGGTAAACGCCATTTTAACTTCAAGACCAGTACTTCAAGCTCCAGACTTCAACAAGAAATTTGTTATACAAGTTGATGCTTCTGACTGTGGCATTGGAGCTGTTCTACTTCAAGAAGAAGAAAATAACATCTACCATCCTGTGTGCTTCATGTCTTCAAAACTGAAAAAACATCAGAAAGTATACTCGACAATCAAGAAGGAAACTTTGGCCTTAATCACCGCATTGAAAAAGTTTGAAGTGTATGTGAACAGACCTAGGAATGAAGAAATTTTAGTGTTGGCTGATCACAATCCACTATCATTTATCCAGTGAATGAAAAATTGAAAAACATAATCAAAGGCTGACCAGGTGGTCTTTGTGTTTGCAACAATATAACTTACGAGTGCAGCACATTAGTAGCAAAAACAAAGTAGTTGCTGATTACTTATCCCGTTTCGAATTGTTGGATTCAACACTGTTATAACCAATCTTCTGGGGGAGGTATATTATATGTTGCTACTTTCAAAATGCATATATCTTCTCCTAGACTGTATGAAATGTTATGTATAGAGTTTTGCAACATTTTCAGATTCCTTAGCTAGCTTAGAGTTACAGGATGTCTTAAAATGTATGTTCAGATTTCTCATAACATAATTTAAAAAGTTAATATAACATAGAATGTAAAGAAAGAAAGAGATTAACTTTGTCTGTTCCAAGCTAGAAATTGTTTTGGTAACTTGTCATTACCTCAAGATTAGAGGAACTTGAGACCTCCGTTTGCTTTCCTAACATGTCATCACGTCTGATAGGGACTTTTGCTTCAATCGAGTAAGTCTTTGCTGAGCATAGTACGTTCATGACTGGTTTCAGACGCATACTTCTTTGTCGATAACCATGTGCAGATTTCACGATTTTTCTGTAAAGTTACGTCATATTAGAAGCTTCTAGAAAGATTGCACCATCTTTTGCATGCCCAAAATGTTTTGTGTCAGATCCACTGTCCAGTTTCCGTAAAAAAAGAGATGCATTCAGACTTAAATCCTCATAGCGTTTAGATCTCTCTCTCTCTCATGCGCGCGCGCGAGCGTGCATGCCACTTTTAATTTGATATTAACATAACGTAAAGATTTTAAACTTAGACATTGGTCACTTGTAAGTTTTAGATTTCAGATTTGATATTTCTTAGAGTTATTTAGTATTATTTAGTGTTTTTTTGGTGGAATCTGAACAAACATTGTACAAGTGTGTCACGGCGCCTTTCGTGACATATTGTGTAGTGAATTGTGAAACAAGCTGCAGCAGAAAGACAATTGGTATACCAAGGTAATGTGTGTTAGCGAAAAGTTTATTAGTTGCAACTAATAGTTACAATGGTTTGATAAAAGTTTAAATCTTTACACATTGCAATTTTTTGTGTTTTGTGTTTGTTTCATTTGAAGTGATTTCTATATGCATTTATTCATTTTTCTTATTGAAGTGATTCTTGTGCATTTATCAATTTTCTTATTGAAGTTGTGTTTTTATTTTATATTCTGTGTGATTGGTGCTTTTCACAATTTTGGTATTTTCCCCATTTTTCTGTGTTTTCCTTTGCATTCACAATTTAATTAACTTAGTTGTTTTCATTAATTAATCATTGCACAATAAATTAATTTAACACTTGTGATTTAATTTGCATTTACTTAGAATTCTTTTCAAGTTTATTGTTGTTTAGCACTTGTAAATTAATTTCCAAATTTTAGTTATTGCCTAACATTTTTGAAATTTGATTGAATTAATTTTTATATTTAAAATTTGTATAAGTGTTTTCTTTTTCACCAGTATACGTAAGTAGAAACATAGAGTGGTAATTGAGCTGTATTCCTTCAATTTACTTTAAGTGAGTTAGAACCAGGGAAGTACTTAGACTTCTGAAATCATGGAAATATTTAGACTTTTAAAGTTGCTGAAGGAATGATGCCCTTTAATTGATTTAATTACATATAGAATACTCTCACATCTGTTTTGATGAACTTAGTCTGATTTTCTGCAATACTGGTAAGTTGTTTAAGGGATCACTGTTGCCTTTAGAGTATTCAGTCATTTAGTACCTGTGATGAAGGTTCAGGTGTCTGGCTGTTGTGAGGTAACAATTGAAAAATGGTAAGTGTAGTGACCAGATATATGGCACTTCGTCACAATATACGTATATGTGTGTGTGTGTGTGTAAATAAATTCTTCTGTTAAAACAGGATACGTTTCAAGTATAAAAGGCCCATTAAAACGCTTTGGTTTAAAGTTAAGGACTATATTTTGGTGGTCCGACTACCACCCTTATCAAGCAGTGCCTAATATAATAAGGGTGGTTGTCAAGTCAGCTTCAACCATTTTGTTGTGGCTTCGATTGCCAGCTTCCACACAACATAGCTACGCCATACTCGGCTCAGGGTTCTCAAAATCAACTCCAAGACCCAAGGGATAAAGATGATTGGTTGACTGTATCGAAGCATTAGATAACCAATCGGAAACTGAGAGATCGCGTTCTAGTCTAGACAGTAGAGGCAGAAGGAAATTTTAGTGTGGCTACAGTCAGAATTTTCAGAGATTACTTTGTAAAATTTCAATGGTATTTTAGTGTTATGATTTTATCTAAACTTTGAAAATACGGCCCAAACACAGCATATATATATATATATATATATATATATATATATATATATATATATATATATATATATATGCTGTTTGGGCTTATTTTCAAAGTTTAGATAAAATCATAGTCTGTAAGAATTGCCACTGACCGTAATATAAATATATATATATATATATATATATATATATATATATATAGATATATATAATGCTTAAAAAAATCTCAGTAGATGCACGTGACTTCATAAATAAGTGAATACCACAGGAAAATGATGGGCAGAAATCAAAGCTCTTTCTTCTTTACTTTATATTATATATATATATATATATATATATATATATATATATATATATATATATATCTATATATATATATATATATATATATATATATATATATATATATATATATATATATATATTGCTACGTCTATAGAACGCCTCGCCTTCCCAGCAGAGTTTTAGTTATATTTAATTATAAAAGTAGCAGCCATGCCTTCTGAAGCGACTGTTGTTGGGAGAGTGGATATGCCGTAGGAATGATATTTCCGGTCTGACGGAAGCTTAGGGTAAGAGAGGCAGGTCACAAGAGTAGCTAGGCTTCGAGATGGATTTTAGGGACTTCTACAATAAGACCTATTTTCCTTCCCAATTTGCTGGCGTTGTGTTTACCACCTTTCAGGCAATGCTCGAGGCGGTTTTTGGAAGCCCCGTGATTCGAAACCACCCAGTATCGCTCTCAGTCGGCTGCGAGACGTGATCTCGGACAGAGGTCAAATTGCCAGCCTCCCAAAATTAGGCCTACCCACGTCGTGCTGGTGGACACGAACCCCAAGACCTGAACAGAGGTCAGGCCGCATTCTTCTACAAGGATACACAGAATATTGCATAAAGATTCCATGAGTCACGTGCCGTCTCTCTGCCGCAAGTGTGCATTAACCCAAGTGAATGAAAATCAGCTTGAATTGAATGAGACTATAAGCCCCAACGTGGGGGCCAATATCATTTAACTTTTCTCCAGGCCAGCACGGGCCTTTTTTTGTAAATAAATAGTTTTAAAGTAACGAGCTGAGTTTTCTGGCGACCTTCCCTCTAAAGAAAGTTTACGGTAAGTTCAAGCAATTCCCTCTTGAAATCCCTAAATTACTTCCGTTTACGTATCTAGTCTCTCACAAGGCCCTATATACGTAACATTGTCGACCTCGCCGAGGATCGAATCCGGGCTTGCTTAAAAAAGCTTGTAAATCGCGTTATCCGTTGTAAAACGTAAACTGTAAATTATTTTACAAAGCGTAAATCAAGCACACTTGCAGGGAAAGAAGACACACTGACTCACGGTAGGTATTCCATTCATTAATATGATTATTCTATAACAATGTTAGCTTAAGGTACGTTTAAGTATTTTTATTGTAGAAGTGTTTAAAAGAGTGTAGGTAGAAATCTTATTATTGTAACGGCGAACGCGCCAGAGCTTTATTTTAGCGGCGAGCAAACAATTTGCCCCGCGAATTTTCTGTTACTTTGTGCTGTCCTCGTAGGAGCTCTCACGAACACGTGTGCAGATAGATGCCAGAAAGGACCAGATCAAACTAGGAAGTGCTTTGCCAGGGTTTATTGCTGTATGAGAAAGCCTAGCTAGTTAGGAGTGTTTTACTAATAGTTACGGCAAAAGAAGTGTACAATTCTTTTGTCTGTGATATGTTAGGGTATTCATTTTTAACTTAGTTTTCATTCCAGGGTGTTGGTAACCTCTTACCTCTCAGCTAATTCAGCTTCGCGCTCTCTCGCGCCTGCGCGGTCTCAAACCAACCTTCGTCTCATTCACAGCGGCAGCCATGTTTGTTTCCTCTTTCAACCTTATCTAAACAATTTAAGCAAAGTAACGTAAGTCTCGAAGTTTTAACGTAAATAATATCGATCTCGGTACTAGTATCTATCGTCCTGCCAGAGAAATTAACGTAATTCGCCTTGAATAAGAAACTAAACGTTCGTGTTGTAAATCGCCTCGCATTTACAGAGAATCAGCTGATTCGCCATCAATGCTAGCACACCGTGGTGCTAACCCGCTCTTCTCGCCTCACGTGTTCCACCTCGCATCGCTCACTCGCGCGCTGAGCGAAAATTTCATTTCACTTAACGTAACCTCATTTACAATTGTTTGCTAACATCGTTTTCAAATCCTTACCGTAATTTTTCACTTGTCCTTACGTAAAGTTAACGTAAATCTTAAAAGTAGAGTCACTTGCAAGAATTGTTAACGTAAAACGCGTCTTTGTAAAATTCATATTGAAACGCAAATCATTTCATAAGCGCGAGCCGCTAATAGTAACGTAAAAATCGTTTCACACACGAGCGCGTTATCATTTTTCATAAAATGTTTACTGCCAAAGCAATTCTTTCCACCCCAAAAACCGTTAAAGTAAGTAGATAATTTAAACGCAAGTTGCGGCATAATTAACGAACATTAGTAGTTCAATTCAATATAAGGGAGTTCATTCATATATCATTTTCACCCTCTCCGAGAGAGAGAGAGAGAGAGAGAGAGAGAGAGAGAGAGAGAGAGAGAGAGAGAGAGAGAAAACCAGAATCCATTATTCACGAAGCCAAGAGTACTACATCTTACCATTAATTATAGCATGCCGAATTAACCTTATTTTAGTCTCTTGTGTCTTTCATTTACACAGCGTGATACGTACGCGCATGTGTCCAGTGCAGTTTGCAAACATTTATTTGTTTCATTTATCGAGTACTTCAGCGAGTGACTGAGCATTTCTAAAATTTCCAGTACCTGTCGTTGCCCGAGTGGTCTTGTTCATTTTTATCCCAAAAGACTTGCGTATACCGCAAGCACAATTCGCACAGTGTGCCACGCAAATTCATTACTTCCAGACAGGGAAGTCGTTACCAGTTTAGGACTGGCCACCACCAGTGCACGTCAGGTCTTACCATTTCACAGTGCCACTAATTCTTGACCCTGTTCATCGACTGGCCGCTGAAGTACTCCCACCTTTTACTTTCTCTCCTCCACCATTACACTCTGCCCCGAACAGAGTGCCATTTCACTTCGGTATACTTGAGTATACTGCGTGTAGTGTCCGGGACACACCAGCACGATACCAGTGCTCAAAGGAACGCCTCCTCATAAGTGCCATTGCACCTGTACAGGCCGTACAGGTAGCCATTAAACCTGCGTGTCCGTCCTTACGGAACGCCCAAATAATTAGTGTGTCCGTTGGCTACAAGGGTCAGTGGATCCTTCGGAACACTCAAACAAGGGAACGCCTCCCAGAAGTGCCGCAATAACAGCCATAAGTGCTGGGACAAAACCTGCGTGTCCCTGTCCTTACGGGATACCGCCCCAATTCATTTATGTTTCCGGTACAAAGGGTCATGATCCTTCGGAACACTCAACAAGGGAACGCCTACCAGAAAGTGCAGCCAAATAACCAGCCCTCAAGTGCTGAACAAACCTGCGTGTCCGTTCCTTACGGGAAACGCCCAAATTCATTAATGTCCGTGTACAAGGGTCCAGTGACCTTTCGGAACACCAACAAGGGAACCCTCCCAGAAGTGCCGCTTTACCAGCCCTAAGTGCTGCAAACAACCTTGCGGTCCGTCCTTTACGGAAGGCCCAATTCTTAATGTCCGTGTACGAGGATCAGTGATCTTTCGGACCATCCTAAGGGAACGCCTCCCCAAAGTGCCGCAATACCAGCACTACTAGTGCTGCCCAAGGAACGCCTCCTCATAAGTGCCGCGCACCTGTACAGACGTACAGGTAGCCCATTCCAGCGTCTCCCAACTTAGGAACGCCCTTAAGTGTGACGTACGCCGTACACTCCATTTGATTTTTTCACCTCTTTAGAAGGTGCCAATCCAGAAGTGCCACCAACTTACGGGACACTTCCCAAGTGCCACAGAGCACCCAGTCTTCTCAGACTTTTTCTCTACCACGTCGCAGAACACCTTTCCAAGTGAGTGCCACTTTCCACAGTATGGCAACTCCTATTCCATTCCGTACCCTTCCTGGCCATTATTTTCATTTCATCAGCCTCTACTGCAGCCTAAGGGAAATGTCTTCCCCTGCTTCCCGTGACTTCTTTGCCGTAGAGCTCGAGAGGCTCCGAGTCCTCATAACTCTGGGCAAGGAGGCCGGTTACACTGGACCAGCACTAGACCAGTGGATAAAGGCGCAGCAGGCTGCCGCGCGCCTGCAAGAAAAGAAAAGGAAGAAAGAAAACCAGAGAAAAGCCGGAGAAGCAGAGAGAAAAGAAAGAGAAGCAGAAAGGAAGGCAAGGGAAGAGGAGCGAAAGCATGAGCTCGCTCTCAAGGAGAAGGAACTCGACATCAAGCGGGAGAAGGCCCGTAAGGAGAGTATCCTAGCTCAAGCCACTCTGCCAGCTTCCAGCCCTGCACCCCCTGTCTCTCTTAGTCCCGCCGTCTCTGGTCAGCCTGACATACTTTCTATTTGTGAGCCTGGTCCTGATCCAGTGCCAGAGATAGAAATTCCTGCCGCATCCTGCCTGCCTTTTACCTTTTTACCGCCTACCTCCTCCCTTTTGGAAGAGGTAAGCCCACCAGTTAACCCCGAAATTGCTTCCGAGGGCGATTCAACGGAGGTTCCCTTAACCTCCCCACGTCACATCACTGCCAGAGAGGACTCTTCACCTGTGCCAGAGCACACTGCCAGCCTTGGTGACTCCGCAGATTCGCAACCTGTGGGGCCATCTCGGCCTTACCGTCCAGTGCCACGGAAGAGGTTCTGGAACACGTTCTGCTGAGACTGTGGCCGCAAGGGTCACATGTCTGCCAACTATGGAGGGTGCGCGAACCACAATATTCCTACCATCGCAATGGCCGTCACCAATCCTTCTTCACTAGGACCCCCAGCTAAGGGCCCTATAACAGTCCGCACCCCTCCCCCCAAAAGCCATTATCAGCCAAGCCACGTCAGAGCCTACGACGACTCTGGCGCTCAAATCTCCCTGATACGGGAAGACCGAATTCCCCGAGGGGCTAACGTTGATAGACGTCGATTGATCACCATTGAAGGTATCAATCACATTAAACTGATCCTTCCGACCGTCCAATTGAGGGTCACCAGACCTCACTTCTCCAAAGAATGTACTCTTGCAGTTGCAAGCTACATCCCAGGAGGTTACGACCTCCTCCTAGGGCAAGACATGAAGTCTCCCTCACAATTCAAAAAGCCTAGGGGTCCTAACCCCATGTCAATTCACTCCACAGCAAGGAGTCACCGAAACTCTACTTCTTCTAGGAAGTACATCCACCAACAGTCTCCCCCGTTACCAAGGAGGGAGATTGACCATTCACAGTTCCATTGCAAGACCTGTAACGTAATAGGGCACTCCACAAATTGGCCTAGGTGCCCTAGCAAGTTATGTGCAGCGGACACTGTCCATTTTCCACAAGGCTTAGCCTTCCAAAAGAGACAGGAGCCTCTGTCTCCCATTTCCAAGGGCACGCTGAGAGGTATTGCACCTCCAGTACCCGTCACAGGTCCAGTCGACCTCAACTCTCTGCCAGTGCCACTTGGCAGCACTGAGCAGTGCCAAGCTCCGTCCAGCCTGGACGTAGAGCCACCACCGAACTTGACCTCTGCGCCTGGCCCCGAGCTAGCGCCGGCGCCTAACCTTATCAAGGATCCTCCTACAGGAGATCCTCCAACAGGCATGGAGCTTACCACAGCCCATGGCCAATCACTAGTTCCTTCTTCTTCATCCTTACCTCTGTCGCCCGAGGATGAACCTCCGGCAGACCTTACCTTTTGTACCCTCCTCTGGAAAACCAGGAACTGCCCGACCAGGAGTCAGCCTGGAGTTTTCCCCTCACGACGGTTGCCGCAGCAGCCGGAGTGAGGGCCTCCCCTGCAGTAGGTTCCACCTCTACGACGGTTGCTGCAGAGACCGAAGTAGGGTGTTCTCCTGAAATCCTTCAGGCTACCGCTGCCTCAGCTCCTGCCGGCGTTTCTGGCCTTTCCCCAGAGTCGGTGCCTCCGTCTACTCCTAGGACTGGTATAGCCAGGTCCTGGAGGAATAAGAAGAAGAAGAAGAAGGGACGTAACCAATCATTAACAAACTAACCCAAGAGCCACATGCTCTCCTTGACACCTGTGCCCGAGGTACAGTGTCGCATTCATTTGCAGAATGATCCTGGCACCTACCCAGAGAAGGTAGCCAGCCTGATCTCTGCCAGTAGCACTAACCCTCTAACCCCTAGCCATTGTAATACCCTAACACTTAAATATAATTACCTCATTGCATTTCCCTCCTGGTAAATTAACCACTCATCATCCCCACGCATCATTACCTCTCATTATGTATGTTAACAGTTCCGTCGCTGAACTACTGCTGTGCGTACCACACTCTGGAATGATTGCGTCTTCATTTAAATGTATTGAGTAGGTTAGGCTAATGATTTAGTACCAGGGCATTAGGTTAGTAGCAAGTAGAATTTTCAAGTAACCTTATCTAGGGGTAGAGTAGACTGTCGTCACAAGACAACCTGTAGTTATTTATTAGGCTAGACTACATCACTATATTAAGTTAGTACACTTAGCATCTTTGCCTATAAGTTAGGTAGGCCATTGTAGTCAGCCGTATCGCTGCTCAAAAAACTTCAAGTTAGAGTAGGAGAACTGGGTTGTCGAGGCGATCAACTTATTTAAGCCAAGACCTTCACGCCCGAAAGGGAGTGAATGCCTTCTTAACAGGGGGAGCTGCTACGTCTATAGAACGCCTCGCCTTCCCAGCAGAGTTTTAGTTATATTTAATTATAAAAGTAGCAGCCATGCCTTCTGAAGCGACTGTTGTTGGGAGAGTGGATATGCCGTAGGAATGATATTTCCGGTCTGACGGAAGCTTAGGGTAAGAGAGGCAGGTCACAAGAGTAGCTAGGCTTCGAGATGGATTTTAGGGACTTCTACAATAAGACCTATTTTCCTTCCCAATTTGCTGGCGTTGTGTTTACCACCTTTCAGGCAATGCTCGAGGCGGTTTTTGGAAGCCCCGTGATTCGAAACCACCCAGTATCGCTCTCAGTCGGCTGCGAGACGTGATCTCGGACAGAGGTCAAATTGCCAGCCTCCCAAAATTAGGCCTACCCACGTCGTGCTGGTGGACACGAACCCCAAGACCTGAACAGAGGTCAGGCCGCATTCTTCTACAAGGATACACAGAATATTGCATAAAGATTCCATGAGTCACGTGCCGTCTCTCTGCCGCAAGTGTGCATTAACCCAAGTGAATGAAAATCAGCTTGAATTGAATGAGACTATAAGCCCCAACGTGGGGGCCAATATCATTTAACTTTTCTCCAGGCCAGCACAGGCCTTTTTTTGTAAATAAATAGTTTTAAAGTAACGAGCTGAGTTTTCTGGCGACCTTCCCTCTAAAGAAAGTTTACGGTAAGTTCAAGCAATTCCCTCTTGAAATCCCTAAATTACTTCCGTTTACGTATCTAGTCTCTCACAAGGCCCTATATACGTAACAATATATATATATAAGATATTGCCAGGGAACGAATGAAATACAGGTGGAAAGAAAGTTATCATGTAAACAAAAAGATCAAGAATACCAGATGAGTAATTGTCAAACGGGTAAAAATCAAAGAGATAATCCAGGATTATCGGGTATCACACGGTCACAAACTTAAACATAGATTTAACCCTAACAGAAACTACAACGTATCCATATAGTCTAAAACATGTAAAAATTGAATATATTAATTTTGTTGCTTATATTTAACGGCAACTTTTTTTAATTATGAAGGCATCAAGTTTAAATAAACCAAGACTTAAATTTAGAACCTTTCCATTATTTGACTTGGTGAAACAAGATTCAATGACATTCATTTTAACTGTGGCATTACATGGGATTAAGGCTCTTGCTAGACTCAGGTTAATAGGATGATCTAAATCTTTCATATGCACGAATAATGCTTTCGATATTTGCCCAGTTCTCACAGAATATTGGTGCTGTTTGAGACGTTGTGAAAGAGATTTACCGGTTTGTCCGTAATAGACTTTATCACACTTTTTTCAAGGAATTTCATATATGCAGCCTGGAAGATCTTTAGGAGAATTGTTTATTACTAAACTCTTGACATTAATATTACTGAAAACATCATTTATGTTAAAAAGCTTTAAAATTCTAGGAATATCTAAAAACCTTTCATCATAGGGTGATTTTAGAATGTTATACTTACTAAATTCAAGTTTGTCATTAGTTAAATAAAATGTTTTTCTAGCTCTTTTCCATGCCACACCTACAAAAGCCCTTGGGTATTTAAGTTTCAATGCACTATCATACATAGTTTTAATCTCAGCGTCAATAAACTGCTGGTTACAGACACGTAAAGCCATTAGGAACATCCCAGAAAAAACAGAGAATTTAACATTTTGATGGTGATTGGAGTAGTAATGAACAAAAGAGGCAATGTTAGTTGATTTCCGAAAGACTGAAAAGGTGAAATATCTATCATCTCTATGGACAATTACATCAAGAAGATTCATACTACAATTTCTTGCTTCCTCTACAGTAAATTTTATAGAAGGGAGTAAATTATTGAGATTTATAAAGAATTCCTGGAGATTTCCGTGAACTGGCCAAATACAGAAAATATCATCCACATACCTAAACCATATAACTTTTTGGGGCAAAACTCTTGGTAAGAGGTTTGTCTCAAAATATTCCATGTAAATATTGCTAAGGACAGGAGATAAGGGATTACCCATAGCCATGCCAAACTTTTGTGCAAAAAATTCCCCATTAAAGCAAAATTTACTACCTTTGATATATAACTTTATGAGACTAATGATGTTTGCTACAGTTAAGGGAATATCATGACGTTCTAATTCATCCTCCAAATATTCAAGTAAATCATCTACAGCCACTTTTGTAAATAAAGATACAACATCAAAACTAACCATATTAAAATAAAGATTCAAATTTAAATAATTCAATCTGTCTATAAAATCAACATTGTTTTTAACATTCGTGTTATAAATGTTTCCTACCAAAGTTATAAGAATTTTTACCAGCCATTTAGATAAATTATACGTAACTGAGCCTACTGAACTAATGATTGGTCTGATAGGGTTATTGATTTTGTTTTTCTTGACTAAACCATACATATAAGGTGGGGAGGCGCATTGCGGTGTAAACTGTTTAATTAAATGGTCCAAGCCCTTCAGAATGGATTTAATTTGTTTATTAAAATGGGAGTTCACTCTGTGTAGGATCAGACCTCAGTTATTCCTAATTAGAATCGATATCCAACCCCCTTTACCATGTTAGCAATTGCGAACGTTCGACGAACGTAGCCATATTATGAATAATTATCACATTACCGTGATTCATATTAATTATTCGAGCTACAAATGTACTTGATTATCTAATTCGCTCTACCTCGGAATTGATATATTTTCATATATGCAAACCGAAGGGGAATTTTTTAGTTGATAATAATTTTGTCCTCTTCGGTTTACATATATAAAAATATATCAATTCCGAGGTAAAGCGAATTAGATATTAAAGGACATTTGTTGCTCGAATAATTTATATATATATATATTATATATATATATATATATATATATATATATATATATATATATATATATATATATATATGTATATATATATGTATATATATGCATATATATATATATATATATATATATATATATATATATATATATATATATAATCACAGGTTGACTAAGTCATTGTGGAAAAAGTCCCAGAACAGAAAGCAGGATGCTCTCTGACCCTCAGGCAAAACATTGCAAAACCCATATATCGAAAGAGACTATTTTTTGTACCATGGGGCAAATGCTAAACCTTCACTAACTATCCATTCTAGAATCGTTGCTCATTAAGCAGTTATAATTTTCGCCTACTCGGGGAGTAAGCCTACAAAATACCTTTGTTGTTTTTCATCTTCTTTTTCTTCTTGGGGGTAGGAAAGGTCTATAGAAAGCCTAAAAAGGTCTGAAAAAGATGTTTCGCGTTGGGTTAAAGATACAAGAATCTTAGGATAGGATATTTATGATTTATTCATTATAATGAATATGTAAAAAATAAATAATGTGCATGCTAAACAGTACAGAACAATTATTTCTAATGAAATTAGTGTATATATTTTAATTTTCGTTGGCGCAACCACGCTTTAATTGATATTAGATTTTAGCATGAGCCCTAAGAGTAAGCTGGAGGTCGGATCACGCCTTCCTTTTTATAGTTCCCAACTGAATACCCAAACCTCTTCCATCCAACTGTAGTATCTCAGCTAATGTGTCTCCTTTTATAATTATTATTTTTATATTTTTTTGTGTCATTAAGTCTTTCTTTCTCTGAACTGAAGGTTGGTCGGCTGTCTTGGTTTCTTTCAAATATGTTTTTTGTATAATTGTAAATTTTAGCACATTTCGGTCATTTTACTTTTTTATGATTTTTAGCAAATTTAAGACAATCAATTTGCTATATTTATTTAAAGATTCCTAGAAGACGTCATAAAGATGACGTCAAAATGAAAGAATATACATAATATTATATATATATATATAATATTATATATATATATATATATATGTGTGTGTGTGTATATATATAATATATAATATATATATATATATATATATAGATACTATATATATATACACATACGTGTGTGTGAAATACCATACACACTACACACACGTGTTTCAATTTTACGTCAAAGACACACACATATATATAAATATTTATATTTATATGCGAGTGTGTCTTTGACATAATATTCATCACACGCCACGCAAAAACACATGTATGTTTGTAAATATACGAATATGTATATATATGCGTATATATAAAGATAAATATCCAAGTTTCAATTTCCCAAATGACTTTAATCTTTATAAATGATACAAGATTCAGTTCAGGATCAAGGAAAATAAATACTGGGAGCATCTTCACTTGCATTTCTTTTCAACCTCCGTCAAAAACATCCCGTAAATCATTAAAAAAAAAACTTTTAGATTTATTGTCAGGATTTTCCAATGACAGTAACAACAAATGAACAAACTTCTACCAACAGGGCAGCACTCAACATGACAGAGTATTTATTTTTACAACTTTTCTTAACAGGCAAAAATGACAATATCCTGGGAGAGCCTGTTGATGTAATAATAATAATAAAATAATAATAATAATAATAATAATAATAATAATAATCTTTTTTGGAGATATGTTTAAATGACAAAATGCACATGAAGAGAAAAAATAGTAGAACTTGATATACGTGTAACAAACAACAATTAAGCGTTATTAGGACAGGTATATTTACTGAGTAATAAAGCTATATTTAAACATGGATGTGATAGCTATCATATATAATATATATTAATATATGTATATATAGACATATATATATCTATAGATATATACTATATCTAATTTAGATATAAATATAGATATATTATATGATATATATATAGATCCTATATATATCTTATATATATATCATATATATATATATATATATATATATATATATATATATAATATAATATATAATATATAGATATATCTATATATATATATATATATATTATATATATAGATATATATATCTATCTATCTATCTATATATATATATATATATATATATATATATAGATAGATAGATATATATCTATCTATCTATATATATATATATATATCTATATATATATATATCTATCTATATATAGTATATATATATATATATATATTATATATATATATATATATATATATATATATATATATTTGAATGAATACATACACTTCAAGAACTATATGAATTAATATCTCATGCATTAATTGCATTTCTTGCACATTCATACATAGATGAATACATACAGACACTTCAGGAACTATATACATGAATATTTTCATGCCAAATGCATTTCCTCGGCATTCATACAAACATACATAGATGAATACATACACAGACTTCAAGAACTATTTGCATGAACATTTTTTATGCATAAATTGTATAAATACATACATAGATGAATACGTAAATACACGTAAGGAACTATACACATGAATAATGTCTTGCATAAATAGCATTCCTTGTGCGAACATACATACATACACCTCAAGAAGTATATGCATGATTTACATACACAAATTGCAATTCGTGTGCAAGTGGACGTACTTAAATACATACACACAGTTTAGGGAGTTTATGCATAAACTGAATTCCTTACGCATACTTACACATACAGACATACACAGACAGACAGACAGACACTTCAAGAACTGTAAACTTATTTTATGTGGAAAGAAGTGAACCAGGCAATGGCCACTAAATTACGTGGTCCTATTGCACAAGTTAAAATTGTACTGAAGTGATATAAAGTTAAAACTGAGAAGCTGCAGCAGAATGATAAATACAATGACTAGATTCGAATTTTAATGAAAAAGAGTAATCTGATTATCTAAACTGAAGACGTTAATGATTCATTAGAAAGAATGCGAAGAACTAAAAACAATTAGAGAGAAAGGAGCAAAAATACAAATGAGCAAAACTACAGAGATACTACTTTATTTCTTGGAGACACGAATTTCATTTCTTAATTATAAATATTTGGAAATCCAGTCGAGTCCTTCAGATATCGTTGCAACTCGTTAGACGTCACGCAGTCGCTGAAGACTTTTGCCTCTCCGCCTGAGGCCAAGAAGCAGCTCCGAATCCGTCTTCGTCTAGATGTTTGCAAATGAACACAAGGTCGAAAGTCTCCAGGGAATCCTGGAGAAGTTCAAAGTCCCCAGGGAATCCTGGAGAAGTCCAAAGGCTCCAGAGAATCCTGGAGAAGTCCAGTCTCCAGGGAATCCGGGAGTCTCCACCGCGAATAAAGTGGCATAAAAAAAATCTAAGCTCAGATGAGGGCGTCTGTATCTGTGTCATTTAGCAAAATGATTTTCCAGTGTGTTCAGAACGCATTCGGAGCTTTTTTCGCTGTATTGATGGTACTACTACGGATTGTATTTGCTGGCGGCATCAACTGGAGGACGTCTCTCGAGACCGAGTTCCGTTGTTGTGATGCTGCTCATCAAACTCTTTTGGATTTCAGGAGGGAAAACAGAGTGCGCCGCATTCTGTATTCCATCCTGAACTATATTGGACTTTCTAATCTTATTGCATACGAAGAACCATCTTTGTCTGCCTGCAATGGACCCCTGCAAACCTTGTTGAGGGACACTCTTCCAGGTCTGCAGGGAGCAGCAGCAGACAAGGACGCTCTTCGGAAAGTGGATGAACTTCTATGGTTACCCGAAATGTTCCTGTATCTTACCGGCGCCGTTGTTACCCTGCTCTTCATCAGAGGGGCCTGGAATGTTGCTGGAAGGATTACAGAGGCTTGGACAAGAATTATGGAAGAAGACGATGTTGACATGACGCAGATGGAGGAAAATGGGATTACACAATTGGACGACGAGAACACGACAAAAATAGAAGAAGACACGATCGAAATGGATACAGAAGAGGAGGAGAAGGAGGTTATAGAGATGGAAGACACGATCGAGATGGATAAAGAAGAGGAGGAGAAGGAGGTTACAGAAATGAAAGATGAAGACAAGACTGAAATAAAAGAAGATCTGAGAGAAATGCATAAAGAAAAGGAAGAGAAGGAAGAGGTGGCACAAGAACTTGAACAAGATTTAGAAAATGAACAAGTCGAGAATGTCGAAGAAGGTCCCCTCGAGGAACGAAGAGAGGAAGAGGAAGACGTTGTCCAGAAGGAGACTAAGGAACTCAAACTAATTAATGGCGACTTGTATGAATTCCCCATATCGGAGAAAGAAAAACTCATTCTCCGCAAAACAGCAGCAGAAGTTCGGGAATTCACCAAATTCTACAACGTCCGCCTCGACCTCCCCGAAGACGACACGAAAGAAATCGCCTATCTGAAGGGCGTTGAAAATCGGGTCGAGAAAGCTTTCCTGCACATACAGGAAATCTTCGACGAGTACGGGAGGGAAGGCCACGACATCGACCCTGAAGAACTCGACGCGGAGGACCCCTCTCCCCCTCCTGAGGAATTGGTTCAGGAGGCCGAAACTGCACCGAGTTTTGCTGCAATGCTCAAGAAGGGTTCCAAACAGGACAAAGACAAGGTAAAAAAACAGACCTATTTCATTGTCCAACGTAGCACTTTCCCCTTCTTGGAGGAGGAATTTCTAGAAGAGGATGATGAAGAAGATATGGACTACGAGATCGATCTCGAAACAGAGGATGAGGAAGACTGGGAGGAGCCTGAGGAAATAGTGAGGGAGACGATAATAATCGGCGTCTCTCTTCGAGAGGCTCCCGAAGAGGAAGGCCAGGGGGGCATGACGAAACTTTTACCCAAGTCTTTGTTGCACAAGGAAAGAAGTCTTCCACTTAAAGAAATACAAGAGGACGATACTCTCCTTCAGGAAGAGGCAGAAGAGGAAAAAGTTCCTCCAGAGGGAGACGATAATCTAGAACAGGTAGAGGATCCAGATAATCAAGAGGACAAAGTGGAAGAACAAATTCTAATCCCCGACAAGGAAGAGGAAGAAATTCTTCTAGAGGAAAAACAAGAGGAACCAGCTGGAATTCGGGGAAAGGACGAGGAGAGAGACCATATAGAGGAAATAGAGGAAGCACAAGACCTAGCCCTTACAGAAGCGGAGGAGGAAAATGCTCTTCCGGAGGAAAAAGAGGACAGAGAATCTGAAGGAATGGCAGCAGTGGTTCAGGAAGCACCAGAAAAGATGTCGTATGCTAACATGGCGAAGACTCTTCCTGAACAGAAAAACGCTGCCCCTTCAGATCCCACCACAACAAAACCGACTGGCCCTGTCGGAACCTCTAAAGCGAGACAACCGGAACCACTAAATAATCAGAAAGTGGCACATCACCAAAGAATAGGACCTCTCAGGCACTGTGGAGGAAGAACCTACTCCTTCCTGGGAGAGAAAGACCTGGACATGGGACGCATCATCGGAAAGGGAGGAAAGTTCGCAAAGAGGGCCAAGCAGGACCATGGAGTCGTCATGAACGTCCACAACGATGGTTCCAGGATGGTGAAGCTCACAGGGCCAAAGAAGAATGTCGAAAAAGTCTACGACGAAATAAGATTCCGAGTGGATAAGACTTTCGACATCAAATCACTCACTCAAGTATCGAGATGGCTGTATGCTGTGGGCAAAGAAGATTTCGTCATGACTGTTCATAGGCAATTCAGGGAGGCTATAGTGGGACCACGAGAAGAGACCCTTCGAAAACTGGTCAAGGAACTGGAAGTGGCAATCTACCTCCCTGACCAAGACGATGAACGCGATTTCATCAGTATATTTGGCCCACTCGAACGAGCCCTGGATGCTGAGACAGTGATATCGGAAATGATCGAAGATATCCAGAACTGGCCTAAACAAGACGATCTCAGACTCTTCGGTTTCGATTTTTACGAGTTCGACTTGTCGCTCGAAGGCAGAAATCTCGCCCTCAAAGGACAAGCGGCTCAGGAAATCAGACGACTCTTCAAAGTGAGTCTGATTCTTCCTAAAGATGGTGACCACAGGGAGGTCGGCTATTTAGGAGGAGACTTCGAACAAGTTATGAAAGCATATGAGCATCTAAAAGTCCTCCTGAAACAGGTCAGCACAAGAGGTTGTGAGATCACAACCGAAGGATTAACCACAGCTGGAGCAGACAAATACCGCTTCGATGTGGACGCCAAACACAAGGGCCTCTTGGTCGGCCCCAACGGCAAGAACCTGAAGACAATAGAGGACAAGAACAACGTCAAGATCATAGTCCACAAAAAAACAGATGGCTTCGTTACTATTCAAGGTCTATTAAGCAATGTCGAATCCGCTTGCGTAGACATAAGAGAAGCCATGAGGCCCACTGTTTTTAGAGGAAAGGACAAAACAGCCCAGCAAGGAGGAAGGACTTTCCCACAGGAGGAAATCTTCCAAGGGTTGACCAAGGTAGGAGATCGCCGATACCGAATCGTCCTCGACAGGGAGGAACGAGCCATGGTCATCGGCAAAGGAGGACAAAACATCAAGAGGCTCATCAGTGAGTACAACGTCAACTTCCAAGGACCACCTCAGATGGACGAAACCTCTAACGACTGTACCGTCAGAGGGGACGAAGAGGACGTCGTTGCTTTCTTTAACGAGGTCCTGGAAATCGTCCAGGCAAAAGGACAGAAGAGGAAACACAAGGAATGGCCCCAAAGGCAAGAAGCGCCTGGCAGGACTCGACGGGGGCCAACTTTGGGCGATTTCTTTTGAGGTCGCAGCAGAAAGAACTGTAATTGGAAAGGAGGATTTGATGAAGAGCAATGCATTCGACGGCGTTGTAAGAAACAGGAATTTGTGCTAATTTGTGTTTAGTTTTGTGATTGTGAGAAAGTGAAAAATGTGGATAGTGATATCCCACCAAAAAAAAATATAAAATTAGAAAATCACAAAAAATATAAAATAGAAAAAGAAAAAAAAAAACACTAGAGTTAAGTTTCGTAGTATTAAGTTTTATGTTTAGTTTTGTGATTGTGTAAAAACTGAAAAATGTGGATAGTGATATCCCACTCAAAAAAGTTATAAAATTAGAAAATCACTAAAAAATATAAAATAGAAAAAATAAAAAAAACACTAGTGTTAAGTTTCGTAGTATTAAGTTTTATGTTTAGTTTTGTTATTGTGAAAACCTGAAAAATGTGGATAGTGATATTCCACAAAAAATATAAAATTAGAAAATCACAAAAAAATATAAAATCAAAAAAGAAAAAAAAACGTGTTAAGTTTTGTAGTACTAAGTTTTGTATGGAAAGTTATTTTGTGTTTAGTTTTGTGATTGTGAATAATTTAAAAATGTGGATAGTGATATCCTACCAAAAAAAAAATAAAAAAATTTATTGTGTAGGATTGTGTGATAGTGTTAATTTGTGTGTGATTGTCTCAGTGAGGAAGATCCCAAGAAAAGGATCTTCAAAATATTAAGCCTCAGTTGTCGTTTGATGTCGAGTTCCCCAAGTCTTGGGAATAACCTCCACCGAAAGGGAATTGTGATTGGAAAGGACCTCCCCCCGGGCACTTGATCATCATAATTCCCCTGAAGTGTTAGTTCTTCTCCAGACAGAAGGAATTCGTACTCATACAGAATCAGTGGCTTAATATGTGACAAGAAAAGAACTGGTGTCTTGTGCATGTGACAGGAAGTTCACACACACACAAATATTAAGCTACGAATTTCGCTCGATATTCAGTTCCAAAAACCTTGGGAATGCTTCCACCCAAGGGGAATTCAATTTGGCAAGTGTCTCCCCCCAGGCACGTCTGTGTCTCCCCCAGGTACTTGAGTGTCTCCCACTAGGCACTTAACTCTAATTCCCCTCGAGTGTTGGTTGTTTCCAAGGTATTGGACATTCGTTAATGGGCATAATTTGTAGCTTAATTTGAAATATAAAACTAAAAGTCACTTGTACTTGTGACAAAACTTTCACACACAAACACACGCGCACACAAACATTGAGCCACAAATATCGCTTCATCTCGAGTTACTTCTCCACCTGGGGAATAACTTCCACCCAGGGGGAGTTATGATCCATAAGTGCTTCCCCCCAAGCACTTGATCATAAATCCCCTTGGTTGCTAGTCCTTCCCCAGGGGTAGAAGGGACTCGAGATGAAGCGATATTTGTGGCTTAATGTTTGTGTGTAAACACACGCACATGCATGCACAAGCACAAACTCACACATATGTGAGTGTGTGTAACATTAAATTCACACATATACACATATATACAAGTTCATGTGCGTGTATACTATGTCACACACACATATATGTATGTGTGTGTGTGACATAGTATTCACGCACACACACACTTGTATATATGTGTTTGTGTGCATGTGTGGGAATTTAATGTCACACACACTCATGTGCATGTGTGTGTATGTGACATTTAATTCACAAACAAATACACAAACATATATTCACATATATATATGCGTGGTTGTGCGTGTGACTTTTATGTGAAAGAAACGTGCGTGTGCGTGCACATACACACACACACTTATAAAATATATGTGCGTGTCCTTGACGTAAAATTCAAAGACACACATACATGCGTGCATGTACACAGACACACGCACACACTCACACATATATATGTGTGTGTGTGTGTTTTTGTGCAACATGCGAGCATGCACACAAACACACACACATATATATATGTGTTTGTTTGTGTGCATACATGCATGTAAGTGTCTTTGAATTTTACGTCAAGGACACGCACATATATTTTATAAGTGTGTGTGTGTATGTGCACGCACACACATGTGTCTTTCACATAAAAGTCACACGCACAACCACGCATATATATATGTGTGTGAATATATGTTTGTGTATGTGTTTGTGAATTATATGTCACATACACACACACACGTACATGTGTGTGTGTGACATTAAATTCCCACTCATACACACAAACACATATATACAAGTGTGTGTGTGCGTGAATACTATGTCACACACACATACATATATGTGTGTTGATTTTATGTAAAAGACACATGCGTGTGCTCACACATACAAACACACTTATAAAATATATGTGCGTTTCTGTGACGTAAAATTCAAAATATATATGTGTGTGTGTGTTTGTGTGCAAACACGCATGTGTCTTTCACAAAAAATTCATACACGCACGACCATGCATATATTCATATAATATATAAGATATATATATATATACTATATATATATATATATATATGCATGTTATGTGTGTGAATATTGTGTCACACACACACAACATATATATATGCTAGATATGTTTGTGTATTATTTATAAGATATTTGGACATAATACTATGTATGTGTGTTTTTGTGTGTGTACGTGACATGGTATTCACTGTATTTGTGAGTTACATGTCCACACACACCACACCACACACTAACCACACACAAAACACACCACCACACCAACACACACACATATATAATATATACGATATATAATTAAATATATATATTATGTGTGTGGTTTGTGGTGGGTGTGTAGTGGACATCGTAACTCACAAATACAGTGAATACCATGTCACGTACACATACAAACACACACACATATATATATATATATATATATATATATATATATATATATAATATTATATATATATAGTGTGTGTGTGTGTGTGTGTGTGTGTGTTGCTTAGGGGAGACACTAAGTGCCAGGGGGGAGACACTCAAATGGCTGGGGGGACTGAAGTGGCCCTGTGGGGACACTTGAAGGTGCCTGGGGGACAATGAAGGGGCCTGTGGGGACACTGAAGTGGGCCCCTTTTTGGGGGGACACGAAGTGCCTGGGGGGGACACAACTTCCGGAAGGGGTGCCTGGTGGGGGACACTGGACGTGGCGGTGGGGGATAATGAAGTGCCTGTGGGGAACACTGGAAGTGCCTTGGGGACAATGAAGTGGCCTGGTGGGGGACAACCTGGGGGGAAGTGCCGGGGGGGACTGAAGTGCCTGTGGGGACAATGAAGTTGCCTGAACCACTGAAGTGCATGGGAAGGGGGGACACTGAAGTGCCTGGGGCGGGGGGGACACTGAAGTGCCTGGGGGGTGGGGAGGGGACCACTGAAGTGCTGGGGGGGACATGAAGTGGCCTGGGGGGACACTGAAGTGCCTGGGGGGGACACTTTGAAGGGAGCCTGGGGGGACACTGAATTGCCTGGGGGGGACACTGAAGGGGTTGGAAGTGGGGGGGCTGTGGGGGACACTGAAGTGCCTGGGGGGGAACACTGAAGTGGGACTGTTGGGGGGGACACCTGAAACGTGCCTGTGGGGACACTGAAGTGGGGCTTGTGGGGGACACTGAAGTGCCTAGAGGGGGGACTGAAGTGCCTGGGGGGCACTGAAGGGGGGGCCTTTGTGGGGGACACTGAAGTGCCTGGGGGGACACTGAAGTGCCTGTGGGGGGACACTGAAGTGCCGGGGGGACACTGAAGTGCCTGGGGGGACCTAACCTGAAGTGCCTGGGGGGACACCTGAAGTGGGGGCAATGTGGGGACACGAAGTGCCTGGGGGACACTGAATTGCCTGGGGGGGACACTGAAGTGCCTGGGGGACACTGAAGTGCCTGGGGGGACACTGAAGTGCCTGGGGGGGGACACTGAAGTGCCTGGGGGGGACACTGAAGTGCCTGGGGGGGACAATGGGGGGAAGATGCCTGGGGGGGGACACTGAAGCCTGGGGGCCGTGGGGGACACTGAAGTGGGGCCTGTGGGCCGGGGACACTGAAGTGCCTGGGGGGACACTGAAGTGCCTGGGGGGGACACTGAAGTGCCGGGGGGGACACTGAAGTGGCAAGTCTGTGGGGACACTGAAGTGCCTGGGGGGGACACTGAAGTGCCTGTGGGGACACTGAAGTGCCTGCCGGGGAGGGACACTGAAGTGCCTGTGGGAGACACTGAAGTGGATTGGGGAGACACTGAAGTGCCTGTGGGAGGACACTGAAGTGATTGGGGAGGGACACTGATTGCCTGTGGGAGACATGAAGTCGCCTGTGGGAGACATGAAGGCATTGGGGAGACACTGAAGTGCTCTGTGGGGAGACTGAAGTGACTGTGGGAGGACAATGGAAAGTGCCATGTTGGGGAGACACTGAAGTGATTGGGGAGACACTGAAGTTGCCTTGGGAGACACTGGAAGTGGTGGGACACATGAATGTGCCTTGTGGGAGACACTGGAAGTAGCCTGATTGGGAGGACCACTGAAGTGCCTGTTGGGGAGACCAACTTGAACGAAGTGCCATGGGGAGCACTGAAGGCCTGTGGGAGGAACCCACTGAAGTGCCTGTGGGAGAAACCTGAAAGTGATTGGGGGAGACACTGAAGTGCCTGGTCGGGAGACAACTGAAGAGCCTGGTGGGTAGACACTGAAGTGCCTGTGGTGGGAGGACACTGAAGTGCTGTGGGAGTACACTGAAGTGCCTGTGGGGAGACACTGAAGGGCTGTGGGAGACACTGGAAGTGCCTGTGGAGGACACGGAAGTGATTGGGGGAAGACAATGAAACCTGCCTGTGGAGACACTGAAGTGATTGGGGAGCACATGACAAGTGCCTGTGGGGAGACACTGAAGTGCCTGGGGAGACCACTGAAGTGAATTTGGGAGACAATGAAGTTGGACCTGGTGGGAGGGGACACTGAACTGAAGTGCCTGTGGGAGGACCCACTGAAAGGTCCTGTGGGAGACCCACTGAAGTGCCTGGGGAGGACCAACTGTAAGTGCCTGTGGGAGACACTGAAGCGCCTGTGGGAGGACACTGAAGTGAATTTGGGGAGGGACACTGAAGTGCCTGTGGGAGACACTGAAAGTGGCCTGTGGGAGGAACACTGAAGTGCCATGCTGGGATGACACTGAAGTGCCTGCTGTGGGAGACAAACTGAAGTGCCTGGGCGGAGACAAACTGAAGTGCCTGTGGGAGACACTGAAAGTGTCCTGTCGGCCGGGCCAGACACTGAAGTGATTGGGAGACACTGAAGTGGTATGTCGGGAGGACACTTGAAGTTCCTGTGGGAGACAACTGAAAGGCCAATGCCTGTGGGAGGACACTGAAAACATGATTGGGGAGACACTGAAGTGCCTGTGGGAGACACTGAAGTGCCATGTGGGAGACACTGAAGAGGATTGGGGAGGGGAGGACACTGGAAGTGCACCTTGTTTTTTTTTTTGGGGGGGGGGGGGGGGGGGGGGGGGGGGAGGGGGGTGGTAGGGGACACTGGAAGTGATTGGTTGGGGAGACACTGAAATAAGTGCATGTGGGGAGTGACACTGAAGCCTGCCGTGGGAGACACATGAAGGCCGCCTGGGAGGGGACACTGAAGTGGATTGGGGAGACCCAACTGAAAGTGACCTGTGGGAGACACTGAAGTGCCTATGGGAGGACACTGAAGGGCCGGCCTGTGGGAGACACTGAAGTGACCTGTGGGAGACACTGAAGGTGCCGCGTGGGAGACCACTAAAGTGCCTGTGGGGACCACTGAGGAAGTGCCTGTGGGAGGACACTGAAGTGCCTTGGGGAGACACTGAAGTGCTCGCGGGACGACAACTGAAGACTTGCCGTGGGAGACACTGAAGTGCCTGGGGAGGACACTGAAGTGCCTGTGGGAGGGAACACTGAACGTGAGGCCGGGAGACAACTGAAGTGCCTGGGGAGACAAAGCGAAAGTGCCTGGGGAGACACTGAAGGTGCCTGTGAGAGGACACTGAAGTGGCCTGTGGGAGTACACTGAAATGCCTGTGGGAGACACTGACAAGTGCCTGTGGTGGGAGACACTGAAGGGCTTGATTGTGGGGGAGACACTGAACGTGCCTGTTGGGAGACACTGAAAGGGCCTGCCGTGGGAGACACTGAATCGTGCCTGTGGGACCTTACAGACCTTACAGACCTTACCATCTTGTTCGGGTTGCCCCAGGTCCCTCAGTGTGAGGCACCTCTAATGTCTACCAGAGAGTTGCTAGTACATCTTCCGGTATATTTTGCATCTTCCAATCTTGGATGGTCTGGGATGCAGTTTAGATATTTGTCGAGCTTATTCTTAAACACATCTACGCTCACTCCTGATATATTCCTCAGATGAGCTGGCAACGCATTGAATAGACGCTGCATTATCGATGCTGGTGCGTAGTGGATTAATGTCCTGTGTGCTTTCCTTATTTTTCCTGGTATAAGTTTTGGGCACTATTAATCTACCTCTGCTTGCTCTTTCTGATATTTTTAGTTCCATATATTTTCTGCTATTCCTTCTATCTGTTTCCAGGCCTGAATTATCATGTAGCGTTCTCTTCTCCTTTCTAGACTATATAATTTTAAGAATTGTAGTCTTTCCCAGTAGTCTAGGTCCTTAACTTCTTCTATTCTAGCTGTAAAGGACCTTTGTACACTCTCTATTTGTGCAATATCCTTTTGATAGTGTGGGTACCATATCATATTGCAATATTCAAAGTGGATAACATATGTTTTATAAAGCATATCATGTGTTCAGCTTTTCTTTGGTTGTGAAGTGCCGTAACAACATTCCAATTTTTGCTGTTTACATTTTGCCAACAGAGTTGCTATTTGTTCATTGCATAACATGTTCCTATTCATCATCACACCAAGGTCTTTAACTGCTTCCTTATTTGTGATGGTCTCATTATTAGGTCCCTTATATGCATATAGCTTTCTTTCTCTGTCTCCATAATTTTATTGATTCAAATTTATCAGAGTTAAATACCATCCTATTTACCTCTGCCCAATCATATACTTTGTTAAGGTCTCTTTGTAGAGCGTTCCTATCTTCATCACAAGTAATTTCTCTACTTATTCTTGTGTCATCTGCGAAACTACTCACTACCGAATCCTTAACATTATTGTCTATGTCTTCAATCATAATAACAAACAGTATTGCAGCTAACACCGTACCTTGCGGCACACCGGATATTACCTTGGCGGTTCATCCGATTTCTCGTCGTTTGCAATAACTATCTGTTTTCTGTTGTGTAAAAATTCTTTTAACCATCTTCCTACTTTATCCACGATATTGTGTTTTCTAATTTTCTTCGCTAATATATTATGGTCTACTTTATCAAAAGCTTTTGCAAAGTCTAAATAAACCACATCTGTTTCATTTCCGCTTTTCATATTTTTGAATATGTTCTCACGGTGGACTAACAGTTGGGTTTGTGTACTTTTTCCGGGTACGAAACCATGTTGTCCTTTATTAAACAAATTATTTTTTATTAAATGTTTCATAATATTTTTCTTCATTACCCTTTCATACACTTTCATAATATGTGATGTTAGACTCACAGGCCTATAATTACTTGCCTCTAGTCTTGATCCACTTTTGAAAGTAGGGGTAATATATGCTAATTTGTGCTCATCATAAATCTTGCCTGTATCTACACTTTGTCTTAATAATATTGCAAGTGGCTTTGCGATAGAATGAACTACTTTCTTTAACAAAATAGCAGGAATTCCATCAGGCCCTGCAGCAGCTCCACTTTTAATTTCATTAATAGCCTGCACAATATCAGCTTCATTAATATCTATGTCAGCTAAATATTCACTATTTTCATCCCTTACTTCTATATCATTATCTTCATTATCTATTCTAGGGGTGAATTCTCTCTTATTATCGTTACTGCCAGTATGTTTGCAAATTTTTTTTTTCTTTTTTTCATTCGCTTAATCTCCCTTCAATTCTCAGAGGGCCTATTTCTATTCTTCTTTTATTCATCTTCTTCGCATATGAGTATAATAGTTTTGGGTTTTGCTTGATATTTAATAGGGTTTTTTTTCTTCCAAGTCCCGTTTTTCATTTCTTTGATTGTATAATCTTTTGTTCTGCATTTTCTATCTTACTTTTTAGTTCTATAACTTTCCATGCATTTTTTTCTTTTGCAAGACCTTTTTTCCACTTTCTGATTTTCTGGAACAAGATCCTTCTGTCTCTTGGTATGCATGAATGATGTTTACTTTTCTTCTTCGGTATATATTTTTCCACTTTTTCTCCAATATTTTATATAATATCTCCGTATTTACCCTTATGTCACCACTTACGAAAATGTTATCCCAATCTTTGTTTAATTCTTCATTAATTTCTGACCATTTTATATTTTTACTGTAGAAGTTGTATTTTCCATATCCTTCCCACTTTTTCATTTCTTGCTTATCTCTATTTTCACTTGCTTTGGAATGAACTGTTAATTCTATGACATTATGGTCTGAAATACTCGCATTATAAACTATTATTTCTTTAACATAATTCATCTCGTTCACAAATACTAGGTCTAAAGTATTTTCCTTTCTTGTTGGCAGGTGATTTATTTGTTGAATGTTGTATTTCTTTTAGTAGCATATCTAATAGCTTTTCAAATTGCCTTTTATCTTCTGCACTACTATTACTCTCTTTTTTATATGTATAAGTACAACCACAAACTCCTATTCGTTCTTTCCATTCTACGAAAGGAAAGTTGAAGTCACCAGATAGGAGAATAGTCCAGTCCTTGTGATTTCTACATATATCATCAATTTTTCAATTATTAAGTCAAACTCTTTAGTATTAGGGAGGTCTATATATTACTATGTTCATCAATTTTTCAGATCCAAATTCTACCGCTATTAGTTCACATTCTGAGTTACTATATTTCTCATATATTTTTCCTTGTTTTTTGTCTTTCCCATATATTGCGGTTCCCCCTTGATTCCTATTTTTTCTATCTGATCTATAAGTTTGGAACCCTTTTATTTGATCATCATTCCCAGTCTCTTGGGAATACAGGTTTCACTTATATTCATTATATCTATTTTCTTTTCATTTTGGGTTAGTTCTTCTAAGTACTCTATTTTTCTTTTTGAGTTACTCGTAACTAAACCCTGCGCATTCATCACTATGATGGTTTGCGTGTTTTCTCCTCATTTAATACTGGTAGTAATAAGGATTTTCCCATGTCTCTTTCCTGTTCTGGTATGTTGTTCTTTTTTTCATTTCCAGAAATTCTACATTAAAAAATCCAACTTTTCCATAATATTTGATTCTTCTTCATCATAATTATTCATTTTGTGTCTGAATCTGCAATTTTCTCCGTTTCAGCAATATCCTCTTGCATAATAAATACAGTTATTATCTCTTGAGTAGAATTTCGGAGCTGATGCTTTGAAATTTTTTGCTGACACCTCTGCATATCTCATTGGTGGTTTGCTTTTCTCTTTTACCTGATATTCTTGATTTCTCTCTTTATTTGTTTCTTTCTTATTTTGGATTTTATTACTTGGTTGGTTATTTATATGATTTATGATTCATGGCTACAGGGGTGCATATATTTGCATTTTTTGTCGAACTTACATCCTTTTCCTTCTTTTAGGTTTTTTACATATTTTTGGATGCAGATCTCTGCAATCATCCCTCCCCATAGCCATTCGAAGTATGCACATTTACCATATATTTCATAGTTTTGACATATCTTAGGATGTTTGTAGTAACATCTTTCTCCAAATCTGCAATTCCCTCTTTTCAAAAGGTTGCAGATTTTGTCTTTCTTGTCTATTTTTTCCTCTTTCCCGTCATTGTATAGATCTGGGTAGAGCCTCTTCGGGATTTGCTTTTCTGTTGTCATATCGTAATTTATTTCTTCGTAGGTATGCTGCTTTATTGCCTCATATGTAGTATCAATGAGTATCTCTGCATCCATACTTTTATCTTGTTCTTTGTTTTCCTTATTTTTTTCTGTCATTTCATTTTTGTTTACTTCTCTTCCGTTTTCCTCTTCTTCTTTTTCTTCTTCTTCTTCCTCTTCCTCTTCTTCTTCATCCTCAACTATTTGTACATTCAATCTTGATTTAATAACATTGTCTATCCATGATAGACATGTTGAACAAAAAATTCTTGTATCTTTTCTCAAATCTTGTATTACCTCAGCACACTGTGGGGGTCGGAATGTTGCATGCAGCACATTTCTGATTAGGTTTTGTGGATTGACTATGCTATACCAAACCATTACAACAGTTTGCATGCTTTTGGCATTCTTTTTCCTAATGGCATCCAATTAGGATATTCACAAGATTCACCTTATTCATTTTCTTTGTCGGAATATGTTGGTTTATGTATATTTTCTTTATGAGTCTCTTGACCACTTGGATTTTATTTGGAACTTCTTCAATTATTTTCAAGATGTTTTCATTAGATTTGTTCCAGTTTGAAGGATTATATCCTTCTAATATATCTGTGAATGCTTTTGTATCTTTTTGGTTAGGACTGTTGCTGATTTCATAGATGAGAAATGCCAGTTCCCTTCCTGCTACCTCATCGTATTGCGAATCTGCTAAACACGCCAAATTACGCCACCTCTTCCCGCAGTTGGAACTTACTGCCATCTTGTTCTGTTTTATAGTATTACACTTGATAAACTAACTTAGAAGACGCTTTATCCTACTATTTTCACACTAATCTTATCACCGATAGTCACGAACACTTCTAGATATTTCTCAAATTCTAGTCGTATGTTAAACTTGTGATATCTGTTGATTAATCTGACTTCACACGGGTACATCTCACCAAGCAAGATGGCTACTACTGAAGTGATTGGGGAGACACTGAAGTGCCTGTGGGAGACACTGAAGTGCCTGTGGGAGACACTGAAGTGCCTGTGGGAGACACTGAAGTGCCTGTGGGAGACACTGAAGTGATTGGGGAGACACTGAAGTGCCTGGGTAAGACACTGAAGTGCCTGTGGGGAACACTGAAGTGCCTGTGGGAGAACACTGAAGTGCCTGTGGGAGAGACTGAAGTGCCCTGGGAGACACTGAAAGTGCCTGTGGGAGACACTGAAGTGCCTGTGGGAGACCCTGAAGTGCCTGTGGGAGACACTGAAGTGTTGGGGGAGACACTGAAGTGCCTGTGGGAGACTGAAGTGATTGGGGAGACACTGAAGTGCCTGTGGGAGACACTGAAGTGCCTGTGGGAGACACTGAATGTGCCTGGGGAGACACTGAAGTGCCTGTGGGAGACACTGAAAGTGATTGGGGAGACACTGAAGTTGCCTGTGGGAGACACTGAAGTGCCTGTGGGAAAGACCCTGAAGTGCCTGGGGAGGGACACTGAAGTGCCTGTGGGAGACACTGAGTGATTGGGGAGACACTGAAAGTGCCTGTGGGAGACACTGAAGTGCCTGTGGGGAGACACTTGGAAGTGCCTGTGAGAACACTGAAAGTGCCTGTGGGAGACACTGAAGTGCCTGTGGGGGAGACACTGAAGTGCCTGTGGGAGACACTGAGTGCCTGTGGGAGACACTGAAGTGCCTGCGGGAGACACTGGGGGAGAAAGTGCCGGTGGGAGACACTGAAGTGCCTTTGGGTGGGGGGACACTGAGTGATTGGGGGAGACACTGAGTGCCTGTGGGAGCACTGAAGTGCCTGTGGAGACACTGAAGTGCATGTGGGAGAAACTGAAGTGCCCTGTGGGAGAACCACCTGAAGTGCCTGTGGGAGACCGTGGCCTGTGGGGAGACACTGATGGGCTAGTGGGAGAACCACCTGAAGTGCAATGTGGGAGACACTGACGTGATTGGGGAGACACTGAAGTGGCCTGTGGGAGACACTGAAGTGCCTTGGGGGACAAAACTTGAAGTGCCTGTGGGGCACTGAAGGTGCCAATTGGACACCTGAAGTTGTTGGGAAGGGGGACACTGAAGTGCCTGTGGGAAGGGGACAAAACACTGAAGGTTCCTGGGGACACTGAGTGCCTGTGGGGAGACACTGACGTGCCTGTGGGGGACACTGAACCGTGCCCTGTGTGGGGGGGGAGACACTGAGTGCCTGTGACACTTGAAGGTGGAATGGGGAGAACCACTGAAGTTCCTGTGGGGAGACACTGAAGTTGGGGCCTGTGTTGACACTGGGAGTGCCTGTGGGGACCACTGAGTGGGGGGCCTTGGGGGGGAACACTGAAGTGATTGAATACCTGAAGTGCCGTGTGGGGAGACACTGAAGTGCTGTGGGAGACACTGAGTGATTGGGGAGACACTGAACCGTGCCCCTTGTGGTGAAGACACTGAGTGTTGGAGACTGATTGCCTTGTGGGAGAAACGAAGTGTCTGTGGGAGACACTGAGTGCCTGTGGGAGACATGACAGTGATTGGGGAGACACTGAAGTGCCTGTTGGGGACACTGGAAGTGATTTGGGGAGACACTGAGTGCCTGTGGGGACCTGAATTGCCTGTTGGTAGGCCACTGAAGTGCCTGGGGGGACACTGAAGTGATTGGGGAGACACGCAGTGCCTGTGGGATACACTGAAGTGTCCCTGTGGGAGACACTGCAGTGCCTGTGGGAGACACTGAGTGCCTGTGGGGACACTGAAGTGGGATTGGGGGCGACGCTGAGTTGCCCTGTGAGACACTGATGATCTGGTGAGACCTGAAGTGCCTGTGGTAGACACTGAAGTGCCTGTGGGAGACACTGAAGTGCCTGTGGGAGACACGAAGGTGCCTGGGGGGACACTGAAGTGATTGGGGAGACACTGACGTGCCTGTGGAGACACTGAAGTTGCCTGTGGGAGACACTTAAGTGCCTGTGGGGACACTGAAGTGATTGGGGAGACACTGAGTGCCTGTGGGAGCACTGAAGTGCCTGGTGAGACACTGAAGTGCCTGTGGGAGACACTGAAGTGCCTGGGGGGACACTTGGGTGTGGATTGGTATTGGGGAGACCTGTGAAGTGCCTGTGGGAGACACTGAAGTGCCTGGGGGACACTGAAGTGATTGGGGAGGTGACAGCTGGAAAAATGCCTGTGGGGACACTGAAGTGGCTGTGGGGACACTGAAGTGCTGTGGTGATGACACTGGGGAAGTGCCTGTGGGAGACAACTGAAAGTGCCTGTGGGGACCTGAAGTGCCTGTGGGAGGCACTGAAGTTGCCTGTGGGGACACGGAAGGTGCCGTGGGAGGACACTGAAGTGCTGTGGGAACACTGAAGTGCCTGTGGGAGACACTGAAGTGATTGGGGGACACTGAAGTGCCTGTGGGGACACTGCAGTGCCTTGTGGGAGACACTGAAGTGCCCTGTGGGAGCACTGAATGTTCCTGTTGAGACACTGAAGTCTGTGTTAGACGCTGAAAAAGTGGCTTGTGGGAGCACTGACGTGATTGGGGATACACTGAAGTGCCTGTGGGACACTGAGTGCCTGTGGGGAAACAACTGAATTGCCTGTGGGAGACACTGAAGTGGCCTGTGGGAGAACACTGAGTGCTGTGGGAGAACACTGAAGAGGCCTGGGGGGACACGGAAGTGCCTGTGGGAGCACTGAAGTGCCTAGTGGGAGAACAACTGAAGTGCCTGTGGGCAGACCTGAAGTGATTGGAGACACTCACGTGCCTGTGGGAGACACTGAGGTGATTGGGGAGACCTGAAGTGGCCTTTGTTAGACACTGAATGCCTGTGGGAGGCCTGAAGTGCCTGTGGGAGACACTGAAGTGCCTGTGGGAGAACACTGAATTGCCTGTGCGGACACTGGAAGTGCCTGGAGGACACTGAAGTGCCTGGGGGGACACTGAAGTGCCTGTGGGGACACTGTGTGCCTGTGGTGACACTGAAAGTGCCTGTGGGAGACACTGAAAGTGCCCGTGGGAGACACTGAAGTGCCTGTGTGAGACACTGAAGTGCCGTGGTGACACTGAGGTGCCTGGAGGACACTGAAGTGCCTGTGGTGGACACTGCAGTCCTGTGTGGACCCTGAAGTGCCTGTGGGGACACTGAAGTGCCTGTGGGAGACCACGAGAAGTGCCTGGGGAGACACTTGAATTGATGGGGAGGACCTGAATGCTGTGGGAGACACTGAGGTGCCTGTGGGAGACGCTGAAGTGCCTGTGGGGACACGAAGTGCCTGTGGGAGACCTTGAAGTGCTGTGGGAGACACTGAAGTGCCTGTGGGAGACACTGAATGCCTGTGGAGACACTGAAGGTGCCTGGAGGGACACTGGGAAGTGCCTGTGGGGACCACTGAACGTGCCTGTTGGGACACTTGGGGAAGTGCCTGTGGGGACACTGAAGTGGCCTGTGGGGACACTGGAAGTGCTGTGGGGACACCTGAAGTTCCTGGGGGAGACACTGAAGTGCCTGGGGGAGACACTGGGGAAGTGGCCTGTGGGAGACACCTGAAATTGCCTGAGGGAGGGCAACTGAGTGCCTGGGGGAGACACTGAAGGTTCCTTGGGGAGGGGGACACTGAAGTGCCTGGGGGAGGGGGAACACTGAAGTGGCCTGGGGGAAGGGGGGACACTGAAGTGCCTGGATGGGGACACTGAAGTGCTGGGGGAGACACTGAATGCCGTTGGGGACACCAGAAGTGATTGGGAGACACCCTGAGGAAGTGCCTGTGGGGACACTGAAGTTCCTGTTTGGAGACACCTGAAGTGCCTGGGGAGACACTGGGGAAGTGCCTGTGGGGACACTGAATGATTGGGGAGACACTGACGTGCCTGTGGGGGACACCCTGAAGTGCTGTGAGAGGACTACCTGAGTGCCTGGGGAACACTGGAAGTGCCTGTGTGGGGGACACTGAAGTGCCTGTGTGAGGGGAACCACTGAAAGTGCCTGTTGGGAGACACCTGGAAGTGCCTGAGGGGACACTGAAGTGCCTAGGGGACACTGAAGTGCCTAGGGGACACTGGGAAAAGTGCTAGGGGCACTGAAGTGCCTGGGGGACACCTGAAGTGGCCTAGGGGGAACACTGAAGTGTCCTGTGGGAGACACCTGAAGTGCCTGGGGTGGGGACCCTAAGTGCCTGAGGGGACACTAAGTGCCTAGGGGGGACACTGACGGGCCTAGGGGACACTGAAAGGTGGCCTGGGGGACACTGAAGTGCCTAGGGGGACACTGGGGAAGTGCCTGTGTGAGAACACTGTGCCTGTGGGATACACTGAAGTCCTGAGGGGGACACTGTGTATGAAGGTGCCTAGGGGGACACTGGAAGTTGCCTAGGGGGACACTGAAGTGCCCTAGGGGGACCTGAAGTGCCTAGGGGGACACTGGGGAAGTGGCCTAAAGGTGGACACTGAAGTGCCTAGGGGGGACACTGAAGTTGCCTAGGGGGACACTGACGTGGCCTAAGGGGGACACTTAAGTGCCTAGGGGGCACCTGAAGTGGGCCTGGGGGGAGACACTGTAGTCCCAGGGGGAGACAATTGAGTGCCTTCGGTTTGCACATATGAAAATATATAAATTCTTAGCTAGAGCGAATTAGATATGAAAGGACATTTGTAGCTCGAATAATTAATATGAATCACGGTATATGATAATCGATCATATATATAGATATATATATATATATATATATATATATATATCTATATATATATATATATAAGATATATATATATATATATATATATATATATATATATATATATATATATATGTTCTTAAAAAATCACAGTAGATGCACGTGACTTCATTAAATAAGCGAATACTACAGGAAAATGATAGGCAGAAATCCAAGCGCTTTCGTCTTTACTAAGACATTGTCAAGGAACGAATGAAATAACAATTGGAGAGAAAGTTATCAGGTAAACAACAAGATTAAAAATACCAAATGGTTAATTGTCAAAAGGGTAAAAGTTAACGAGATAATCCAGGATTATCGGATATCACACGGTCACAAACCTAAACATAGATTTAACCCTAACAGAAACTACAATGTATCCATACAGTCCAAAACATGTAAAAACTGAATATATTTATTTTGTTGCTTATATTTATCTACAACTTTTTTTTATTATGAAGGCATCAAGTTGAAATAAACCAAGACTTAAATTTAGAACATTTCCATTATTTGACTTGATGAAACAAGATTCAATGATATTCATTTTAACTGTGTCATTACATGGGATTAAGGCTCTTGCTTGACTCAGGTTAATAGGATGATCCAAATCTTTCTTATGTACGAGTAATGCATTCGATATTTGTCCAGTTCTCACAGAATGTTGGTGCTGTTTGAGACGTTGTGAAAGAGATTTATCACATTTTTTGCAAGGAATTTTATATGTCCAAGGAATTTCATGTATTACTAAACTCTTGTCATTGATATTACTGAAAACAACATTATGTTAAAAAGCTTCAAAATTCTAGGAATTTCTAAAAACTTTTCATCATAGGGTAATTTTAGAATGTTATGCTTACTAAATTCAAGTTTCTTATTATCTAAATAAATTTTTCTCTAGCTCTTTTCCATGCCACATCTACAAAAGTCCTTGGGTATTTAAATTTCAAGGCAATATAATAAATAGTATTAATCTCAGCGTCAATAGACTGCGGGTTACAGATACGTAAAGCCATTAGGAACATCCCAGAAAAAAACAGAGAATTTAACATTTTGATGGTGGTTGGAGTAATAATGAACAAAAGAGGCAATGTTAGTTGATTTTCGATCTGAAAAGGTGAAATTTCTATCATTTTTATGGACAGTTACATAGAAAAAAATTCATATTACAATTTCTTTCTTCCTCTACAGTAAATTTTATAGAAGGGAGTAAATTATTGAGATTTATAAAGAATTCCTGGAGATTTTCGTGAACTGGCCTAATACAGAAAATATCATCCACATACCTAAACCATATAACTTTTTGGGGCAAAATTTTTGGTAAGAGTTTTGTTTTTAAAAATTCCATGTAAATATTGCTAAGGACAGGAGATAAGGGATTACCCAAAGCCATGCCAAACTTTTGTACAAGAAATTCCCCATTAAAAAAAAATTTACTACCTTTGATACATAACTTTATGAGACTAATGAGGTTTGCTACAGTTAAGGGAATATAATAACGTTCTAATTCATCCTACAAAAATTCAAGTAAATCATCTACAGCCACTTTTGTAAATAAAGATACAACATCAAAAATAACCATATTAAATTAAAAATTCAGATTTAAACTATTCAATTTGTTTATAAAATCAACATTGTTTTTAACATTCGTGTTAGAAATGTTTCGTACCAAAGGCGTAAGAATTTTTACCAGCCATTTAGATGAATTATACATAACTGAGCCTACTGAACTAATGATTGGTCTGATAGGGTTATTGATTTTGTTTGTCTTGACTAAACCATACATATAAGGTAGGGAGGTGTTTAATTAAATGGTCCAAGCCCTTTAAAATGGATTTAATTTGTTTGTTTAAATGGGAGTTCTGCGTGTGTGTAGGATCAGACCTCATTTTCGTGTAAGTATCAGTATCATTTAACAATGCAATTATTTTATTTACAAAGTCACTTTTACTCATTATTACCACCGCATTAGACTTATCTGCCTTTGTTAGTAGCACTGTTTCATCTTTTAATTTTCTTATAAGCCTGGAGAAATCTTACGGGTACATTAGGGGGTGAAGGCTTGCTCATAGCACCATACACAATACCTTTACAAATACTGATACCCTCAGGGCATAGATTATGATTAAATTTTTCAAAATAACAAAATGATTTTGAAATGTCGACATAGTTCAGGATACCATGGGAAACACCAAAGCTTAATCCACATCCCAAAGCCGCTGCCGTAGCACTATCCACTGGTTTGTCTGATAAATTAATCATGAAGTCCACGTTGGCATGCTTAGTCCAGTTGCTTTCAGCAATAAGGTTCTTCCGCTAGATTTGAAGCTTCCTTTCAAGACGGTTGCAGCACTTCCTCAATTTCCCGTAGCAATAATCCAGCATCCGATTCTTCCAATCCACAGGAACCATCTGATTAAAGCCATACCGTCTCCTTCTAAGGGTACGAAACACATATAGAGCGGCAACCCAGACCATTGAGATACAACGAACGAGATACCGACTGTAACCCCTACCTGTATTTAGGAGTAGACTTGTAAACTGTGAAACTGACCGTCTGCCGAAAATATATGGGTGGCTTACTTAACAAGCACCACTAATTGCTTGTTAGATTTTGGGTCTAGATCCAATATATGAGATACCAGATGAAACTGATATATAATATATCTGCAGACTCTACTGATTATAGAATGACCAGTGATAGACATTTTGGAGGGTGGGTTCCCCCTGACAGACGCACTAAAAAGGGGGGGTTAACCAAGCTTGTGCCGGCACATAAAAGGTGGGCAGAAATCCAGTTCCGGTAAGTGAGGAGGCATTAACTTACCAAGGTAGAGGTTGCCAACGTCTCGGAACTGGAATAGCCACACTGAGCCTGGCATGACAATCCCGAATTGCTTAAGCAAGCTTGTGCTGGCACATAAAAGTTGGGCAGAAATCCAGTTCTGGTAAGTGAGGAGGCATTAACTTACCACGGTAGAGGTTGCCTACGGCTCGGAACTGGTATAGCAACACTGAGCCTGGCATGACATACCGAATTGCTTAAGCAAGCTTATGCCGGCACATAAAAGGTGGGCAGAAATCGAGTTCCGGTAAGTGAGGAGGCATTAACTTACCAAGGTAGAGGTTGCCTATGGCTCGGAACTGGTATGGCCACACTGAGCCTGGCATGTCAATACCGAATTGCTTAAGCAAACTTATGCCGGCACATAAAAGTTGGGCAGAAATCCAGTTCCGGTAAGTGAGGAGGCATTAACTTACCAAGGTAGAGGTTGCCTATGGCTCGGAACTGGTATAGCCACACTGAGCCTGGCATGACAATGCCGAATTGCTTAAGAAAGCTTATGCCGGCACACAAAAGGTGGGCAGAAATCCAGTTCCGATAAGAGAGGCATTAACTTACCAAGGTAGAGGTTGCCTATGGCTCGGAACTGGTATAGCCACACTGAGCCTGGCATGACAATAATGAATTGCTTAAGCAAGCTTATGCCGGAACACAAAAGGTGGGCAGAAATCCAGTTCCGATAAGAAAGGCATTAACTTAACAAGGTGGAGTTTGCCTATGGCTCGGAGCTGGTATGGCCACACTGAGCCTGGCATGATAATACCGAATTGCTTAAGCAAGCATATGTCGACACATAAAAGGTGGGCAGAAATCCAGTTGCGGTAAGTGAGGAGGCATTAACTTACCAAGGTAGAGGTTGCCTACGTCTCGGAACTGGTATGGCCAGACTGAGCCTGGCATAATAATACCGAATTGCTTAAGCAAGCATATGCCGGCACATAAAAGTTGGGCAGAAATCCAGTTCCGGTAAGTGAGGAGGCATTAACTTACCAAGGTAGAGGTTGCCTACGGCTCGGAACTGGTATAGCCACACTAAGCCTGGCATGACAATGCCGAATTGCTTAAGCAAGCTTATGCCGGCACACAAAAGGTGGGCAGAAATCCAGTTCCGATAAGAGAGGTATTAACTTACCAAGGTAGAGGTTGGCTATGGCTCCGAACGGTATAGGCCACACTGAGCCTGCATGGACCAATACGAATTGTTTAAGCAAGTTTATGCTGGCACAAAAAAGGTGGGCAGAAATCCAGTTCCGATAAGTGAGGAGGCATTAACCTACCAGTAGTAAGCGTTGCCTACGGATCGGAAACTGGTATGGCCAAACTGAGCCTGCATGACATACCGAATTTGCTTAAGCAATTTTATGCTGGCACAAAAGGTGGGTGCAGAATCCAGTTCCGATTAAGTGAGGATGCAATTAACCTATCCAAGGTGGAGGTTGCCCTACGGCTCGGAACTGGTTGCCCACACTGAGCCTGGCATGGACAATACCGAATTGCTTAAGCAAGCTTGTGCTGGCACATAAAAGTTGGGCAGAAAAGCCAGTTCCGGTAAGTGAGGATGGCAAATAACGCTTACTAAGGTAGAGGTAGCCTACGGCTCGAAACTGGTATGGCCACACGGAGCCTGGAATGACAATACCGAATTGCTTTAAGCAAGCTATGCCGGCACATAAAAGTGGGCAGAAATCCCAGTTTCCGGTAAGTGAGGAGCATTAACTTACCAAGGAAGAGGTTGCCTATGGCTCGGAACTGGTTATGGCCACACTGAGCCTGGCATTGTCAATACCGAATTGCTTAAGCAAACTTATGCCGGGACATAAAAGGTGGACAAAAATCCAGTTCCAGTAAGTGATGAGGCATTAACTTACCAAGGTAGAGGGTTGCCTATGGCTCGGAACTGGTATAGCCACACTGAGCCTGGCATGACATGCTGAATTGCTTAAGCAAGCTTATGCCGGCACACAAAAGGTGGGCAGAAATCTAGTTCCAATAAGAGAGGCATTAAACTTACCAAGGAGAGGTTGCCTAGGCTCGAAAAATGGTATGCCACACGAGCCCTGGCAGACAATGCGAATTGCTTAAGCAGCTTAAATGGCTCACAAAGGGCAGAAACCATTCCGATAAGAGAGGCATTAACTTACCAAGGTGGAGGTTGCCTATGGCTCGGAACTGGTATGGCCACACTGAGCCTGGCATGATAATACCGAATTGCTTAAGCAAGCTTATGCCGGCACATAAAAGGTGGGCAGAAATCCAGTTCCGGTAAGTGAGGAGGCATTAACTTACCAAGGTAGAGGTTGCCTACGGCTCGGAACTGGTATAGCCACACTGAGCCTGGCATGACAATACCGAATTGCTTAAGCAAGCTTGTGCTGGCACATAAAAGGTGGGCAGAAATCCAGTTCCGGTAAGTGAGGAGGCATTAACTTACCAAGGTAGAGGTTGCCTACAGCTCAGAACTGGTATAGCCACACTGAGCCTGGCATTACAATACCGAATTGCTTAAGCAAGCTTGTGCCGGTACATAAAAGGTGGGCAGAAATCCAGTTCCGGTAAGTGAGGAGGTATTAACTTACCAAGGTAGAGGTTGCCTACGGCTCGGAACTGGTATGGCCAAACTGAGCCTGGCATGACAATACCAAATTGCTTAAGCAAGCTTATGCCGGCACATAAAAGGAGGGCAGAAATCCAGTTCCGGTAGGTGAGGAGGCATTAACTTACCAAGGCAGAGGTTACCTATGACTCGGAACTGGTATAGCCACACTGAGCCTGGCATGACAATGCCGATTTGCTTAAGCAAGCTTGTGCCGGCACACAAAAGGTGGGCAGAAATCCAGTTCTGATAATAGGGCATAAACTTACCAAGGTAGACGTTGCCTATGGTTCGGAACTGGTATAGCCACACTGAGCCTGGCATAACAATGTTGAATTACTTAAGCAAGCTTATGCCGGCACACAAAAGGTGGGCAGTAAACCAGTTCCGATAAGAGAGGCATTAACTTACCAAGGTAGAGGTTGCCTATGGCTCGGAACTGATATGGCCACACTTAGCCTGGAATGACAATACCGAATTGCTTAAGCAAGCTTATGCCGGCACATAAAAGGTGGGTAGAAATCCAGTTCCGGTAAGTGAGGAGACATTAACTTACCAAAGTAGAGGTTGGATATGGCTCGGAACTTGTATGGCCACATTGAGCCTGGCATGAAAATACAGAATTGCTTAAGCAAGCTTATGCTGTCCACATAATAATTGGTTGGGCAAACAAAACCAGTTCCGGTAAGTGGAGGATGCATTAACTTACCAAAAGTAGAGGGTTGGCCTATCCGGCTCGGAAACTGGTATAGCCACACTAAGCCTGGCATGACAATGCCGAATTGCCTTAAGCAAGATTGTGCCCAGCACGACAAAAGGTTGGAGGCAGCAATCCTCCAGTTTCCCGATAAGAGAGGTATTAACTTTACCAAAGGGAGAAGGTTGCCTACGGCTCAGAAACTGGTATAACCACACTGAGCGTGGCATGAACAACTACCGAATTGCTTAAGGCAAGTTTATTGGCTGGCACACAAAAGGTGGCAGAAAATTCCAGTTCCGAGGTAAGTGAGGAGGCATTAACTTACCAAGGTAGAGGTTGCCTACGGCTCGGAACTAGTAATGGCCACACTGAGCCTGGCATAACAATACCGAATTTTAAGCCAAGCTTGTGCCGGCAACATATTAAGGTGGGCAGAAATCCAGTTCCGGTAATTGCCTTTAAGCCAAGGCTTTGCCAGGGCCACATAAATAATGTGGGCAAGAAATCCCGGTTCCAGTAGGTAAGGAGGCATTAACTTACCAAGGTAGAGGTTGCCTACGGCTTAGAACTGGTATAGCCACAATGAGCCTGGCATGACAATACTGAATTGCTTAAGCAAGCTTATGCCGGCACATAAAAGGAGGGCAGAAATCCAGTTCCGGTAAGTGAGGAGGCATTAACTTACCATGGTAGAGGTTGCCTACGGCTCGGAACTGGTATGGCCACACTGAGCCTGGCATGACAATACCGAATTGCTTAAGCAAGCTTGTGCCGGCACATAAAAGGTGGGCAGAAATCCAGTTCCGGTAAGTGAGGAGGCATTAACTTACCAAGGTAGAGGTTGCCTATGGCTCGGAACTGGTATAGCCACACTGAGCCTGGCATGACAATGCCGAATTGCTTAAGCAAGCTTGTGCCGGCACATAAAAGGTGAGCAGAAATCCAGTTCCGATAAGAGAGGCATTAACTTACCAAGGTAGAGGTTGCCTATGGCTTGAAACTGGTATAGCCACACTGAGCCTGGCATGACAATACCGAATTGCTTAAGCAAGCTTATGCCGGCACACAAAAGGTGGGCAGAAATCCAGTTCCGGTAAGTGAGGAGGCTTTAACTTACCAAGGTAGAGGTTGCCTATGGCTCAGAACTGGTATAGCCACACTGAGCCTGGCATGACAATGCCGAATTGCTTAAGCAAGCTTGTGCCGGCACATAAAAGGTGGGCAGAAATCCAGTTCCGATAAGAGAGGCATTAACTTACCAAGGTAGAGGTTGCCAATGGCTCGGAACTGGTATAGCCACACTGAGCCTGGCATGACAATACCGAATTGCTTAAGCAAGTTTATGCCGGCAAACAAAAGGTGGGCAGATATCCAGTTCCGGTAAGTGAGGAGGCATTAACTTACCAAGGTAGAGGTTGCCTACGGCTCAGAACTGGTATAACCAAATTGAGCCTGGCATGACAATACCGAATTGCTTAAGCAAGCTTATGCCAGCACACAAAAGGTGGGCAGAAATCCAGTTCCGGTAAGTGAGGAGGCTTTAACTTACCAAGGTAGAGGTTGCCTACAGCTCAGAACTGGTATAGCCACACTGAGCCTGGCATGACAATGTCGAATTGCTTAAGCAAGCTTGTGCCGGCACATAAAAGGTGGGCAGAAATCCAGTTCCGATAAGAGAGGCATTAACTTACCAAGGTAGAGGTTGCCTATGGCTCGGAACTGGTATAGCCACATTGAGCCTGGCATGACAATACCGAATTACTTAAGCAAGCTTATGCCAGCACACAAAAGGTGGGCAAAAATCCAGTTCCGGTAAGTGAGGAGGCATTAACTTACCAAGGTAGAGGTTGCCTATGGCTCGGAACTGGAATGGCCACACTGAGCTTGGCATGACAATACCGAATTGCTTAAGCAAGCTTGTGCCGGCACATAAAAGGTGGGCAGAAATCCAGTTCCAGTAAGTGAGGAGGCATTAACTTACCAAGGTAGAGGTTGCCTACGGCTCGGAACTAGTATGGCCACACTGAGCCTGGCATGACAATACCGAATTGCTTAACCAAGCTTGCGCCGTCATATAAAAGGTGGGCAGAAATCCAGTTCCGGTAAGTGAGGAGGCATTAACTTACCAAAGTCGAGGTTGGATATGGCTCGGAACTGGTATAGCCACACTGAGCCTGGCATGACAATACCGATTGCTAAGCAAGCAGTTTGCGGCACATAAAAAGGTGAGCAGAAATCCAGTTCGGTAAGTGAGAGGCATTAACTTACCAAAGTTAGAGGTTGACTTACGGCTCGGAACTGGTATAACCCACACTGATCCTGGCTTGACAATACAGGATTGCTTAAGCTAGCTTGTGCTGGCACATAAAAGGTGGGCAGAAATCCAGTTACTGTAAGTGAGGAGGCATTAACTTACCAAGGTAGAGGTTGCCTATGGCTCGGAACTGGTATGGCCACACTGAGCCTGGTATGACAATACCGAATTGCTTAAGCAAGCTTATGCCGGCACATAAAAGGTGGGCAAAAATCCAGTTCCGATAAGAGTACGCATTACTTACGGGCAAGGTAGAGGTGGCCTATTGGCTCGGAGAACTGGTATGGCACACTGAGCCTGGCAAGGATGGACATACCGAATTGCTTAAGCAAGCTTATGCCAGCGACACAAAGGTGGGCAGAAAATCCGAGTTCCACCGGTAAGTGAGGAGGCTTTAACTTACCAAGGTAGAGGTTGCCTACAGCTCAGAACTGGTATAGCCCACTGAGCCTGGGCAATGACAATGTCGAATTGATTAAGGCAAGCTTGTGACCGGCACATAAAAGGGTGGGCAGAAATCCATGTCAGATAAGAAGAGCAGGCATTAACTTAACCAATGGTAGAGGTTTGCCATGTGGCTCGGAAACTGGTATAAGCCACATTGAGCGGGGCATGAACAATACCGGAAATTACTTAAGCAACAAGCTTATGCCAGCACACAAAAAGGTTGGGGGGCAAAAAAATCCAGTTTCCGGTAGGGGAGGGGGGGGGGAGGAAGTGAGGAGGCATAACTTACCAAGGTAAGAGGTTGCCTTAGGCTCGGAACTGGTATTCGGCCACCACGAGCTTGGCATGACAATACCGAATTGCTTAAAGCAAGCTTGTGCCGGCACATAAAAGGTTGGGCAGAAATCCCAGTTTCCAGTAAGTTGAGGAGGCATTTAATCCTTCAACCAAATGGTATGAGGGTTTGCCCTACGGCTCGGAACCTAGTATGGCCACACTGAGCCTGGCATGACAATACCGAATTGCCTTAACCAAGCTTGCGCCCGTCATATAAAAGGTGGGCAGAAATCCAGTTCCGGTAAGTGAGGATTGGCATTAACTTACCAAAGTCGAGGTTGGATATGGCTCGGAACTGTATAGCCCACACTGAGCCTGGCATGACAATACCGAATTGCTAAGCAAGCTTGTGGCCCGGCACATAAAGGTGGGCAGAAATCCAGTTCTGGTAAGTGAGGAGGCATTAACTTACCAAGTTAGAGGTTGACTACGGCTCGGAACTGGTATAACCACACTGAGCCTGGCTTGACAATACAGGATTGCTTAAGCTAGCTTGTGCTGGCACATAAAAGGTGGGCAAAAATCCAGTTACTGTAAGTGAGGAGGCATTAACTTACCAAGGTAGAGTTGCCTATGGCTCGGAACTGGTGGTATGGCCACACTGAGCTGGTATGACAAATACCGAATTGCTTAAGCAGCTTATGCCGGCACATAAAGGTGGGGGCAAAATCCAGTTCCGATAAGAGAGGGGCATAACTTACCAAGGTGAGGTTGCCTATGGCTCGGAACTGGTATGGCCACACTGAGCCTGGCATGACAATACCGAATTGTTTAAGCAAACTTATGCCGGCACATAAAAGGTGGGCAGAAATCCAGTTCCGGTAAGTGAGGAGGCATTAACTTGCCAAGGTAGAGGTTGCCTACGGCTTGGAACTGGTATAGCCACACTGAGCCTGGCATGACAATGCCGAATTGCTTAAGCAAGCTTGTGCCGGCACACAAAAGGTGGGCAGAAATTCAGTTCCGATAAGAGAGGCATTAACTTACCAAGGTAGAGTTTGCCTATGGCTCGGAACTGGTATAGACACGCTGAGACTGGCATGACAATGCTGAATTGCTTAAGCAAGCTTATGCCGGCGCACAAAAGGTGGGCAGAAATCCAATTCCGATAAGAGAGGCATTAACTTACCAAGGTAGAGGTTGACTATGGCTCGGAACTGGTATGGCCACACTGAGCCTGGCATGACAATACCGAATTGCTTAAGCAAGCTTATGCCGCCACACAAAAGGTGGGCAGAAATCCAGTTACGGTAAGTGAGGAGGCATTAACTTACCAAGGTAGTGGTTGCCTACGGCTCGGAACTGGTATATCCACACTGAGCCTGGCATGACAATACCGAATTGCTTAAGCAAGCTTGTGCCGGTACATAAAAGGTGGGCAGAAATCCAGTTCCTGTAAGTGAGGAGGCATTAACTTACCAAGGTAGAGGTTGCCTACGGCTCGGAACTGGTATGGCCACACTAAACCTGGCATGACAATACCGAATTGCTTAAGCAAGGTTATGCCGGCAAATAAAAGGTGGGCAGAAATCCAGTTTCCGGCGTGGAGGAGCATTAACTTACCAAGGTAGAGGTTTGCCTAGGCTCGAACTGTATAGCCACACTGAGCCTGCAATTGCAATACCGAATTGCTTAACAAGCTTATCCCGGCCCCATAAAAACGTGGGCAGAAATCTAGTTCTGGAAGTGAGGAAGGCATTAACTTACAAGGTAGAGGTTTTGCCTATGGTCCAACTGGTATAGCCACACTGAGCCTGGCATGACAATACCGAATTGCTTAAGCACGCTTATGCCGGCACATAAAAGGTGGGCAGAAATCCAGTTCCGATAAGAGAGGCATTAACTTACCATGGTAGAAGTTGCTTATGGCTCAGAACTGGTAGAGCCACACTAAGCCTGGCATGAAAATTCCGAATTGCTTAAGCAAGCTTATGCCGGCACATAAAAGGTGGGCAGAAATCCAGTTCCGATAAGAGAGGCATTAACTTACCATGGTAGGGGTTGCCTATGGCTCGGAACTGGTACGGCCACACTGAGCCTGACATGACATACCGAATTGCTTAAGCAAGCTTATGCCGGCACACAAAAGGTGAGCAGAAATCCAGTTCCGATAAGAGAGGCTCGGAACTGGGATGACCACACTGAGCCTGGCATGACAATACCGAATTGTTTAAGCAAGCTTATGACGGCACATAAAAGGTGGGCAGAAATCCAGTTCTGGTAAGTGAGAAGGCATTAACTTACCAAGGTAGAGGTTGCCTACAGCTCGAAACTGGTATAGCCAAACTGAGCCTGGCATGAGAATGCCGAATTGTTTAAGCAAGCTTATGCGGCATATAAAAGTTGGCCAGAAATTGAGTTCCTGTAAGTGAGGAGGCATCAACTTACCAAGGTAGAGGTTGCCTATGGCTTGGAACTGGTATAGCCACACTGAGCCTGGCATGACAATACCGAATTGCTTAAGCAAGCTTATGCCGGCACATAAAAGGTGGGCAAAAATCCAGTTCCGGTAAGTGAGAAGGCATTAACTTACCAAGGTAGAGGTTGCCTATGGCTCGGAACTGGTATGGCCACACTGAGCCTGGCATGACAATACCGAATTGCTAAAACAAGCTTATGCCGGCAGATAAAAGGAGGGCAGAAATCCAGTTCCTGTAAGTGTGAAGGCATTAACTTACCAAGGTAGAGGTTGCCTACGGCTCGGAACTGGTATGGCCACACTGAGCCTGGCATGACAATACAGAATTGCTTAAGCAAGCTTATGCCGGCACATAAAAGGTGGGCAGAAATCCAGTTCCAGTAAGTGAGGAGGCATTAACTTACCAAGGTAGAGGTTGCCTACGGCTCGGAACTGGTATAGCCACACTGAGCCTGGCATGACAATACCGAATTGCTTAAGCAAGCTTATGCCGGCACATAAAAGGAGGGCAGAAATCCAGTTCCTGTAAGTGAGAAGGCATTAACTTACCAAGTTAGAGGTTGCCTACGGCTCGGAACTAGTATGGCCACACTGAGCCTGGCATGACAATACTGAATTACTTAAGCAAGCTTGTGCCGGCACATAAAAGGTAGGCAAAAATCCAGTTCCGGTAGGTGAGGAGGCATTAACTTACCAAGGTAGTGGTTGACTACGACTTGGAACTGGTATAGCCACACTGAGCCTGGCATGATAATACCGAATTGCTTAAGCAAGCTTATGGCGGCACACAAAAGGAGGGCAGAAATCCAGTTCCGGTAAGTGAGGAGATTTAGCTTACCAAGATAGAGGTTGCCTACGGCTCGGAACTGGTATGGCCACACTGAGCCTGGCATGACAATACCGGATTGCTTAAGCAAGCTTATGCCGGCACATAAAAGGTGGGTAGAAATTCAGTTCTGGTAAGTGAGAAGGTATTAACTTACCAAGGTAGAGGTTGCCTACGGCTCAGAACTGGTATAGCCACAATGAGCCTGGCATGACAATACCGAATTGCGTAAGGAAGCTTGTGACGGCACATAAAAGGTGGGCAGAAATCCAGTTCCGGTAAGTGAGGAGGCATTAACTTACCAAGGTAGAGGTTGCCTATGGCTCAGAACTGGTATAGCCACACTGAGTCTGGCATGACAATGCCGAATTGCTTAAGCAAGCTTGTGCCGGCACACAAAAGGTGGGCAGAAATCCAGTTCCGATAAGAGAGGCATTAACTTACCAAGGTAGAGGTTGCCTATGACTCAGAACTGGTATAGCCACACTGAGCGTGGCATGACAATACCGAATTGCTTAAGCAAGCTTATGCCGGCACACAAAAGGTGGGCAGAAATCCATTTCCGGTAAGTGAGGAGGCATTAACTGACCAAGGTAGAGGTTGCCTACGGCTTGGAACTGGTATGGCCACACTGAGCCTGGCATGACAATAACGAATTGCTTAAACAAGCTTGTGCCGGCACATAAAAGGTGGGCAGAAATCCAGTTCCGGTAAGTGAGGAGGCATTAACTTACCAAGGTAGAGGATGCCTACGGCTCAGAACTTGTATAGCCACACTGAGCCTGGCATGACAATACCGAATTGCTTAAGCAAGCTTGTGCCGGCACATAAAAGGTGGGCAGAAATCCAGTTCCGGTAAGAGAGGAGGCATTAACTTACCAAGGTAGAGGTTGCCTATAACTCGGAACTGGTATAGCCACACTGAGCCTGGCATGACAATGCCTAATTGTTTAAGCAAGCTTATGCTGGCATATAAAAGGTGGCCAGAAATCTAGTTCCGGTAAGTGAGGAAGCATTAACTTACCAAGGTAGAGGTTGCCTATGGCTCGGAACTGGTATAGCCACACTGAGCCTGGCATGACAATACCGAATTGCTTAAGCAAGCTTATGCCGGCACATAAAAGGTGGGCAGAAATCCAGTTCTGGTAAGTGAGAAGGCATTAACTTACCATGGTAGAGGTTGCCTATGGCTCGGAACTGGAATAGTCACACTGAGCCTTTTATGACAATACCGAATTGCTAAAACAAGCTTATGCCGGCACATAAAAGGTGGCCAGAAATCCAGTTCCAGTAAGTGAGAATGTATTAACTTACCAAGGTAGAGGTTGCCTACGGCTCGGAACTGGTATAGCCACACTGAGCCTGGCATGACAATACCGAATTGCTTAAGCAAGCTTGTGCCGGCACATAAAAGGTGGGCAGAAATCCAGTTCCGGTAAGTGAGGAGGCATTAACTTACCAAGGTAGAGTTTGCCTACGGCTCAGAACTGGTATAGCCACACTGGGCCTGGCATGACAATACCGAATTGCTTAAACAAGCTTATGCCGGCACATAAAAGGAGTGCAGAAATACAGTTCCTGTAAGTGAGGAGGCATTAACTTACCAAGGTAGAGGTTGCCTACGGCTTGGAACTGGTATAGCCACACTGAGCCTGGCATGAAAATACCGAATTGCTTAAGCAAGCTTATGCCGGCACATAAAAGGAGGGCAGAAATCTAGTTCCGGTAAGTGAGGAGGCATTAACTTACCAAGGTAGAGGTTGCCTACGGCTCTGAAAACTGTTTTTGGCCACACTGAGCTGCCATGACAATACCGAATTGCTTAAGCAAGCTTATGCCGGCACATAAAAGGTGGGCAGAAATCCAGTTCCGGTAAGTGAGGAGGCATTAACTTACCAAGGTAGAGGTTGCCTATGGCTCGGAACTGGTATAGCCACACTGAGCCTGGCATGACAATACCGAATTGCTTAAGCAAGCTTGTGCCGGCACATAAAAGGTGGGCAGAAATACAGTTCCGATATGTGAGGAGGCATTAACTTACCAAGTAGAGGTTACCTACGGCTCGGAACTGGGGTATGGCCACACTGAGACTGACATGACCAATAAACCGAATTGCTTAACCAAGCTTGCGCCGGACACAAAAAGGTGGGGCAGAAATCCAGTTCCGGTAAGTGAGAGGCATTAACTTACCCAGGTAGAGGTTGCCTACGGCTCAGAACTGGTATAGCCACACTGAGCCTGGCATGACAATACCGAATTGCTTAAGCAAGGTTGTGCCGGCACACAAAAGGTGGGCAGAAATCCAGTTCCGGTAAGTGAGGAGGCATCAACTTACCAAGGTAGAGGTTCCCTACGGCTTGGAACTGGTATAGCCAACCTGAGCCTGGCATGACAATACCGGATTGCTTAAGCAAGCTTGTGCCGGCACATAAAAAAGGGCAGAAATCCAGTTCCGGTAAGTGAGGAGGCATTAACTTACCAAGGTAGAGGTTGCCTATGGCTCGGAACTGGTATGGCCACACTGAGCCTGGCATGACAATGCCGAAATGCTTAAGCAAGCTTGTGCCCGCACACAAAAGGTGGGCAGAAATCCAGTTCCGATAAGAGAGGCATTACCTTACCAAGGTAGAGGTTGCCTATGGCTCGGAACTGGTATAGCCACACTGAGCCTGGCATGACAATACCGAATTGCTTAAGCAAGCTCATGCCGGCACACAAAAGGTGGGCAGAAATCCAGTTGCGGTAAGTGAGGAGGCATTAACTTACCAAGGTAGAGGTAGCCTACGGCTCGGAACTGGTTTGTCCACATTGAGCCTGGCATGATAATAACAAATTGCTCAAGCAAGCTTGTGCCGGCACATAAACGGTGGGCAGAAATCCAGTTCCGGTAAGTGAGGAGGCATTAACTTACCAAGGTAGAGGTTGCCTACGGCTCAGTACTGGTATAGCCACACTGAGCCTGGCATGACAATACCGGATTGCTTAAGCAAGCTTGTGCTGGCATATAAAAGGTGGGCAGAAATCCAGTTCTGGTAAGTGAGGAGGCATTAACTTATCAAGGTAGAGGTTGCTTATGTCTCGGAACTGGTATAGCCACACTGAGCCTGGCATGTAAATACCGGATTGCTTAAGCAAGCTTATGCCGGCACATAAAAGGTGGGCAGAAATCCAGTTCCGGTAAGTGATGAGGCATTAACTTACCAAGGTAGAGGTTGCCTACGGCTCCGAACTGGTATAGCCACACTGAGCCTGGCATGACAATGCTGAATTGCTTAAGCAAGCTTGTGCCAGCACATAAAAGGTGGGCAGAAATCCAGTTCCGGTAAGTGAGGAGGCATTAACTTACCAAGGTAGAGGTTGCCTATGGCTCGGAACTGGGATGGCCACACTGCCTGGCATGACAATACCGAATTGCTTAAGCAAGCTTGTGCCGGCACATAAAAGGTGGGCAGAAATCCAGTTCCGGTAAGTGAGGAGGCATTAACTTACCAAGGTAGAGGTTACCTACGGCTCGGTACTGGTATAGCCACACTGAGCCTGGCATGACAATACCGGATTGCTTAAGCAAGCTTGTGCCGGCATATAAAAGGTGGGCAGAAATCCAGTTCCGGTAAGTGAGGAGGCATTAACTTACCAAGGTAGAGGTTGCCTACGGCTCAGAACTGGTATAGCCACACTGAGCCTGGCATGACAATACCGGATTGCTTAAGCAAGCTTGTGCCGGCATATAAACAAAAGGTGGGGCAGTAAATCAAGTTTCCATGTAAGTTTTAGGAGGGGCATTAACTTACCAAGGTAGAAGGTTGCCTACTGGCACGGAAACTGGTATGGCCCACAACTGAGCCTGGTCAAATGACAATACCGAATTTTGCTTAAGCAAGCTAATGCCGGCGAGAAAAAGGTGGGCAGAAATCCAGTTGCGATTAGAGAGGCATTAACTTACCAAGGTTGAGGTTGCCTATGTCTCGGAACTGGTATGGCCACACTGAGCCTGGCATGATAATACCGAATTGCTTAAGCAAACTTATGCCGGCATATAAAAGGTGGGCAGAAATCCAGTTCCGGTAAGTGAGGAGGCATTAACTTACCAAGGTAGAGGTTGCCTATGGCTCAAAACTGGTATAGCCACACTGAGCCTGGCATGACAATGCCAAATTGCTTAAGCAATCTTGTGCCGGCACACAAAATGTGGGCAGAAATTCCGTTCCGATTAGAGAGGCATTAACTTACCAAGGTAGAGGTTGCCTATGACTCGGAACTGGTATAGCCACACTGAGCCTGGCATGACAATGCTGAATTGCTTAAGCAAGCTTATGCCGGCACACAAAAGGTGGGCAGAAATCCAATTCCGATAAGAGAGGCATTAACTTACCAAGGTAGAGGTTGCATATGGTTCGGAACTGGTATGGCCACACTGAGCCTGGGATGACAATACCGAATTGCTTAAGCAAGCTTATGCCGGCACATAAAAGGTGGGCAGAAATCCAGTTCCGGTAAGTGAGGAGGCATTAACTTACCAAGGTAGAGGTTGCCTATGGCTCGGAACTGGTATAGCCACACTGAGCCTGGCATGGCAATACCGAATTGCTTAAGCAAGCTCCGAATTGCTAAGCAAGCTAATCCGGCACATAAAAGGTGGGCAGAAATCCAGTTCCGGTAAGTGAGAAGGCATTAACTTACCATGGTAGAGGTTGCCTACGGCTCAGAATTGGTATAGTCAAACTGAGCCTGCATGACAATGCCGAATTGCTTAAGCAAGCTTTGTGCCGGCACATAAAAGGTGGGCAGAAATCAAGTTCCGGTAGTGAGGAGGCATTAACCTACAAGGGTAAGAGGTTGCCTACGGCTCAGAACTGTATAGGTCATACTGAGCCTGGCATGACAATGCCGAAATTGCTTAAGCAAGCTTGTGCCCGCACACAAAAGGTGGGCAGAAATCAAGTTTCCGATAAGAGAGGGCATTAACTTACTAAGGTAGAGGTTGCCAATGTCTCGGAACTGAGCCTGGCATGACAATACCGATTTGATTAATCAGCTTAATGCCGGCACACAAAAGGTGGGCTGAAATCTAGTTTCCGGTAAGTGAGCCCCACACTGAGCTGCTGACAATACCGAATTGCTTAATCAAGCTTATGCCGGCGCACAAAAGGTTCGCTGAAATCTAGTTCCGATAAGTGAGGAGGCATTAACTTACCAAGGTAGAGGTTGCCTACGGCTCGGAACTGGTATGGCCACACTGAGCCTGGCATGACAATACCGAATTGCTTAAGCAAGCTTGTGCCGGCACATAAAAGGTGGGCAGAAATCCAATTCTGGTAAGTGAGGAGGCATTAACTTACCAAGGTAGAGATTGCCTACGGCTCGGAACTAGTATGGCCACACTGAGACTGGCATGACAATATCGAATTGCTTAACCAAGTTTGCGCCGGCACATAAAAGGTGGGCAGAAATCCAGTTCCGGTAAGTGAGGAGGCATTAACTTATCAAGGTAGAGGTTGCCTACGGCTCAGAACTGTTATAGCCACACTGAGCCTGGCATGACAATACCGAATTGCTTAAGCAAGCTTGTGCCGGCACATAAAAGGTGGGCAGAAATCCAGTTCCGGTAAGTGAGGAGGCATTAACTTACCAAGGTAGAGTTGCCAATGGCTCGGAACTGGTATAGCCACACTGAGCCTGGCATGACAATACCGGATTGCTTAAGCAAGCTTGTGCCGGCACATAAAAGGTGGGCAGAAATCCAGTTGCGGTAAGTGAGGAGGCATTAACTTACCAAGGTAGAGGTTGCCTATGGCTCGGAAGTGGTATGGCCACACTGAGCCTGGCATGACAATACCGAATTGCTTAAGCAATCTTTTGCCAGCACATAAAAGGTGGGCAGAAATCCAGTTCCGATAAGAGAGGCATTAACTTACCAAGGTAGAGGTTGCCTATGGCTCGGAACTGGTATGGCCACATTGAGCCTGGCATGACAATACCGAATTGCTTAAGCAAACTTATGCCGGCACATAAAAGGTGGGCAGAAATCCAGTTCCGGTAAGTGTGGAGGCATTAACTTACCAAGGTAGAGGTTGCCTACGGCTCGGAACTGGTATAGCCACACTGAGCCTGGCATGACAATGCCGAATTGCTTAAGCAAGCTTGTGCCGGCACACAAAAGGTGGGCAGAAATTCAGTTCCGATAAGAGAGGCATTAACTTACCATGGTAGAGGTTGCCTATGGCTCGGAACTGGTAATGCCACACTGAGCCTGGCATGACAATGCTGAATTGCTTAAGCATGCATATGCCAGCACACTAAAGGTGGGCAGAAATCCAATTCCGATAAGAGAGGCATTAACTTACCAAGGTAGAGGTTGCCTATGGTTTGAAACTGGTATAGCCACACTGAGCCTGGCATGACAATACCGAATTGCTTAATGAAGCTTGTGCCGGCACATAAAAGGTGGGCAGAAATCCAGTTCCGGTAAGTGAGGAGGCATTAACTTACCAAGGTAGAGGTTGCCTAAGGCTCGGAACTGGTATAGCCACACTGAGCCTGGCATGACAATACCGAATTGCTTAAGGAAGCTTCTGCCGGTACATAAAAGGTGGGCAGAAATCCAGTTCCGGTAAGTGAGGAGGCATTAACTTACCTAGGTAGAGGTTGCCTACTGCTCGGAACTGGTATGGCCACACTGAGCCTGGCATGACAATACCGAATTGCTTAAGCAAGCTTATGCCGGCATATAAAAGGTGAGCAGAAATCCAGTTCCGGTAAGTGAGAAGGCATTAACTTACCAAGGTAGAGGTTGCCTATGGCTCGGAACTGGTATAGCCACACTGAGCCTGGCATGACAATGCCGAATTGCTTAAGCAAGCTTATGCCGGCACATAAAAGGTGGGCAGAAATCCAGTTCCGGTAAGTGAGAAGGCATTACTTACTAAGGTCTAAAGGTTGACTATGGCTCGGAACTGGATATGCCAACACTGAGCCTGGCATCGACAATACCGAATGCAATTGCTTAAGCAAGCTTATGCCGGCACATAAAAGGTGGGCAGAAATCCAGTTCCGATAAGAGAGGCATTAACTTACCATGGTAGAGGTTGTCTATGGCTCGGAACTGGCATAGCCACACTAAGCCTGGCATGAAAATTCCGAATTGCTTAAGCAAGCTTATGCCGGCACATAAAAGGTGGGCAGAAATCCAGTTCCGATAAGAGAGGCATTAACTTACCAAGGTAGAGGTTGCCTATGGCTCGGAACTGGTATGGCCACACTGAGCCTGGCATGAAGTACCGAATTGCTTAAGCAAGCTTATGCCGGCACACAAAAGATGAGCAGATATCCAGTTCCGATAAGAGAGGCATTAACTTACCATGGTAGAGGTTGCCTATGGCTTGGAACTGGTATGACAACACTGAGCTTGGCATGACAATACCGAATTGTTTAAGCAAGCTTATGCTGGCACATAAAAGGTGGGCAGAAATCCAGTTCCGGTAAGTGAGAAGGCATTAACTTACCAAGGTAGAGGTTGCCTATGGCTCGGAACTGGTATAGCCACACTGAGCCTGGCATGACAATGCCGAATTGTTCAAGCAAGCTCATGCCGGCATATAAAAGGTGGCCAGAAATCCAGTTCCGGTAAGTGAGAAGGCATTAACTTACCAAGGTAGAGGTTGCCTATGGCTCGGAACTGGTATAGCCACACTGAGCCTCGCATGACAATGCCGAACTGTTCAAGCAAGCTTATGCCGGCATATAAAAGGTGGCCAGAAATCCAGTTCCGGTAAGTGAGAAGGCATTAACTTACCAAGGTAGAGGTTGCCTATGGCTCGGAACTGGTATAGCTACACTGAGCTTGGCATAACAATACCGAATTGCTTAATCAAGCTTATGCCGGCACATAAAAGGTGGGCAGAAATCCAGTTCCGGTAAGTGAGAAGGCATTAACTTACAAAGGTAGAGGTTGCCTATTGGCTCGAACTGGTATAGCCACACCTGAGCCTGGCATGAACAATACCGAATTGCTTAAGCAAGCTTATGCCGGCACATAAAGGTGGGCAGAAATCCAGTTCCGATAAGAGAGGCATTAACTTACCATGGTAGAGGTTGCCTATGGCTCGGAACTGGTATGACCACACTGAGCTTGGCATGACAATACCGAATTGCTTAAGCAAGCTTATGCCGGCACATAAAAGGTGGGCAAAAAATCTAGTTCGGTAAGTGAGAGAAGGCATTAACTTACAAAGGTAGAGGTGCCTATGGCTCGGAACTGGTATAGCCACACTGAGCCTGGCCATGACAATGCCGGAATTGTTTTTCAAGCAAGCTTATGCCGGCATATAAAAGGTGGCCAGAAATCCAGTTCCGGTAAGTGAGAAGGCATTAACTTACCAAGGTAGAGGTTGCCTATGGCTCGGAACTGGTATAGCCACACTGAGCCTGGCATGACAATACCGAATTGCTTAAGCAAGCTTATGCCGGCACATAAAAGGTGGGCAGAAATCCAGTTCCGATAAGAGAGGCATTAACTTATCATGGTAGAGGTTGCCTACGGCTCGGAACTGGTATGACCACACTGAGCTTGGCATGACAATACCGAATTGCTTAAGCAAGCTTATGCCGGCACATAAAAGGTGGGCAGAAATCCAGTTCCGGTAAGTGAGAAGGCATTAACTTACCAAGGTAGAGGTTGCCTATGGCTCGGAACTGGTATAGCCACACTGAGCCTGGCATGACAATGCCGAATTGTTCAAGCAAGCTTATGCCGGCATATAAAAGGTGGCCAGAAATCCAGTTCCGGTAAGTGAGAAGGCATTAACTTACCAAGGTAGAGGTTGCCTATGGCTCGGAACTGGTATAGCCACACTGAGCCTGGCATGACAATACCGAATTGCTTAAGCAAGCTTATGCCGGCACATAAAAGGTGGGCAGAAATCCAGTTCCGGTAAGTGAGAAGGCATTAACTTACCAAGGTAGAGGTTGCCTATGGCTCGGAACTGGTATAGCCACACTGAGCCTGGCATGACAATACCGAATTGCTTAAGCAAGCTTATGCCAGCACACAAAAGGTGGGCAGAAATTCAGTTCCGATAAGAGAGGCATTAACTTACCATGGTAGAGGTTGCTTATGGCTCGGAACTGGCATAGCCACACTAAGCCTGGCATGAAAATTCCGAATTGCTTAAGCAAGCTTATGCCGGCACATAAAAGGTGGGCAGAAATCCAGTTCCGATAAGAGAGGCATTAACTTAACATGGTAGAGGTTGCCTATGGCTCGGAACTGGTATGGCCACACTGAGCCTGGCATGACGATACCGAATTGCTTAAGCAAGCCTATGCCGGCACACAAAAGGTGGGCAGAAATCCAGTTCCGATAAGAGAGGCATTAACTTACCTTGGTATAGGTTGCCTATGGCTCGGAACTGGTATGGCCACACTGATCCTGGCATGAAAATACCGAATTGCTTAAGGAAGCTTATGCCGGCACACTAAAGGTGGTCAGAAATCTAGGTCCGATAAGAGAGGCATTAATTTACCAGGCTTATGCTTGTATTTAATGTAGTTTACTAATCAGCTTTTCAATTTTTCTAGCTGCTAGTTGAACCTGCTGGACACCGCCACTGATGGTAACGAGATTTGATTCCTCAAATCTATCTGGCATCTCTATGAGGTTGACACCACTCTCAGCCATGATCGTTTCCACCGTCCTTCCATGGGTTCCATTGATGGCCCTGTGGAAGTTTCTTGGAATGTCCAGTTCAACCAGCGCTTGTTTTATTTCTGCAAGCCAAGTGAACTTAACCTTTTCGCCATTGAATAATATGTGATCGCCCTCTTGCCTTTGTCCTGGAAGGTCAAATGCCTCTTTAGATGGAAAAAAAATGGTTTTTTGAATCCGGCGCTCATCAGAGTCGACATCATAAGTGATAAGTGTGCGCTCTGCTTTTTGTTTTTTAGGAGGAGGCTCTTTTTTGGGCTTTTGTCTGCCCTCCACGATCCTAGTGGATGCTTCTTTAGATGTAAGATAGCAGGGATTTTGAATCTTGGGCTCATCGGAGTCGAGGTCAAAAGTGATAAGCTTGCGTTCTGTCTTTTGTTTCCTAGGAGGAGACTCTTTTTTGTGCTTTTGGCTGCCCTCCACGTTCCTATGGGATGCCCCATTAAATGGAAGCAAGATGGCATCATCCTTCTGGGGTTCATCAGAGTCGAGGTCAAAAGTGATAAGCTTGCGCTGTGTCTTCTGTTTCCTAGGAGGAGACTCTTGTTTGGCCTTTTGGCTGCCCTCCACGCTCCTAGGGGATGCCTCTTTAGATGGAAGTAAGTTGGCATCATCCTTCTGGGGTTCATCGGAGTCGAGGTCGAAAGTGATAAGCTTGCGCTCTGTCTTCTGTTTCCTAGGAGGAGAGTCTTCTTTGGGCTTTTGGCTGCCCTCTACGCTCCTAGGGGATGCCTCTTTAGATGGAAGCAAAATGGTATTTTGGATCTGGGGCTGGTTCTCTAACTTATCTTTTTCGTGATTCAGAGGCTCGACTTGTTTTTGAAGGTTGTCCTTCTCCTCGTTGAGACGAAGCTTCTCTTCCTGTGTTGTCCTGTTCTCTTCTAGAGCTCTAGTTAGGTCATTTTCAAGTATGTTTACCTGATTCTTGAATCCCTCTACCTCGCTAACTAGAGCATCGTATCTTTTGCCTCTCACCAGATCATTAATTTGAGCTTCCATTAATTGTCCATTCAATTTATTTCTCTCTTTGGACATCTCTTCAAATTTCCCCTCAACTCTTCCTTCTCCTGAAGAAGTTGGGATATCTTTTCGTTTGGGCTCTGTTTTGTTCTTTGGCCATTCCAGTTCCTCTTTCACAGGCGAATTGAGATTTTCCATCTCTTCTCTGGCTTTTCGGTGTTCTTCACCGAAGCCTCTTTGTTATCAGGCCTCCTTCTGCAGCTGGTCCTTCTTTCCGTACAGTTCACTGATAATTCTATTCGCGTCCTCTTTCTCCACCTCCCGATCGTTCTGGAAGGCTGCAAAATCGTCGAGGACGAGGGCAGCATCTGCTTCCAGTTGTCTGTTTGTTGCTCGGAGGTTGTCAATAGTTTTTGTCAGCTTTTCAATCTCTTCTTTTCCGTCATTCTGTGCGTCTTCAATCTTAAGAGAAAGGCGTTTAATGTCGGCTTTTTGGAGTTTGTTAATTTGCTGCAGATCATCCATGATTTGAGTCGCCTTTTCTTTCTCTGCTTCTCTGTCTTTCTCGACAGCTTCAACTTTATCGTGACATTTTATAAGCGCTTCATCTGTGCTTCAATATATCCAGTCTTTTCTTTGAGTAGTTCGTTCGCTTGTCCAGTTATCTTTTCTATATCCTTTAACTTTTCTTTGGCGTCACTTGGCTTTACTCTCACGTTCTGACCTTCCAGGTCCTCGGTTACGTCAGTGCCATCGAGAGAGCTGTCCATTGACCACCATTCTGTTTCTTCTTCCTGATTTTCGTCTTCCAATTTAGTCTTCTGTTTCCTTCCGGGTAACAGAGTCGCCATCAACCCTCCTGCCAAAGTCAGACACAGGCCGGAGTGCATCCATAAGTAGTCAACCATTTGGCTAATAAGAGTTTTAATAAATTGGAAAATACAAGTTTTGATTCTGTGTTTTTTTCTAATTCCTCTTCTAGAGCTCGGACCATGAGTTCGCACCGTTGTAAATTCCATCTGGATTTCCAAAGTCCGCCAAGCCAGGGGCACGCGGACAGAATCCGATCAAGGGCAACGACGGGCGAAGAAGATACGGGTTCCAGTTCAAGTAGACGAGAGATCAGAAGTCTAACTGCGAGGATAGGTCGTTGAGTTTTCACTCGTCCTTCGAGGTCCAAGAAGTGCTGTTCGCAACCAAGAAGCTGGTCCGAAAGACCGCTTTCCAAACGAGCAATAATGGAGAAGCCCTGCGATCAGGGCTGCCAATCCGATCATAACGACGAAGAATGCTTTGATGCAAGCGGCTTTGGGTGCTTTTGGGGTAAACATATTGCAATGTCTGCATATGACAGGACCTTGCACACACCGTAGTTTCAATTAATGACACCCTCTCCTTCCTGGAGTCTGAAGATGCGAAACCCTCATTCAGGCTCCGTCAAAGAATTTGAAGACGGGAAATCTGCCTCCAGATTCCGAGAAGAGGAATGAGAGGAGGCTCCGGGATTCAGAATGTTACTCAGTTCTCTCAGATGTTACAGGGCTTCTTAGCAAGGCTTCGGATGTCTCCAGTGCTTCCTTCCTTCGGTCTTAATAAGGACAAGGCTCTGGAGCCAAGAGTGTGTATGTGTGTGTGCGTGTTTGTATATGCGGGCATGCTGTTGTGCTTAGTATACATGTAGGCAAAGAATTGTCCGGTTCATTAAAGTGTCTGTATGTATATATATATATATATATATATATATATATATATATATATATATATATATATATATATATATATATATATTATGATGTCTGGGTCTGTTTGTCTGTGTCTGTATCTATCAAATGTAGATATTATTCTGTAATGCTTAATATTTAAGAAACCATAACGTCTCGATTAGATATATAGATGTTATATATATATATATATATATATAGATATATATATATATACACACATACATATATATATTTATATATGTATATACATACACACATTTCCAATTCCTCGGTTAATTCTCCATTGTATTGAACCAGCGTACTCCAAGTATTGGTTGCCAGTCTGTATAGTCTTTGATCAATTTGAGTATATATATTTATATATATATATATATATATATATGTATATATATATATATTATATGTATATATGTATATATATGATATATATATATATATATATATATATATATATATATATACTATATATATGTATATATATATATATATATATATATATATATATATATATATGATGGTAAAAATGTTCTGTAACAACAGAATTCCATCTAATAAAAGGAGCCAATAAAAACACCAAAATATAGAGGGAGGGAAAAGTACTAGATTTCAGAGACTTCTGTCTCCCTCTTCAGGTAGATGATCTACCTGAAGAGGGACAGCAGTCTCTGAAATATAGGACTTTTCTTTCTATATTTTGGTGTTTTTATGGGCTCCTTTTATTATTATATATATATATATATCATACCAGACCATTTCTGCCTCTGTACAATTGTTTTGGGCATAATGACTTATTCCTAACACTGCTGCAGCTGAGGCTGCTTGTTTATTTGATTTCTGCTGTTGATTAATGCTGTCGTACATCCCTCAGTCCACTGTGCGTAATGCTACAGTTTTTCGAGCATATTTTGCAGTATGCACCGCTTTTGTTGTTGTTTTGGGGGACGAGCCATTGCTTGAAATCACTGTAATTTTGCCACTCTGGTCTAAAAGTACATTTTCTCTTCACTTTTTTGTTGCACTTTTTGTCGGACAGATTTGTTCGTTCTTTGCCCACTGCACTGTTGCCGCCTTTACCCCGTATTTTGACAAATTTCACTAGTATATTGTAATTTATTTTTTTCAAATATTGAAAATACGGGACAAAAGGCGTCCCGGGGAGGTTCTATACGGGACACGGGACAAATGTCATAAATATGGGACAATCCCGTCAAATACGGGACGTCTGGTCACCCTACCCACAACGAGTAGGGATGGGGAGGGGGAGACAGGAACTGCATCCAACATTGGAGATATAAAGTAAAATTTGTACCACAATAGCACTTCATATCCTAGAATGCTGCGATGGTAATGCCAGACATTTTAGTGGTTGGTTACCCTTTCACAGACATAACCTACAATTGGAAGGGAGAGGTGGGACACATTGAAATATTTCAAAATCTATCATAGGCAATATTAATATTAGAAATATGGTAAGTATCTGAAAAGCGTGAGCCTGATAAAATGTAAAAGGCAAAAAATTCAAGAAATATTGTGATGTTTCAGGATAAGAATTACTGCCCGAGTTATTTTGTAAAGTTCCTATTGAAGTATGGATGTTTCACTTCATTAATTCCATCACATCTATATAAATACTATGTGTGAGACTTCCTAGGCTTGGCCTACTTTCTACAGTTTCACACACACACGACACACACATATATATATATAGTATATATATATATATATATAAAATATATATATATATATATATATATATATATATATATATGTGTGTGTGTGTTTTGTGTATATACTATACACACACACATATATATATATATGTGTGTGTGTGTATATACATACACACACACACACACACACACCATATATATATATATATATATATATATATATATATATATATATACTATATATAAAATTAGCACTATCCTTTGGTTTGGAGTTATTACTTCACACAAAGTATATCTGAATGGGAGGGGGTCACAAGTGGCAACAGCTACAAGTATGCGTGCTGAGCCATTTTTGAATAACTAAACCAGTCATATGGTGCCAATAATTAAACCAGTCGTATGGTGCCACTCTCAGTTCCTCTAAAGAAAGAAAATGTAAGATAAGTATTCTCGCTTTAATAGCGTCTTTGGTCATTTTCTTTTCTTGCCTATAGTTAGGACACTGCAGCATGTCGAGTTCGTAGCCCAACGTGTCTTACCATAAATGAATTGTTCTTTAGTTGCTGTTGGTTCGTGTGGATGAAATGAAATTTTTATCGGACATGGGAATTCGATTGATATTAAGACCAAAGTCCCATCATAAAGAGCCGTTTTAACACCCGCACATTCACAAAAGAGATGATGTTTATCACAACACAAATAATTACTGGAAACGGAAAGTGAATGAATTATTCAGGATAAGCTAACTATAAAGATTAAAACATTTTCCCCCACCCCATTTTATTCCCCCTCCCGAAGTTGACGATCATACAACTTGGAGCTCCTGACTCCATTAAGTTGACCTATAATATCATGTCAGTTATCTAATAGTCCACTTATTTTCGGCTGCCTCACTCAAATTGATCTGTACACTATCACCAAGTATCAGGTACCATATATATTCAGGAAGAAAATCTAAACTTAAATAAAAATGATACACAGTTTGATGTTTAAAGCCAGCCGAGTGCGTTTGGTCTCTTAACTTCCCGCCGGCACGCACCACAGGCAGCTATGTATGTGTTTCAATACATTCTATCGATGCTGGCTTTGACGACCATTATTCGGCTAATTTCCTCCCTAGTAATATTTTTTTCTTTATTTGTTCATTATATCCAGTAGCAGGCACTAACATCATATTATATCCTCACGTCTGTTCAATGCATTTACCATTGTTAATATGATTTATAATGCGTCTCCAACAGTCTTAAAAAAATTGACAACCGAATGTGCAAATATGTCAGCTGTGTGCAAGGCATAGGACGTCAATCACTGGAGTAGCGATCTCCCTGCCGAGAGTGACTTCGGAAGGCCATATTGAAAGGTCTCGGTCCAGCTCTTAGCACTATATTTTATTACTATTACTTTTTAAAATCTTTATTATTATTATTATTATTATTATTATTATTATTATTATTATTATTATTATTATTATTATTATTATTATTATTATTATTATTATTATTATTATTATTATTCGACCCAATTTCGCAGAGAAAATTACCTTACGAAAACACACCTAAGCACTCCAACCATTGTGGTCAGGCCTAAGCATCTGCTCTTGGATCTAAGCAGTGTCAATCATAAATGGTTTCTGTGTAAATACAGGACTTTCTTTGCATATGGTAGCGAAGCACTAACTAAACAGTAATGTACAATCACTAACCACCAACACTCACAATGCACATAGTCAGTAAGCACTCACACCTGCATACATTCACTATACACACACACACACACACACACTTAACATACACTCACAGACACTCTCAATAACACAAAACACTATGAATACCCAACACTCACTAGGCACTCACTATACACTAAATGCTCACTAAACACTTGAAATACTAAATTTACTAAATATTCATTATACCCCAAACACTCAGTAAACATTCACTAAACACTCACTTAATCCTAAACATTAATTAAACACTAAAGATTCACTAAACCCCAAGCACTCATTAAATACTAGCTTACCAAACCCTAAATACTTATTAAATACTAAACAGTGAATGAACATCCACTCATTAAAAACTTAATAAACACTTACATACTAAACATTTGCTAAACACTAACATTCACAAGACATTCACTAAACGCTCACTTAAAATTCGCAAAACTTTCACTAAAACCCTAAACACTCACTGAATACTTACACACTAAATATTCACTAAACACTACCATTCACAAGACATTCACTAAACGTTCACTTAACATTCACAAAACACTTACTAAAACCCTTAAGACAAAACATTCACTGAATACTTACACAATAAACATTCAATAACATTCACAAAACATTCACTAAACCCTAAAGACTCGGTAAACATTCACTGAATACTGACACATTACACAGTCACTAAACCCTAAACATTCATCAAACACTTACTCATAAACATTCACTAAACGCATACTCACTAAACCCTAACAATTCGCTAAACACTGACTCATTAAACATTAACGATAGAAAAAATTGACAATCGCACTAATTTTTCATTTCTCTCGTTTTCTTTACATTAATGCAAGGTGATTATTTTCTTTTTTTGGTCTAGTTTGCTCTTGTATTTTTTCATAATCTACTTGAGAGAATGGAAATGTTCGAAATAACTTGGTGTGTAGAGATATTGTTTAAAAAACAGAGATCCTCTGTGTCCTTCCTCAGCCAGGTGTTATTATGGTCTGACGAATTTTACACTAGCCGCAAAAAAAAAATCGACTATAGTAACAACAATATTCATTCATAAAACTGATAATACAAAAATGTATCCATGATTTCATTAGCATGAAAGTCAGTTGAAACCAAAAGAAGGTAGTCCTGCTTCGATAAAACAAACCGAGTAGGCTGTAGCACAATTATTATGATCTGTACCCTGACTATAGCGTATATATTACATATGTATTACTATCTATTTAATAGGTGCGTAACTCTATTTAACAAATGTAAGTGTCAGTCTTCCAACCACCGCTAGATTAATTTTCATATCGTAAACAAAGCTAAAGCGAGTAGGGGAGACCGGGGCTAGTTGGCACACTTTTTACAATTTTGGTTATTGCGAATATAAAACAAACTTTTTGCAAAATTCTTACCACCATTGAAAAATATTAACATTCGTCTTTATCATAGAGCAAAATTATTGTTGTTTGCTTTCAACATAATATAACAATAAGTTTAGAAAAAAATACTTTTCGTGCCACTTGCCCCACGGGTAAGTTGGCACACATTATGGGGTAAGTTGGCATATGATAATTAAAAGAAAAATTACTACATTGCATTTAAATCAAATAGCAAAATACCCTCTGAATTTCCAAAATACAAAATATAAGGCATTAGTATTACTTCAGATCATCATCTAGTTGTAATTGTGGCAGGTATGAAATAAATCATCGTCATAGTCTTCATGCTCCCACATATTACATGCCCTGCACTGGATCCACATTTCTCCTGGCTTACCAAACACAGGCTCTCTTCAGCTGAGCTTTCTTCTGGATCAACAAGAGCAGTTCTTAAACTCTGTATCACGCTGATGACTGATCTGAAGCCCATGTGTCTTTTCGAACATCTCTCAATCTGTTACATAACCATCCGTAAAATCAAAATCTATAAATAGTCTGTAATTCAAAGTTGAAATTCCATCAATCCTAAACCAATTGAAAACATCAGAATAAGTAGGTAAAGCCGAGGAAACTTTACCAGGAATGTCACAGATGGGCATACTTGATCCTGGATTACCAGTCATCCACGAATCACATGCCCTGTTAACACATTTCTTCAGATGTCTATAAACACTAAAATCCAGGGGCTGCAACTTGTGAGAATAATGTGGAGGAAATGATAGTACACTAATCTCATTATCCTTCCAAAAATCCAGAAACGAAACGTAAATTATATAAATAAATAGGCTTACTATTGTTATCAAATAACGTGTGCCAACTTGCCCCATTTATTCTGAGCCAACTTGCCCATCCCTACCATTTGGTACAAAAACGATTACCAGTCCACACCAAGAAACCTTGAATTAATAATTTTAATGCTATAGAATCTTTAAACCATAAGGAAAACTATGCTATCATTGAAAACTAATCTTTATGAATGTATAGATGTTATAGCAAATAACAAAGAGATTAAAATATTTACTTACTACCATCAAAATCAAAAATTGTCTCATAAATTCGAGCTCCTACGTTCTATCTCTATAGAATTTTGCTGTTAATTGAGGAACCACGTGGAAATTACACAGTATATGTATTAGAGTCATCCTATTGGTAAACTTTAAAGTCATGTTGAGTATGCCAACTTAGTCCTGTAGCCAACTAGCCCCGGGCTATAATTGAAGTCAGTTGCTTGCTTGACAAAATAATAATATGACTGAATTATTATTATGGGCCTACAGATGACTGTTATTTATATGAAACAAATAAATTATTTTTGTGTTAGATCAGCCATCGTCAACCGGGGTTCCGTGGAACCTTAGGGTTCCGTGAACGATCGCCAGGTGTTCGTAGAATTATTCATGTTTTATTTAATTATTCGTTATTTATAATAATAATTTACACATGGCGTGTGAAATCGTAGTCCTATAATTTATTTTATCGATACGTATCGTTCGAGATTTTTTCCCTCTGTTTTACTAAAGGTAATTATTACAAATGCTTACATACATAATATATATATATATATATATAATATATATATATATATATATATATATGTATATATATATATATATTATACTAGGTATGTATGTAAAGCATTTGTAACTAATTACATATATATATATATATATATATATATAATATATATATAATATATGTATGTAAGCATTTGTAATAATTACATATAATATATATAATATATATATATATATATATATATATATAGATATGGATATATATATATATATATATATATTATATATATGTATGTAAGCATTTGTAATAACCTTACCTTTAGAAAACAGAGGGAAAAAATCTCGAACGATACGTATCGATAAAATAAATTATAGGACTACGATTTCACACGCCATGTGTTTAACGAAAAATATATACTTATAAATAACAAAAATAATTAAATAAAAACATGAATTCTTACGGAACACCTGGCGATCGTTCACGGAACCCTAAGGTTCCACGGAACCCCGGTTGACGATGGCTGATCTAACACAAAAATAATTTATTTGTTTCATATAAATAACAGTCATCTGTAGGCCCATAATAATTCAGTCATCGGAGACACTAAGTAAAATTTGTACTACAATAGCACTTGCACATCCTAGAATGCTGTGATGGCAATACCAGACATATTAGTGGGTGGTACACCCCCTGACAGATACCCCACAATGAATGGGGAGGGGGAGGGGGAGACAGGAACTGCATCCAACATTGGAGATACCAAGTAAATTTCGTACTACAATAGCACTTCATATCCTAGAATGCTGTGATAGTAATGCCAGACATTTTAGTGGGTGGTTTCCCCTGACAGACGCACCCTAACAGGTGGGCAGGGGGAAGGGCATGCCCTGATAATGAATGTCTAGATTAGTATAGTGGGCTACTATTGACCCTATTATACATTAATCGTGATATATTATAAATATTTTTATCCTTTTATATCCTTTGTATTTATCTAACACAGTGTTTCCCAACCTTTAACACTTTGAGGAACCCCTGAGACAATTTTCCTCATCCCAAGGAACCCCAATACACACACACACACAAACCACACACATATATATATATATATATATATATATACATATATATATATATATATATATATATATATATATATATATATATATGTATATATGTATATATAGATATATATATATATATATAACCTATATATATACATATATATATATATATATATGTATATATATATATATATATATATATATATATATATATGTGTGTGTGTGTGTGTGTGTGTGTGTATTGGGGTTCCTTGGGATGAGGAAAATTGTCTCAGGGGTTCCTCAAAGTGTTAAAGGTTGGGAAACACTGTGTTAGATAAATACAAAGGTATAGGATATATTTATAAATATATCACGATAATGTATAATACGGGTCAATAGTAGCCCACTATACTAATCTAGACATTCATTATCAGGGCATGCCCTTCCCCCTGCCCACCTGTTAGGGTGCGTCTGTCAGGGGGAAACACCCACTAAATGTCTGGCATTACTATCACAGCAGTTCTAGGATATGAAGTGCTATTGTAGTACAAATTTTACTTGGTATCTCCAATGTTGGATGCAGTTCCTGTCTCCCCCTCCCCCTCCCCATTCATTGTGGGGTATCTGTCAGGGGGTAACCACCCACTAATATGTCTGGTATTGCCATCACAGCATTCTAGGATGTGCAAGTGCTATGTTTAGTACAAATTTTACTTCTTAAGTGTCTCCGAATATGGATTGGATGGATTCCTGTCTCTCCCTTCCCCTTCCCCTTCCCCCAACTCGTTGTGGGGTGTCTCTCAGGAGGGTACTCCCACTAAAATGTCTGGTATTTACCACCCCACAGTACTCTAGGATGTGCAGCAACTGATTGCTAGTAACAAGACTTTTCCTTTATCTCCATGTTAGATGCAAATCCTGTCTCCCCCATCCCCCTCCCCACTCTCTTGTGGGGTGTCTGTCAGGGGGTAACCAACCACCTACTAAAATGTCTGGCATTACATCACAGCATTCTAGGATGTGCAGTTGCCAATTGTAGTACAAATTTTACTTGGTATCTCCAATGTTGGATGCAGATCCTGCCTCCCCCTCCCCACTCGTTGTGGGGCGTCTGTCAGGGGGTAACCACCCACTAAAACGTCTGTCATTACCACCACAGTATTCTAGGATGTGCAGTGGTATTGTAGTGTAAATTTTACTCGGTATCTCCTAAGTTGGATCTAGATCCAATTAACACCCCTTTCCAGTGCGTCTGTCAGGGGGAACCCACCCTCCAAAATGTCTGTCACTGGTCATTCTATAATCAGTAGAGTCTGCAGATATATTATATATTAGTTTCATCTGGTATCTCATATATTGGATCTAGACCCAAAATCTAACGAGCAATTAGTGGTGCTTGTTAAGTAAGCCACCCATATATTTTCGGCAGACGGTCAGTTTCACAGTTTACAAGTCTACTCCTAAATATCGGTAGGGGTTACAGTCGGTATCTCGTTCGTTGTATCTCAATGGTCCGGGCTGCCGGTCTAATAATCTACTTCCACTTTTGTGATGTCGATGTGTTTCTGAAGTGTGATGCGTTGAAACTCGTCGAAAGGTCGCTCTGCTAGACGAAGAATTCGTATTGGTGAAATCGACTTGGGCATCATTTGCTTGTTCATACACTTCCGTAGAAAGTTAAGTCGAAGTTTCAGTTTGTGAGCGATGATAAGAGCATTACAGAAAGATGTCACGAATAGACTAAGGGTCGGAAAATTCACAGAAAAGGCGTAGAAGTTGCGTGTGGTTTCCAGTAGTTGCACGCACGGTCTAGAAACTAGACCGTGGTTGCATGTGACTTCATTAAATAAGCGAATACCACAGGAAAATGATAGAGATTAAGGCTCTGGTTTGACTCAAGCCAGAGCCTTAATATGTTCAGTTTTTACATGTTTTGGACTATATGGATACATTGTAGTTTCTGTTAGGGTTAAATCTATGTTTAAGTTTGTGACCGTGTGATATCCGATAATCCTGGATTATCTCTTTGATTTTTATCCTTTTGACAATTAACCATCTGGTATTCTTGATCTTTTTGTTTACTTGATAACTTTCTTTCCAACTGTATTTCCTTCGTTCCTTGACAATGTCTTAATAAAGACGAAAGCGCTTGGATTTCCGCCTATCATTTTCCTGTGGTATTCGCTTTATATATATATATATATATATATATATATATATATATATATATATATATATATATATATGTATGTATGTATGTATGTAGTATGTATGTATGTATGTATGTATGTATGTATGTATGTATGTATGTATGTTATGTATGTATATATATATATATATCTATATATATATATATATATATATATATATATATATATATACCAAATAGACTAAGACGGTCAGGTTGCACCATTCTAGAGAACATTATACAAACCTCTATAGAGCTTTACATGGACAATGGGAATGTCAGAAGTCCTTTGATGATAACTTTTTCATTTAAAGTTAATGTTCTCAATCGTAAAACAGTTTTTCTTCAGCTTCCAAAGAATCGTTTCATATGATATCCTTATCCAGGGAGGAATCGTGTTCCTTCCAGCGAGGAAATCCTACTCTAAATTTGGCAGTTTTGCTCCGTTCATGTTTGATGGGTTGACGTGTATCGGTTTGTTGTTAGCATAGATTACGTATTGGCATTCACATTGTTTATTCAGGGTAACTGTTGCTTTTTGGGAATGCTTGTGAATCATTCGGACGTCTGGTTGATTTTGGTATGGACCAGTTTTCCTGGTGTGGCCGAAAGTAATACACAGTTTATGTTACCAACTTGTGAATAGCATACTAATATATGAACCTTTAGTCATAAACCCGCACATTAACACCGATAAGTTATACATATCGAAAGACAGTTTCTTTGTAAATTGTTTGTATATATATATATATATATATATATATATATATATATATATATATACATACACACACACTCACACACACACACACACACACACACACACATATATATATATATATATATATATATATATATATAAATATAAATATATATATAACTAACAGGTCAGTTGTCAGTCAAAATAATCCCATGCGACCTACTATCAGTACAGTTGGTTCATTGTTATAAACTTTCGAACTATATTACCAAGCTCTTGTCCCCGTTACTTGGAACTATCTCCGATTCTCACATAGTATATAATTCTCTAGGTCTGGTTGATAAATCAAACAAATATCACATTGTGCGCCACTAATATATTCATTAGTTTTAATGTTTTTTTCTCTCTTTATCAAAGTCCCAATAGATTCTATCTTAAAGTATCTTAGTAACGAACTAACCCATCATGAATTACCTCTACCTATAAGTAATTTTATTTCACTCTTTGGGTTGTGCATTTGTGATTGTAAATTGACATGCAATGCTGAATTTTATCAACAAATATTTGGTATGAGAATGGGCAACCCTTTATCACTACTCCTCTCAAAGTTGTATGTGGAATTCTTTGTAAAACTATATTTACCTACTATTATTTACACTCCTTTAAAGTGGTATACATAGTTGGCGATATTTTAGCTGTTTTACCTACTGATATTGATGTTAATGATTTACTCTCTGAATTAAATAACGAGGTACCATCAATTAAGTTTACTCTAGAATTGGAAAAAGACAATTGCCCCCCTTTCTTAGAGGTTTTGATACATAGAGAACCATTTCAATGCAAATTCAGTATTTATAGGAAGCCATCCAACAACTTAACTTATGTCCATTTTTATTCAAACCACCATCTTAATATAAAAGTTTTCTTTTATGTTTTTATAAGCATTTTGCATTGTCAGTCCCCAATATTTGGATCAAGAAATCGTATGTATAAGAGAAATAAGGACATATTTATGTTAGCCTTCACATATATTAGATATTTTCTATAGTAAACCCCACAATAAAGTTTATAATGAAAGTAACATACATGGAGAAAAATATATCTAAGAACATTCTTAACTTGCATTATTTGAGCAGTTTTGAAACCGTAAAATCATTGTTAAAATCTTTTAAGGTAAAACTGGTTTTTGCTTATAATAACACACCAAAAGGAATGCTAATAGAAAATGGCCCTAAGAAAAACAATAACATAATAATATATAAAATTCCATGTCTGGATTGCTTTTCTTTTTACATTGACCATTCTAGTAAGGATTTGGGAGTAAGAATTAAACAGCATAAGTATTCTGTCTGGATGGGCAAACATCCAATGCAATATTCATTCATTTAAGTGAAAACTCCCACAGGATAAAGTGGACTGGCAGTTGAGTGATTGCTAGATCGAAAGATTTCCTCTCATAAATTTATTTAGAATCTGCCATTATACAACTTACTTCCAATTGTCATTTTAACCTTAGCTCTGGCTTGTATTTTTTGGACCCTTGTACTAGTAAAATGTTTAAGAATGACCTTAAAGATTTTTTGTGAAAATATACACTGCAAAAATTGCTATTGTTTACCAAAATGAGATTTAGTACTAGCCCCTGGGGATCAAATGTATTTCGCCGTGTTTATGACTAGCCTCTGGGGAATCAAATGTCGTTATAGGTGCATTTCGCTTTCTGCCTGAAATTTCAGGCAGTTCGTGAAATCCCTAGTTTGGTATCTGCCTGCAACATATACATGTTTGAAATATGTTCACTCCTACCGCCCAGCAAGCTGAAATCTCTTCAGTTAAAGACTAGGTCTACAACCATCGGAAATTGTAGTCTTGTTCAGGATGAGAACCGGTAATTTTTGGCAAAGGAAATAAGTATAGGAAGGATTAAGGCCTTTGGTGCTTTGTTCCTTCAGGTTCAACTCTGGAATCCTGGTGTATATGACCTCGGTTAAGGAAAGCAATATCCAGTGGCAGGGTTCATTGGTCTAAATCAGGTATGGGAACTGAGCGCTAAGGTGAACTCGCTATCAGCTGCTGAAGCGGCTATGGAAAATCTAGAAGTTACATTTTACCAGATGCTTATGTAATTGTAATAATCAGACTGCCCTCTTAACTTCTCGATTTCTTCAGAGTTCTTGGATACCCTTGTCACTACATGACCTGAGGTCTAAATGTAAGAATATGGAGAAATTCTGATATCCGTAGCAGGATTTGAGTCAAAAGGATACTATGGTGAAGATGGGTCTATTCCAGCTTTGATAAATGTATCTGAATTCGACGGGTATATGTACTGTCGGCCAAAAAACTCGTGGCAGAGTTTCATAATTTTTCGTTCACTTGCCTGACGCACGATTCATGCCTTATTTATCGATTTTTCTTTTCAAAGATGACAGAAATCATATTAAATGACGTTAAAAACAGTCACTGATATCTTTAGAACATTATGTTATGTTATTGTGTAAAACTATTTTCCATATAGCAAAATTGACGTGAACGAAACGAAGTGATAAATAACGTCATATCACAACCATAGATATACATTACCAAATAGATAGGAGACACCTATCACTATACTCTGTTTTTTCCCATCTGTCCATCCGCCTATGGTGTTTGCACATGGCAACACTGCGTCCCGGGCTTTATATAATATCCTATTTCGAATATTAACGGTGTAATTCGCATACAGTAAATTATTAAAACACTTTCCAGTTGCAAATGTACACCCAGATATCCTTTTATTTACCTAAAATTTAGACATAACGTAACTATTTAAGCACGGGACGCAGTGTTGTCATGCGCGACCACCACAGGCGGATGGACAGATGGAAAGAAACAGAGTATAGTAGTACCTGTCACATAAAAATATTCCTTAAATTATCATTTCAGTATTAAGTTGAAGGTAGTTGAACTATTCCATTTGTTAATTTTACAGAAAACATTGGAATCTCACAAAATGCTATCAAATTTAAAAACAAAAAGAAAAAATAACGATATCCTAACAGTGTGAACCAGGCGACCTAACTCTATTGCTTTTGATGTTATGTGCACGGGAATCTAATGTCAATGTGTCATTTATCGGTCTAAGAAACATCCCTGGATGAGCGAGACACAATTATTGCACTGCATTCGGTGCAAGTTCCTGTTGGAGAGATATCAAGAAACCTTAATAAACCGGAGAGAATCATACATAGATGAATCAAATTGTTTAAAGAACGGCAAAATTTAGAACATGGGCCTAGAGATGGAACACCTCGAAGCACGACATAAGAGCAAGTTAATACAGTAGTGTAAACGTTGCTGAGCAACATTCATTTGTGAATTTTGCATTCTAGTGCATCGTCACGACATAGCTGAACCAGGAATCATGACTAGCTCTACACTTATGACTGGTGTCTGATGAATACTTTCGATGGAGAGGAAGAGATTTTTAAATCTACACTTGAAATCTTTGATAGGTGTCTAATGAATAAGTCTAATGAATAAGCAAACGTATCTTTGATGGATGAGAGATTCAGTTAAGCTTACTAATTTTGTTTTGTTTTTATCGGTGGCCAGTGAATACCACGGATAGGGAAGGAAACAGTTTCAATGATGCATGCATTTTTTTTTTCTTCAAAACCTAAAGAATACATTTTATTGGGAGATACTTTATTAACAACAGCCTAATCCCTCCATCACTCCTATACGCCACATCCGCTCTCTTCTACATCTCAGGCGACTCGAGCCGACTTCTCACAACGAACTCCATCGCTTGAAAGCATAAGTAATGATAACGGTTATTTTAAAATTCCCCGCACCGACAACGGGCGCCTTAAAATGCATGTTTATAAAATATTTTCTGTTCTAAGAAACTTTATCTTTCATTCCCCAAAATATGTGCATACACTCGTGTTACACCCTGTAGCCGTCAAAGAGCAACCTTTGATTAAAGCAGTCTTGAAAAAAAAAAAATAAATAAATAAATAAAAACATGAACTAGACTTAAACGAGAACGTCACCTTTCATATTTCTTATCGTTTCAGCTACTTATAATATGCTTATGGTAGTAGGTCGAGGTATATATGTGAAGCTAATTTGAATTAATTTCTAGTCAGTAGAAATGAATAGCTACAGAAAGATCAACCTAAGAAAGCTTTAATGAAAGTAAGTCTTTCTTAATGTATTCGTCAGTTTTGACTCCCACAGCTTTCCAACGTGTCCAAATGAAACAGGATGATATGCAAGGAATTCGATAAAAATAAGACTAAATTATATTCGTTTGATTTTTTTTTTTTTTGAATAGCTAGGTCTGAGTTAATTATGTTAAGCAATTATGAAAATGATAAGAAGAAAGGCGAACATGGCTAATAAAACAAGAATAACGGGAATAATCAATAAAGCAGAAATTATATATTATATAGATATATATATATATATATATATATATATATATATATATATACATATATATATTGTACATGATATATATATATATATATATGTTGTGTGTGTGTGTATGTATATATATATATATTGTTACGTATGGGCCTGGCCTTGAAAGAGGTTCCAATATGTAAACAGGAATAGTTGAGGGAAAAAGAGTAAATTACTTGAACTTACCATAAAAGGATTTATAGTGATAATTTACTCTAGAGGAAAAGGTCGCCAGAAACTCAGCTAATTACTTTACATCTATTTATTTACAAGAGGCTGCTTAACAGCCAGGGTTAAGTAAATGCAACTGGTCCCCACATGGACTAATAATATCTCTCAAGTGGATGATAGCTGGCTCAAAATGAAATTCACGTAAAAGCTGGTTTCGAAATCTTGCGGTAATGCAACACTTGCGAGCAAAGAGACTTGGACACGTGACTCAGGGAATCTGGAAAAAGATCCCAGATTAGACAAGATAAAAAGAAAAAGGACTTCTTGCACAAGTTACGATTATTCAGTTCTCTAACACTGGGGAAAAGGAACTTTAATGTTTCACTGAGGTATGCAATGACTTCAAATTTTGTCTGGGACGATCGCACAAGGGAAGCATGCGGCCATGAGGCAGTGAGGAACAAAGAGGGATGAGTTCTTTTGATTTGTGAAGTTTGAATTGGGAAAATGGGGAGTAAATAGACACTAGGATGTGAGGTACTGGCAATATGCTGCTTGACAAGACGTACCTGGATGCCATGATCAGTGGATCTTTGTAGAAATGCGGCCTGGCTTTGTCTCAGGTCTGGGGCTCGGGCGCGCCAGTAACGCCGTTAGGCCTAAGTGTGGGAGGCTGGTGGTTGGACATCCGTCCGAGGTCACGACTGCAGCCGACTGAGGACAAGGGCAGGTGTTTTTCCTGGGTGTTGGGGGTCAGCTTAACCCCCCACGAGCAGGGCAATCCTGGAAACAGAACATACAGCCAGCAGAGGGTTCACAGGAAAAAGAGCTTAAGATATAGGCCTAAGAAGTACCAGTCTGCCTACATCCTTCCCTTTGGGATACGTCCCTAAAGCTGACAAGTCTATTTTCCCCTTTCTAACAGGAACTCCCTATCTCTGGCTGGCGTGTTTTGGTTTCCCGCCTAAAAATCAGCTGATATTTGGAGGAATATGGCTGCCTTTTTACAAATAAAAATATTTAACTAAATTCTGGGTAGACGAGGAGGTCAATAAACATAGCAGCTCCCCCTGTTAAGAAGGCATTCACTCCCTTTCGGGCGTGAAAGCCTTGGCTTAAATAAGTTGATCGTCTCGACTACCCAGTTCTCCTACTCTAACTGGAGTTTTTAGAGCAGCGATACAGCTAACTACAGTGGCCTACCTAACTTATAGGTGGAGATGCTAAGTGTACTAACTTAATGGAGTAATGTAGTCTAGCCTAAGTGATAACTACGGGTTGTCAGTGACGACGGTCTACTCTACCCCTAGATAAGGTTACTTGAACATTCTACTTGCTACTACCCTAATGCCCTGGTACTAAATCATTAGCCTAACCTACTCAATACAGTTAATTAGAGATGCAATCATTCCAGAGTGTGGTATGCACAGCAGCAGTTCCTTGACTGAATTGTTAAAATACATGCAATGAGGTAATGATGCGTGAGGATGATGAGTGGTTAGTAGAGTACCAGGATGGAAATGTAAAAAGGTAATTATATTTAAGTGAGGGTTAGTATTACAATTGCTAGGGGTTAGAGGGTTAGTTTACTAGCAGAGATCAGGCTGGCTACCTTCTCTGGGTAAGTGCCAGGATCACTCTGCAAATGAATGTGACACTGTACTTCGGGCACAGGTGTCAAGGAGAGCATGTGGCTCTTTTGTTAGTGGGTTATTTGTTACGTCCCTTCTTCTTCTTATTCCTCCAGGACCTGGCTATACCAGTCCTAGGAGTAGACGGAGGCACCGACTCTGGGGTAAGGCCAGAAACGCCGTCAGGAGCAGAGGCAGCGATAGCCTGAGGGATTGCAGGAGAACACCCTACTTCGGTATCTGCAGCAACCGTCGTAGAGGTGGAACCTACTGCAGGGGAGGCCCTCACTTCGGCTGCTGCGACAACCGTCGTAAGGGGAAAACTCCAGGCTGACTCCTGGTCGGGCAGTTCCTGGTTGTCCAGAGGAGGTGACAAGGTAAGGTCTGCCGGAGGTTCATCCTCAGGCGACAGAGGTGAGGGTGAAGAAGAATCATGGACTTGGAATTGGCCATGGGCTGCGGTAAGCTCTATGCCTGTTGGAGGATCTCCTGTAGGAGGATCCTTGATTAGGTTAGGTGCCGGAGCTAGCTCGGGGTCAGGCGCGGAAGTCAAAGGTTGTGGTGGCTCTACGTCCAGGCAGGACGGAGCTTGGCACTGCTCAGTGCTGCCAAGTGGCACTGGCAGAGAGTTGAGGTCGACTGGACCTGTGACGGGTACCAGAGGTGCAATACCTCTCAGCGGGCCCTTGGTAATGGGAGACAGAGGCTCCTGTCTCTTTTGGAAGGCTGAGCCTCTAGGGCACCTAGGCCAATTTGTGGAGTGCCCTATTACGTTACAGGTTTTGCAACGGAACTGTGAATGATCAATCTCCCTCCTTGGTAACGGGGGAGACTGTTGGTGGATGTACTTCCTGGAGGAAGTAGAATTTCGGTGACTCCTTGCTTTGGAGTGATTTGACATGGGGTTAGGACCCCTAGGCTTTTTGAAATGAGAGGGAGACTTCATGTCTTGCCCTAGGAGGAGGTCATAACCTCCTGGAATGTAGCTTGCAACTGCAAGAGTACATACTTTGGAAAAATGAGGTCTGGTGACCCTCAATTGGACGGTCGGAAGGATCAGCTTGATATGGTTGATACCTTCAATGGTTATTAAGTGACGTCTATCGACGTTAGCCCCTCGGGGGATTCGGTCTTCCCGTATCAGGGAGATTTGAGCGCCAGAGTCGTCGTAGGCTCTGACGTGGCTTGGCGGATAATGACTTTGGAGGGGTGCGACGGTTATAGGGCCCTTAGCCGGGGTTCCTAGCAAAGAAGGATTGGTAACGGCCATTGCGATGGCAGGAATATTAAAATTTGCGCACCCTCTGTAGTTGGCAGACATGTGACCCTTGCGGCCACAGTCTCAGCAGAACTTGTTCCAGAACCTCTTCCGTGGCACTGGACGGTAAGGCCGAGATGGCCCCACAGGTTGCGAATCTGTGGAGTCACCAAGGCTGGCAGTGTGCTCTGACACAGGTGAAGAGTCCTCTGTTGAATCATCCTCGGAACCAAGTCCAGGGTTAACTGGTGGGCTTACCTCTTCCAAAAGGGAGGAGGTAGGCAGTAAAATGGTAAGAGGCTGACCAGAGATGGCGGGACTGTGAGAGACAGTGGGTGCAGGGCTGGAAGCTGGCAGAGTGGCTTGAGCTAAGATACTCTCCTTACGGGCCTTCTCCCGCTTGATTTCGAGTTCCTTCTCCTTGAGAGCTAGCTCATGCTTCCTCTCTTCTTCACTTGCCTTCCTTTCTGCTTCTCTGGCTTTTCTCTGGTTTTCCCTTTCTTCCTTTCCTTGCAGGCGCGCGGCAGCCTGCTGCGCCGTTATCCACTGGTCAAGTGCTGGCCCAGTGTAACCGGCCTCCTTGCCCAGAGTTATGAGTGTTCGGAGCTTCTCTAGCTCTATGGCAAAGAAGTCGCGGGAAGCAGGGGAAGACATTTCCCTTAGGCTGCAGCAGAGGCTCGGACAGAGTTGAAAATAATGGCCAGGAAGGGTACTGAATGAAATGGGAGTGCCTACTGTGTAATGTGGCACTCACCTGGAAATGTGTTCTGTGACGTGGTAGAGAAAAAAGTCTGAAAAGACTGGGTGCTCTGTGGCACTTGGGAAGTGTCCCGTAAGTTGGTGGCACTTCTGGAATGGCACCTTCTGATGAGGTGAGACAATCAAATGGAGTGTGCGGCGTACATCACACTTAAGGGCGTTCCTAAGTTGGGAGACGCTGGAATGGGCTTCCTGTAGGTCCAATACAGGTGCACGGCTCTTATGGAGGCGTTCCTTGGTTGAGTGATCCGAAATGGTGGATACTCTAATGAATGGGTGTTCCGTAGGACGGACGGACACACAGGTAAAATGGCTACCTGTACGTCCTGTACAGGTGCAATGGCACTTCAGGAGGCGTTCCTTTTAACAGCACTTAGGGCTGGTATTGCGGCACTTTCGGGAGGCGTTCCCTTGTTGAGTGTTCCGAAGGATCACTGACCCTTGTACACGGACACACTACTTAATTGGGCGTTCCGTAAGGACGGACACGCAGGTAGAATGGCTACCTGTACGGCCTGTACAGGTGCAATGGCACATATGGAGGCGTTCCTTGGGCAGCACTAGTAGCGCTGGAATAGCGGCACTTCAGGAGGCGTTCCTATGGGAGCACTGGTAGCGTGCTGGTGTGTCCCGTCGGACGACACTAAATGCAGTATACTCAAATATACTGAAGAGAAATGGCACTGCTCGTGGCAGAGTGCAATAGTGGAGGAGAGAAAGTAAAAGGTGGGAGTACTTTAGCAGCCAGTCGATGGACAGTGTCACGAATTAGTGGCACTGTAAAATGGTAAGACCTGACGTGCACTGGTGGTGGCCAGTCCTAGACTGGTAATGACTTCCTTGATGGAAGTAATGAAGGTTGCGGTGCACACTGTGCAATCTGCGCTTGCGGTATACGCAAGTCTTTTGTGATAAAAAAAAAATGAAAAGACCACTCGGGCAACGACAGGTAATGGTAATATGAAAATGCTCAGTCCTTTGCTGAAGTACTTGATAAATGAAATAAATGCTTGCAAACTGCAACGGACACAGGCGAGTACGTATCACGCTCAGTGTAAATGATACACAAGAGACTAAAATAATGTTAATTCTGCATGCGTAATGGTAATAGATGTAGTACTCTTGGCTTCGTGAATAATAGGTTCTTCTCTCTCTCTCTCTCTCTCTCTCTCTCTCTCTGAGAGGGTGAAAAATGATATATGACAAACTCCCTTGTATTTAATTGAACTAATACTTTTAGTTTTAATATGACGCACTTGCGTTAAATTATCTACTTACGTTAACGTTTAATGAAAGAATTGCTTTGGAATACGTTTTATGAAAATGATGACGCGCTCGCGGTGAACGATGTTTACGTTAATGGTAGCGGCTTGCGCTTATATGAAATGATTTGCATTTCAATATGAATTTCACAAAGACGCATTTTACGTTAACAATTCTTGTAATTTACTCTACTTTTAAGATTTACGTTAACTTTACGTAAGGATACTAGGTCCTTGTGACAAGTGAAATGACGGTAAGGATTTTAAACGATGTTAGCAAACGTTTGTAAAAGAGGTTACGTTAAGTCCGAAGTGGAATGAAACTTTCGCTCAGCGAGCTTGTGAGCGATACGACGTGAAACGCGGTGAGCGAACAGAGGACAGCTGATTTCTGTAAAAGCGAAAACGATTTACAAAAAGAAATTCTAATTTCTTATTCAAGATGAATTACGTTAATTTCTCTGGCAGAACGATCGATGCTAGTATGAAGATTGATATTATTTACGTTAAAACATCAAGACTTACGTTACTTTGCTTAAATCGCTGAGATAATGCTTAAAGGGATAAAAAACATGGCTGCGTTGTGTGAAACGAAGGTTGGCTGGAAAAGCGCATGCGCGAAGCTTACAAAGCTGGCCAGCTTGAGCGAGCGTTTACGCTCAGCTGACTAGAGCTGAGCGGTTACCAACACTTGGAATGAAAACTAAGTTAAAACGAATTCCCCTAACATATCACAGACAAAAGAATTGTACACTTCTTTTGCCGTAACTATTAGTAGAACTCTCCTAACTAGCTAGACTTTCTAACACAACAATAAACCCTGGCAAAGCACTTCCTAGTTTGATCTAGTACTTTCTGGCATCTATCTAACACGTGCTCGTGTCTCGTCGGATGAGGACAATGCAATTTACAAAATAACAGAATTCACTCGGCGCTCTGGCCGTTACAATATAATATTTCTAACTAACACTTATTTAAAACACTTTGTAATAAAAATACTTAAACGTACCTTAAGCTAACATTTGTTATAAAATAATTATATTATAAAAATGGTATACCTTACCGTGAGTCAGTGTGTGTCTTCCGCTGCAAGTGTGCTTTGATTTGCGCTTTGTAAAAACATTTACACATTATGTTTTACAAGGGATAACGCGATTTACAAGCTTTTTTAAGCAAGCTAGGTTCGAATCTCGGCGAGGTCAGCCATTGTTACGTATGGGCCTGGCCTTGAAAGAGGTTCCAATACGTAAACAGGAATAGTTGAGGGAAAAAGAGTAAATTACTTGAACTTACCGTAAAAGGATTTATAGTGATAATTTACTCTAGAGGAAAAGGTCGCCAGAAACTCAGCTAATTACTTCACATCTATTTATTTACAAGAGGCTGCTTAACAGCCAGGGTTAAGTAAATGCAACTGGTCCCCACATGGACTAATAATATCTCTCAAGTGGATGATAGCTGGCTCAAAATGAAATTCACGTAAAAGCTGGTTTCGAAATCTTGCGGTAATGCAACACTTGCGAGCGAAGAGACTTGGACACGTGACTCAGGGAATCTGGAAAAAGATCCCAGATTAGACAAGATAAAAAGAAAAAGGACTTCTTGCACAAGTTACGATTATTCAGTTCTCTAACACTGGGGAAAAGGAACTTTAATGTTTCACTGAGGTATGCAATGACTTCAAATTTTGTCTGGGACGATCGCACAAGGGAAGCATGCGGCCATGAGGCAGTGAGGAACAAAGAGGGATGAGTTCTTTTGATTTGTGAAGTTTGAATTGGGAAAATGGGGAGTAAATAGACACTAGGATGTGAGGTACTGGCAATATGCTGCTTGACAAGACGTACCTGGATGCCATGATCAGTGGATCTTTGTAGAAATGCGGCCTGGCTTTGTCTCAGGTCTGGGGCTTGGGCGCGCCAGTAACGCCGTTAGGTCTAAGTGTGGGAGGCTGGTGGTTGGACATCCGTCCAAGGTCACGACTGCAGCCGACTGAGGACAAGGGCAGGTGTTTTTCCAGGGTGTTGGGGGTCAGCTTAACCCCCCACGAGCAGGGCAATCCTAGAAACAGAACATACAGCCAGCAGAGGGTTCACAGGAAAAAGAGCTAAAGATATAGGCCTAAGAAGTACCAGTCTGCCTACATCCTTCCCTTTGGGATACGTCCCTAAAGCTGACAAGTCTATTTTCCCCCTTCTAGCAGGAACTCCCTATCTCTGGCTGGCGTGTTTTGGTTTCCCACCTAAAAATCAGCTGATATTTGGAGGAATATGGCTGCCTTTTTACAAATCAAAATATTTAACTAAATTCTGGGTAGACAAGGAGGTCAATAAACGTAGAAATAAATATATATATATATATATATATATATATATATATATATATATATATATATATATAAATTGTCGATTTAAATATTCATTTATATCATGTATCCGAGAGAGTATACTGCTGAAAATGGACCTAGGCTAATCATGTGTGAAAATCAGAAGTCCAATTTAGGCCCACTAAATATGTCATGCAAATTATTTTATTGATCAAAGGACAAAATTAGTTTAATTAAACATCGTTTTCAAAGAATGTTAACGCCTTGATGTATTGTTTATCGGTTGTAGGAGACGAAATGACAACACCCCAGTGCAGTACGATACGTTGAGTCAAGACTCGAGCGCAGCAAAGTCAACTTCAAAATGCTTCGGTATGCTGTCACGAAGCTAGAGTTGAGAATAAAATTAGAAATCGTGGACCCATCGGCATATATTTTCCTTACTTTGCAAAATAATTATCTTTAATATGTTGAATAAGTCGAGTCTATTCTAATGTAATTTATTTCAAGTATAGCACCTTTGAAAGGAAATGTTATTTATTGTTAAGTAAATAATCTGGCACCTGCATATGGCAATATTTCCATAACGAACAATGAATTAAGAAACTACGCCAATTCTTCGTTGGCCGTCTGTACATGAATACACACACAGACACCCACACATAAATACACACATACACCCACACATAAATGTATGTATGGGTGCACAATGATTATTTACTTGTTAAGTAGAGAGAAAAATACCCCGTTTTAAGAGGTTATTTCCATATTTCACTATATTTCATTACTCCTGCATTGAATGGATACCTTTACATTACTTATAAGGTGTAAAAATTATACTGTAGGTGTCCCGAAAGTGAATATTTGTTGAAATTTATATTATATATATGTGTGAGTGTGCATGTTTACGTATGTATACACACATGTATGTATGTATGTATGTATGTATGATGATATAATATATAGGATATATAAGATATATAACTGTATATATAATAATAGATATGTATATTATATATTATATATATATATATATATAATATATACACATAATATAACGGCATATATATATATATATATATAGATATATATATATATAATGTAGTATGTATGTATGTATGTAGTATTTATATATTTATAGTATATAATATATATTATATGTATATAGATATATATATATGTATATATAGTATATATATATATATATATATATATATACCATATCTACGCATATATATATTATATATAATATATATAGATATATATATAATGTTGTATGTATGTATATATATATGTATATATATATAATATATATATTATATCTATATATATATATATATATATATATATATATATATATATATATTATATATATATATAGATACTATATTACATGAACACACACACACACACACACATATATATGTATATAATATATATATATATATATATATATATATATATATATATAAATGATATATACATCAGAAGGCGTTGAAGAAGACAGCATTAAACATATGTCACTTTATTCTCATTGCGACGTTTCGAGACCAATGTCTCATCATCCAGGCTAAAATAAAAGATAAAAAAACTGATATACAATACAGCATTAAATTATTTTGTTGACATAAAAAAAACACATTGAATAAAGTAATACAAGGAAATTCACAACATTGAAATGCAAGTTACTCTACATAATGAATAAAATAAAAACGAAATATAATATATATATATTATATATATATATCTATATATATATTATATATATACTAAGGCATTATTAAAATTAGGAATAGTTTAAAAAAGACACCTTGCCTCAACGACGTTCGGTTGCTGTATGGGAAACGCATCGAAAGTAAACAAGAAGAAGGGCCTGGTTTTAAGCTATGTACAAGGGAACAGATGAAGAGTGGTTAGTCAAGGTTGGAACTAGTTTCTTTATAGCTAGAGATTCTAAAATTGGAAGGTGATGTGCGTATGGACTTGATAACAATATCTTAAAATCCTTATAGTTATACTATTTTTACAAAATTTCCCATGATTTCTAATGTTAGATAGTTTCTGGGTTGGACAGTTTACACCCTGTACGGAAACTAATGCCCATATGTGCATCACATATCACCTTGAGCAAGCGGCGCGTGTTTCCAACGTAAGTCTGCCTATTGCATCGGCAGCAAGTGTAAATGTAGACAACGCCGGATTGCATTAAAGGAGGTAATCTCCTCTTTATGACGCAACATATTACTGATTGTTCTAGGGTTCATTAAGATAAACTTAACATCAACAGCTGGAAAATGATTGATTAAAATTCTCCTTAAGTGAGGTAAAAAAAGATGTGTCATGCATATAAGGAAATCTTATATAAAACTTGAGTTTTCTGGGCCAAATGTATTGCTGCTGGAGGATGAAATGAATTTCCAGAGGTTTTCCTGACATATTTCATAAAGAGATTAGGAGGGTAACAATTTGATTTAAAATAATCGTAAAGGATTCCGATTTCTTTGTGGAAAAGACTCCAATCAGAAGTTAATGTCATGGCTCTGTGGAGGAGGGTAGACAACGAATTTAATTTAAAATTGAAAAACAAAAACTATAAAAGTTAAGACCAAGGCCTGTGAACGTTGCCTTTCGAAATATACCTGTGTGAAAACGGTCGTCGTCACGGATAACAATCGTATCTAAGAAAGGCAGTTGGTTATTGTTTTCCAATTCATACGTAAATTTAATGTTGGGATGTAAAGAATTGGCATGTTGCAAGAACGAGTCACAGTGCAAATGGTCCTTAAAAAGAACAAAAGTGTCATCCACATATCGGCGATAAAATAAGGGTTTAAAAGAAGAGGGACAACTGTCCAGCAGTTCTCTCTCAAATTTGTGCATAAAAATGTTAGCGAATGTGCAACTCAGTGGGTTACCCATGCCCACACCTTCAACTTGCACGTATACCTCATCATTAAAAACAAAGGCAGTGTCCCGCACTGCCAACTCTAACAACTTCTTAAAATCAAAACGGTTAAAACCATGGTGAACACTTTCATCATCAGTAAAAATAGTATCTAAAATATACTCAATTGTTTCCTCCACGGGTATATTAGTAAATAAGGATTCTATGTCAAAACTAGCCATGATTAAATCTGAATCCTGACACAAAATACTGTTTTTAAATTCTAAGGAATTAGAAAGACTAAGCTCATTATTAAAAAAGCTTTCCAATAAAGGGATGAGATATTTGGCAATTTTGTAGTTTGGAGTTGTATAAGACGAAAGGATTGGCCTCATAGGAATATTTTCCTTATGTATTTTCGGAAGCCCATACATGACACCAAAAGAAGAGCCAGTGACGAAGAGCTCGTCGTAAGTAGCCTGATTAATTGTATGCTTGTCCTTTAGAGACTTTAAAAAACGGTTGATTCTGTCCTCGTTTCTAAAAATGAGTTTAAAATCCTTTTCACCAATTTTCAGAAATTTAGTCATCCGATAAAATAGTTTGCATCTTATGAATGTAATCGACCCTGTTTAGAATAACGGTTCCTTTACCTTTATCTGGTTTTGAAAATATCAGGTCTTCCTTTTTACTCAATTTACGAAGTGTGTTTAAATCATCTTTGTTAAAGAAAGGAGCCCATCTAGTTTTCAGTTTGCTATAATTAGTGTGGACAAAAGCAGATAGTTCGGTTTGAAATTTCGGCATATTTGCATTTAAAGGCAGGTTCTTTAGTTTGGAAAAAAGTACTTCAAAAGGCAGGTAATATTCATAGTACGAGGGTTTATAATTAGGTAAACAGAAGTCCAACCCAAAAGATAAAAGAAATTCCTCCTTCCTAGTTAAGTTATAATCGGAGAAATTGAATACCACTTTATTCTCTTTGCTCGCAAAATTAGGTTAAAAGATGCCCAAATTCTTTAATTTATTATTATGGGTATTTTGTATTCTTTCGATATAGGAATTCAATTCCTTACTTAGTAACCAGTTAAATATAATGAGGTCAATAAGTGTAAGACTGTTATGAATTTCATTGTACAAGGGTTGAATGCGTTTCATATGCTGTTCAATGAGTTTCTCTTTGTTACAAATCTCAATGGTTAACAGGGCTATGGTAGAGTCATGATAAAATTTGGTATTATAAAGAGAGCGTCTATACAACTTAAATTTTACAAAGTTCGGCGTAAAAATTCCAGGTCGAGCTTCTTCAAGGTATTCTCCAACTTGCGACATGTCAGCAGCAACGGGCGATCGTATCTTTGCTGAATTAAGGTGTAAACTGTCCAACCCAGAACTATCTAACATTAGAAATCATGGGAAATTTTGTAAAAATAGTATAAACTATAAGGATTTTAAGATATTGTTATCAAGTCCATACGCACATCACCTTCCAATTTTAGAATCTCTAGCTATAAAGAAACTAGTTCCAACCTTGAACAACCACTCTTCATCTGTTCCCTTGTATACATAGCTTAAACCAGGCCCTTCTTCTTGTTTACTTTCGATGCGTTTCCCATACAGCAACCGAACGTCGTTGAGACAAGTTGTCTTTTTTAACTATTCCTAATTTAATAATGCCTTTATATAATATATATATATATATTATATAATATATATATATATATTATATATATATATTATATTCGTTTTATTTTATTTCATTATGTAGAGTAACTTGCATTTCAATGTTGTGAATTTCCTTGTATTACTTTATTCAATGTGTTATTTTTTTATGTCAAAAAAAATAATTTAATGCTATATTGTATATCAGTTTTTATCTTTCATTTTAGCCTGGATGATGAGACATTGGTCTCGAAACGTCGAAATAAGAATAAAGTGACATATGTTTAATGCTGTCTTCTTCAACGCCGCCTCATTTGTACTGCCGAGGAATAGCCTAACCATTATATATATATGTATATATACATATATATATATATGTATATATACATATATATATATATATATTAAATACACACATATATGAATTTCAATAAATATTCACTTTCAGGACACCTGCCGTATATACGTTTTACATCTTATAAAGTAAAGTAAAGGTATCTAATCATTGCAGGTATTAAATATACTGAAATATGCAAATGACCTCTTTTAAAATTTGTAGGTATTTTTCGCACTACGTAACAAGTGAATAATTATTGTAAACTGTTGAAGCCTTATGGGGAAAAATCGAAATACACACACAAAAAAAAAATTATCATTATATTTTATATTCTATAGTGTAACTCTCAAGAAGGGAAAAAATAATAATGAATAGCATATGGAAGAAAACGAAGAATTAATGGAGGGGTAACTATTGACAGAAGGATTGGTCAGTCATTTCCTCCATAAGCCTTCAATAACCACGAACTCTACATATGAGTAAGGATATATATGATATTGCATACCGATTTTCTCCTTAAAAGATCAAGAAAAAGAATATTTGACAAAGGAAGGAATAAGAGAGAGAAAGAAAATGTTTTATTTATTCTCATAAGGCTATAATAATAAGTATAACGCATCTTTATGAATATTTACCACAATTTCATCGTTTCTGTTAGTAGCCTACTGGCAGACATCATTTGGGTCTTTAAAAAATGTTCTTGAGTCGTTAACTGTCGTTAAGTTTTAGCAATAATAATTCTAAATGGTATGTAATTTGATAAAAAAAAAAAAGACTTATAAGTAATAAATCAGGTCATATAGTTTTAGTGCGTCAAGTATTAAGCAATTTTTTCCACGTAACTGTTGTAGACGACTTGGATGAGCAGACGAACTTGACGCTATTACAAACGAAAACTGGTAAATCACGGGGGAAGAAACAATCGAATAATTAACATTTTAAGGGCATTTCCTTATTCCCAAAATGTTTAATCTAAAGTTTAAGATCTTTCAGGAATTGATTTTACTCAAGTACAAGACAAATCCAAATTGATAACGGCTTAAATCGGAGAGTTTTTGGCAGGATATTTAAAAACTCTCCTTCAGACGAGTACTAATTATACTCGTTTTTTTTTTTTTTTTTTTTTTTTTTTTATCCGGGCTTTAAATAGTTACGCTGTGTAAGTTTTAGTTAAATAAAAGGATATCTTGGTGTACATTTGCAACAGAAAAGTGTTTTAATAATTTACTGTATGCGAATTACACCGTTAATATTCGAAATAGAATATTATTTAAAGCCCGGGACGCAGGGTTACCATGCGCAAACACCACAGAAGGATGGACAGATGGAAAAAAACAGAGTATAGTTCGTCTGACTCACGGGTGAAGAAATAATCGAATAATTAACATTTTAAGGGCATTTCTTTATTGCCAAAATGTTTAATCTAGACTTTAAGACCTTTCAGCAATAGATGTTACAGGAACAAAGCAAGTTACAAATTGAATATGGTTATTAAATCGGAGAGTTTGTGGCAAGATGTTTAGACCTCTCCAACAGACGAGTATTAATTAGTTCATCTGACTCACGTGTGAAGAAACAATCGAATAACTAACATTTGAGGGGCATTTCCTCCTTACCAAAATGTTTAATCTAGACTGTAAGACCTTTCGGCAATAGATTTTACACAGATATGTACTAGACAAATTCAAATTAATAACGGCTTAAATCGGACGAGTGCTATCATTTCGTCTAGTCACCACCAGAACGGCGCTGCCCGCAGTGGCAGAGAGCTTGCTTGTATGGTGTTTTTGTTTGTATGGTTTTTTACATTGCATGGAACCAGTGGTTATTCAGCAACGGGATCAACGGCTTTACGTGACTTCCGAACCACGTCGAGAGTGAATTTCTATCACCAGAAATACACATCTCTTTCTCCTCAATGGAATGGCCAAGAATCGAACCCGCGACCACCGAGATAAGAAGCAAACACCATACCAACCACGCCACTGAGGCGCTCAGTGGCGGAGTGCCGGGGACTCAAGGTGGTTAAGTACGAAGAGCTGGCGATGTTTTTCGTTTATTATTTTATAGTGCTAGTGCGTTGAGAACTTGCAATTGCTGGGATTGGTACGGGACTTCTTCCCCTAGAGATGTGGAGTGACATCTGTCAAGTAAAGAAAGGCGAATTAATCTTATATAACCATAATTGTGCGTCAGTCAAGTCGGCCACCTTGATAGCAGTAGACACTATGGATGTCATTAATGTTGCAGATATTCCGAACATTATTTTCGCAATTTCCAAATATTATTGTTGCGTAAATGAAATAGCAATTTAATTTTGCATTCATATTATTATTTACCCTCTATGTGCCTCATATTATACGATATATGTTGATACTTTTTACAAAAGCGTATGTAGTCAAGTATAGACTTATATAGGTCCAGCGGTTTGCTACTTGTGTTGAGACTCGTCCTGTGAACTTGTATTTTGTCAAGTCATTATGACCTGTAGGGTAGTAGGCCTGTAAGATACAGTCAGTATACTATTTACAATTCAGTTTTTTCTTTAGTACATGTAAAGGTAGTGTTGGGAATGTTCAACAAAATGACTTTTTATCAAAATGGACGTTTTTAAAACTATAATTCACACTGAGAGCTGTGTTCAGGACAACGCAAGCAAACGGTAATAAATAGCTTCGGTTAGTCGATTCGAAGTACAAATAGTTGTATTTTATACGTGTAACAAATGTAACAAACCCTGATTTCGTTTGTCTCCATCCAAAAATGTGTATTATAGATTATAGTAATATAGTGATAGCAGGGAAGTTATAAGCTTGGTAGCCTAGTAGTCTATAGACCTAAACCATTCAAACTATACTAATTTCGTAAGATACTCTATCATCTAAACCTTATTCTGATTTCAAATATTTAAAAAAACAATTCCTTTATGTTAACAGTTATCAAATCATCCTGCTATAGGGAAAAAATAGCCTTTTAAGTATAGTAGCGCTATGAATAAACACCTTAGCCAAGAATGCTAGGCCTATACGAATTGATTCATTAGATATTTTCATACTTTTTCCCGCTTTTTTTTTTAGAAATACTTTCGTTCTGTATGAGTCGAAATTAACTTCCTGCTTTAGTTCTTATTCGTCAGTTCTTTCCATGTATCGTTCAAAAGCCTTAAAATAGAAAGAAATGGGAGTAAACCTTTCTGTGTATGCGTGATTGCTTGGTCACATTAAATGATCATATTATGGACTTCGTAATTTTTTTATGGGGTTTCAAAAGATTTTAAAAGTATTGAGTGTTGGCTCTGATTTATTTTACTTTTTATTTTTATTTTTTTTTATAAAACACCTTTACATATTGTGGTAAAGTCTCTGAGAATGCAAACACACACACACACAATATATATATATATATATATCTATATATATATATATATATATATATATATATATATGTGTGTGTGTGTGTGTGTGTGTGTGTGTGTGTTGTGTGTGTATGATACATCATGGAAAGAACTGACGAAAAAGAACTAAAGCAGGAAGTTAAGTTCGACTTTTTACGGAAGGAAATTATTCTATAAAGGCAAAAAAAAAAAACAAAAAAAAAAAAACAAAAAAAAAAAAAAAAAAAAGCTATGAAAACATCTAATGAATCAATTTGTATAGGCCTAGCATTCTTGGCTAAAGTGTTGATTCTTGGTGATACTATATACTGACGAATAAGAACTAAAGCATGAAGTTAATTTCGACTCATACGGAACAAAAGTATTCTATAAAAGCGGGAAAAAGTACGAAAATATCTAATGAATCAATTCGTATAGGCCTAGCATTCTTGGCTAAGGTGTTTATTCATAGCGCTACTATACTTAAAAGGCTATTTTTTCCCTATAGCAGGATGATTTGATAACTGTTAACATAAAGGAATTGTTTTTTAAATATTTGAAATCAGAATAAGGTTTAGATGATAGAGTATCTTACGAAATTAGTATAGTTTGAATGGTTTAGGTCTATAGACTACTAGGCTACCAAGCTTATAACTTCCCTGCTATCACTATATTACTATAATCTATAATACACATTTTTGGATGGAGACAAACGAAACCAGGGTTTGTTACATTTGTTACACGTATAAAATACAACTATTTGTACTTCGAATCGACTAACCGAAGCTATTTATTACCGTTTGTTCGCGTTGTCCTGAACACAGCTCTCACAGAGTATATATAATATTCATTTACCTATATATGTTATATACATATATTAATATATATATATATATATATATATATATATATATATATATTTGTATACATACACACACACACACACACACACACACACACATATATATATATATATATATATATATATATATATATATATATATATAGATAGATAAGATAGATAGATAGATATGTATAGATATATATACATACATATATGTATATACATGATATATAATATATATATATATATATATATATATATCATTTATATACATACATATCTATCTATCTATCTATCTATATATATATATATATATATATATATATATACTTTGTATATATATATATATACACGCACATCCAGACGTACGGGGAGGGCGTTTATTTCACATGTTAAAGAAGATCAGGGCAGGAACACGAAGAGATTCACATTATCCTTTAATCCCTACGTTTCGTGACAACATCGCCACATCTTCAGGGATTTTCTACAAAATAAAGTATAAAATGTTAACCATAAAATAAGAGCTGATCACAAGATCCAATAGTTGAAAAACGTAAAAACAGTTTTAATGGTAAAAATTTACAACTATCATACTTAAATTACATGCAACACTTGATTAAAACAGACCAGAAATACCAAACAACTTACAAATGACGAGAAGAATATTTTAAAATTAAAGCTAAATTACACAAAAGATAAAAGTAATAAAACAAATATCATGAAAAAAAAAGTAAAAGTCATATATTCACAAAAACCACAGCCAAAAAAAACAGCTCAAACACTTAACCAAACCTTTCAGCATCAAAGATAAAAAAACACACTAAAAGTACAAACAACGTCAAGAGGCACAAGGAATGACATAATAATTAGGCTAAAAAACAAAATGGGACAGCAGAGGAATGGTTTGTTTAAAGTTGAACTCGTAGTTTTGATGTTCAGAGTTTCCAAAATCAACAGTTCGTTGGGTTCCCTTGTTGGCCAATAATTTTAAAAAAATCTTCGTAATTGACTGTGGCTTTACATTTAAAAAGTATGCTTCCTTATATAAATGTTTCAGGGTTAGATAATTTACACCCCAGTTTCTGTAACTAACGCCCCGATGGGAATCGGCCCTGGTACCCTGAGGAAGACGCGGGTAGATCCAACATATTTTCCCAGATTACATCTGGGACAAGTGTATTGGCATAAACGACACCCGACGTCATCAAAGGGCAGAGCCGATCCTTAAACATGAGAGCGAGCCAATGGTCTTGGGATTTTTAGGTATAAGTTTAGATTTACGGCTCCAAAATATGTTGTCACGAAACGTAGGATTAAAGGATAATGTGAATCTCTTCGTGTTCCTGCCCTTGATCTTCTTTAACATGTTGAATAAACGCCTGTAACGTCTGGACTGTGTCGTGTGTAGCTGGGTTGCACTGGTATTTTCTACAAATAATCCTACAATGGAGCTGAATTATGCTTTTTTCGTTCTCCTTTTTATTTTCCGTTTACGCTCAAGAGGACACATAACTTTCAGCAGTTCGTAAGGAATCGCTATGGCCTTGGAGTTCTCCAAAAATGTCGGAAATTGGAAAAAATATGTATGAAAAAAGAAAAGTAAGTCTGGGTGGACCTTGAGTTCCTGCAATATTGTTCAATTAATGAAATTGTTCCAAATTTTGTTAAATTTAAAGTTTATAAAAATCATTATATCACTCACAGTTTTATTCTGACACAATTATGGTATTCTAACTACTACGAAATTAGCTGTAAACAAAAAGACACTGAACGCCTTAACAAGCAATTCAATAGTTTTCGCCACCAAGTTCTCGAATCGTTCTCTTTTATTGATAAGATTGTTTTTACTCAGCTTTTTAATAACAGTATTAAAACTTTTATTAATACTACACAACGGAGACACCATAGAAAATTGGCAAACCTTGGAATTATTCTACCAAAATTTCATAGTTGTTATAAAACTGTTTTTAACTTTCGAAATATGTATTGTCTAAACGAGAAGAATTCCTTTTGTCATTTGGGTTAGATTTTTGCTTACCAAATTTTAAACCTAACTACTGTCAGTTTTTTCTGCCCCTTGAAGTGTTATTTCAACGTTAAAAAATCTCAATTTGTGTAGTGACCTTAGCCGCCTACAGAGTGAGTTAATGGTTTGTCCCAAAATGCTTTCTCAAAACTTAAAACAAACTGGGCTCCCTTTTTTAAAAGAGTGATTTGGAAATCCTCAAGTCCCTTTCTAAACGTGATGACATTATCATTGTTAGGCCGGATAAGGAGGGGAACGGTAATATTGGATAAAAGTGACTATAACAACAAAATGACTATATTTAAGCGATCGTACCAGGTTCCAGAAAATAGGTGTGCCTAGTTATCAAAGCATATTCAAAGTTGAGGATAAAATCAATAGATTTCTCAGAACCTTGAAAAATGACAATATCATGATGAAAAAATGTGTTCCAAGATTTATTTTCCAGTGGTTCATCTTACGGAATTCTTTTTATGGTTTACCAAAGATACATAAAGATAATGTTCCTCTTCGCCCTATCTTGGCCTCTTACAACACACCTAATTACACATGGCAAAATTTCTCGTCCCTCTGTTGGAACCGCTGACCACTAACCAGTATACTCTTAAAAATTCTGAACAATTTAAAGAACGTATTTTACCCCAGAACTCTGACTTATTCATGACTAGTTTTTGATGTCGAGTCACTATTTACCAACGTACCTGTAAGAGAGACCATAAACATTATTCTTGATAAGCTATTCCCCGAACCTGAGTCTGTTTACTGTAATTTTAGTTATTCGAATTTTAAAGCTCTTTTAGAAGTTGGCCGTGCTGGGACACGTGGCATTTGTTTTTAATGGACAGCTTTTTTAAAAAACAAATTGAGGGGATGGCCATGGGGTCTCCTCTTGGTCCTACCTTTGCGAATATATCATGTGCTCCCTGGAGGAGCGCATTCTGGACGAATGCCCCCTGGCCTTCCGCCCTTTGTTTTACTCACGCTACGTGGACGACACTTTTATCTTGTTCAAACATGATTTCGATGCTGACAGGTTCCTAGATTTTTGCTAATAATTACCATAATCCAATATTAATTTTCAAATGGAAAAGAACATAATTCTAAATTAGCCTTCCTAGATATTTGGTCTCCAAGGAAAATGAAACGTTTTAGTACCTCAATTTTCAGAAAGAAAACATTTACCGGGCTCGGTTCCAACTTCTATAGTTTCTGTTTTCTCAATTTCAAACTCAACTCGATATATACCTACTTTATCGTGCTCTGTCTCTTACCCTCTACCTGGTCTCTCTTCCACAATGAAATTACTTTTCTCCTCCAGTACTTCTCTAATAATTGCTTTCCTTCTAAGATCTTTTATAGAATTTTAAATAAATTACTCATAAAAGGGAAAAGGGTTTCTGAACAGCCTATTAGTTTTAAGGTCCCCAAGCTCCCTCTTTATGCCAGCTTCCCGTATCTATTAAATGATAATTTTCGTAACGAGTGTTTTACCAAGATTGTGCACAGATATTTTGGAGCCGTAATCTAAAACTTATACCTAAAAATCCCAAGACCATTGGCTCGCTCTTCATGTTTAAGGATCGGCTCTGCCCTTTGATGACGTCGGGTGTCGTTTATGAATAACACTTGTCCCAGATGTAATCTGGGAAAATATGTTGGATCTACCCGGCGTCTTCTCAGGGTCAGGCCGATTCCCCATCGGGGCGTTAGTTACAGAACTGGGTGTAAATTATCTAACCCTGAAAACATCTTGATATAAGGAAGCATACTTTTAAATGTAAAGCCACAGTCAATTACGAAGATTTTAAAATTATTGGCCAAACAAGGGAACCCAACGAACTGTTGATTTTGGAAACTCTGAACATCAAACTACGAGTTCCAACTTTAAACAACCATTCCTCTGCTGTCCCATTGTTTTTAGCCTAATTATTATGTCATTCCTTGTGCCTCTTGACGTTGTTTACTTTTAGTGTGTTTTTATCTTTGATGCTGAAAGAGGTTGGTTAAGTGTTGAGCTGTTTTTGGCTGTGGTGTGAATATATGACTTTTACTTTTTATGATATTTGTTATTACTTTTATCTTTGTGTAATTTAGCTTTAATTTTTAAATATTCTTCTCGTCATTTGTAAGTTGTTTGGTATTTCTGGTCTGTTTTAATCAAGTGTGCATGTATTTAAGTATGATAGTTGTAATTTTACCATTAAACTGTTTTTACTTTTCAACTATTGGATCTTGTGATCAGCTCTTATTTTAGTTAACATTTTATACTTTTATTTTGTAGAAAAATCTGAAGATGTGGCGATGTTGTCACGAAACGTAGGATTAAAGGATAATGTGAATCTCTTCGTGTTCCTGCCCTTGATCTTCTTTAACATATATATATATATATATATTATATATATATATATATATATATATATATATATATATATCTATTTCTATGTATATGTATATATATATATATATATATGATATATATATACAAGTATATATATAGATATTGATATATATATATATATATATATATATATATACACACATACGTGTATGTATATTTATACATATGTACTGTTTGTATATGAATAAATAGATATTTGTATGCATATATGTATGTATACATATATATAGATATAGATAAAGATATAAATATGGCCTTTAACGATCGTATGGGATCTCACCCCTGGGGCATCATTGCTAAGAGAGCGTCATAGAAATGGGGGTTTAGTTTAACCAGGGGTGGGCCCTTCCCCATTTCTCAGCTCTCATAGCTAGCCAAGATAGATGAATTCCTAAGACTGATGACCTTTCTTCTTGTAACGCCTCCAGGACTATTTCCTCTGCGGTTGATTCTAGAAAACAGGTGGTTCTTTTACTCGAGTCCAATATCCAGTCCATTTCTCTGTTAATTGTAGGAACCCCTTTGTTATAGACAGGATAAGCTTCCAGTCGCCTAATCAGACGACGTCGAAGTACAGCGACTCCGACCAATGCCCTTCGATGTCTTAGTGCCTCTGCCACACTGGGATCAAACAACCCTTTGCATATGTAAAGGCATGAAACTTACGGGTTTTTATACCGCGCCAGTGGTTGCCACTGCAGTATATGCTAGGATTTGATCTCTAATGCATTGCGTGGCCCATATTTTGCATATATAAAAGGCATTGAACTTACGGGGTTTTACGCCACGCCAGAGGTTGCCACAGTAGTATATGCAAAAAGTGGGATGCAATTTGCAATGCATAATCCAATTAACAAATGAAGTAGTAGGCATGAAACTTACGGGCTCTTACGCCGCGCCAGTGGTTGCCTACTACCCATATGAGATTGGACTTTGATACCCTATTCCATGGGTATCATGCGGCAGCAGAGAGAGAGGATGCACCACAGTCCAATGTTGGACATGGCGTGCACAACAATCCAGTCTTTGGGCACTTACTGCCAGGCCACAATCCACTGTAGTCTTTCGATCGTGCAGAACTGCTTCCACAAGCATATCTAGGAAGGATTTCCATCACAAACTTCAGCGTCTTCCTGTTCTCGAAAACGAAATACAGTGACTCCTGGCGATGCCCTTCGATGTCTTAGTGCTCCTGCCACACTGGTATCAAACACTTTGCATATGTAAAAGGCATGAAACTTACGGGTTTTTACACCGGGGGGCCCAGTGGTTGCCTCTGCAGTATATGCTTGTATTTGATCTCTTATGCATTGCATAGCCCATATTTTGCATATATAAAAGGCATTGAACTTACGGGTTTTTACGCCACGCCAGAGGTTGCCACAGTAGTATATGCAAAAAGTGGGATGCAATTTGCAATGCATAATCCAATTCACATATGAAGTAGTAGGCATGAAACTTACGGGTTCTTACACCGCGCCAGTGGTTGCCTACTACCCATATGAGATTGGGCTTTGATACCCTATTTCGAGGGTATCATGCGGCAGGAGAGAGAGGGGATGCACCATAGTACAATGTTGGACATGGGGTACACAACAATCCAGTCTTCGGGCACTTATCGCCAGGCCAAAATCCGCTGTAGTCTATCGATCACACAGACCTGGTTCCACAACCATATCCAGGAAGGATTTTTCTTACAAACTTTAGTGTCTTCCTGTTCTCCATGTCTAAGATTTCCTGCTTTCTATCCTCTGCAAGTAAACCACAGTTCTCCTAAAAATGCAGAGGTTCCTTTATTTGCACCCTTTACGTGACGGCGTTTATCTTGTAGAGTTCTCGGACCATTTTAGCATCTCGCTCCAGTCGTTGGAGGTTGGCTGCAGATATCAGCCCCATTTTCTGGTGCAATTCATCTCTGTTTAGAGGCTTCTCAATTGATGGAGTTTCATTTCATTTGGGGCCTTTTGAGTGCCTCTTGGTGCCAGCTGAAGGTCGTTGCAATCCTTTGATTTGGCGAAGTTCTTCCTCGATGCTGTCCATTCGTCGGTAGAGGGCTCTGCAGTTGATCTGGGGCTTCTTCAGACACAGAGTTTTATCCGAAGCCTTTTTGTCTTCAGCTTTTGATATCGTCCTCTCTTTTCTGCAAACTTCCTTTTCTTTATAATTCTTTCCTAAGCAGCTGATCTTTGTATCCTGCGCCAAGATCTCTTCTTGGGGTCTTACAATTTCCATTAATGCTTCCATCTCTTCAAAAACCCTGGTCTCTAGTTGCTCCTTCGTCTCAGCAAGGTCGAATTCAAGTTGAACTATCCTCCTGATCAGGTCATTCATCTTTCCATTTGCCGTCGGTTGTTTTGCTACAACAGATTTAGATTCTTTCTGTAAACCGCTGACTTCCAATTGTTTCTGGGTGCATTCATTTTCCAGTCGAAGGATCTCGCTATCCTTCTGCAAGTTCTGTTTTCTCAGCTTTTCCTGTTCCTCGTTTTTCTCAGCTAATTCTCTTTTACATTGGTCGAGCTCTTTCAAATTTTCGTGGGCCATCTGTGTCTGAATGGTGAGGACTTGTAACTCGTCCTCTAAACCTTTCATCTTCAAGGTCTTATGCTCGTTCTCCCTCTTCAGCTTTTCTATGTTCTTTTCTTTCCTTCCATTCTCTTTTCGAAAGTCCTTCCAGTCCTCCGATTCAGCTTGTTCATTTTTATTTGCATTTCGTCTCGGCTTTTATCGTTTTGCTGTAGACTTCGATGCAAAGTGTCCTTCTCCATCGAGAGCACTGAGACCGTGTTTTCCAAAATAATTAGCATCTGGTCTCTCTCCTCGTTTTCCTTCCTTTGGACATCTGTGACCTTCGCCTTTTCAATCATTTCGCTTTTCAGCTTCTGCATCTCTTCGGACATTGAACTGATCTTTCTTTCCTTTTCTTTGTTTAGTCGTTCGAGTTGTCTGATGTGTTTTTCCATCTGCAGTCCTGCTAAGGTCAGGCCCTCTACCTTGTCCAGTAATTCGTCGATCAGCTGATCCTTTTCTAATCTCTCTTTCTCAAACCTCAAGAAAAGATTTTCATTTTCCTTAATTACTTCCTCGAACTTCCGACTTGTATCCAAATTCCTTGTTTCTTCTTCACTATCTGGATGGTCGCCTTCTTCATTCCTGGAACGTCCGTATTCTACTTCGTTATCCGAAACATGGTCTTCTTCAAAGCCAGAGTGATCAATTTCGTCCTCCTGATTTCCAGCCTCATCAAGACAGGCAGAGCTGTCCGAGGCCATGAAATCGACAAAGAACTGAACCATTTTAATGCTAAATCCACGAAGTATAACTACTCCAGTGAATAGCATAACAATAATGGCAAACAATGCAATCACTCGGGGGACTTGAAGCATGGAGTTAAAGCACTGTGCAAGCACAACTGTAAGCAAACTAAGAAACATCTTTGTTCGTTACACATCAACTCTATTTGCCTTATCGTTACTTTCCAAAAATCCCACGTGACGTGTCTGGATTGTATTTCAGGAGCCATTTCTGGTTCCGCCGGAGCCGATCCTGTCTTCGAATGTTTGCTGATCGCCGGACGCAGTAGAGGTGTCTGGATTCCGGAGTCAATTTGGGCTTCACGGGAGCTGCTTCCGTCTTCATATGTATCAGAAGAGGGGAATTCCTATGCAGTCCCCAGGGACTTTCTGAAGATCCCGGAGCCAGTCTTCACACATGCTCACACACAAGCGCGCTCCTGCACACACAAATACTATATATATATATATATATATATATATATATATATATATATATATATATATATATATATGTGTGTGTGAACTCTAGTTTTAGTACAAAACAGCTGACAACAGATACACGATTTAGGTCATAAATAAGAAAGCTAATTAGAATGCAAATTTATTATCGACAAAATACTTTCGTACAAGAATATTAATTTGATAGTTTGCCTCCTCAGTTCCTGCTGTATTTTTATAGGACAGGAGTACTGTCGACACTGTTGACCTTTGACATGGAAATATATTTTTATTAAAATACTTGTTATCATTTCAATAAGAATAATTATATTTTGGTATAAATAAATCCCGTCAACTCAAATTCATCTTTTAAATTAAGTAATCTGTATGTCCCTAAATTTACACAAGTTTATAAGTGGGCTGTTGACTCTGGTTTTAGCTTAAAATGGGCTGATACATTTTCACTTTAAAAGTATAAGCTCAGGATTTAGCATAAATTAGCCAGTTTATTTCATCCTTGTAAGTACTACCTGCAATATACTTTCACTTTATAAGTATTAGCTCATGTTTTAGAATACGTTTTCCAATATATTATAACTTTATAGTTGTTAGCTTAGTTTCAAGTAAAAATTGGTCAATATATTTTCCTTTTATAAGTATTCTCTTTTATTTCAGTGTAATTTGGTTCATATATTTTTAATTTAAAAGTATTAACTTGGTTTCAAGTGTGAATTGACAAACATATTTTCTCGTTATTAGTATTAGCTTAGGGTATAATGTAAATTGACCAATATATTTACACAATATAAGTATTAACTCAATTTTAAGTATTAATTGTCCAATACATCTTTACTTTATAAGTATCAGCCTAGGTTTCATTGTAAAATGACAAAACGTTTCCATTTTATAAATATTAGCTCAGTCTTAAGTATAAATTGGCCAATATATTTTTTTCCTTTATTAATTAATATTAGCTGGGGCACTTTTACTTAATAAGTGTCAGATCAGGTTCCAATATAAATCGACCATTATATTCCATCTATACAAATTTTACCTCGATTATATAGTCTATAGTAGATTCACATCAACCTTGCATTTGATGTCTAGGCCAGTCCCGTAAGACGCTCCTGATTGGATGTTGATAAGCCAATCACAGCCCTGTGATTGGCTAATCAACAGCCAGTCAGGAGCGTCGTAAAGGACTGGCCCAGACATCAAATACATGGTTGATGTGAATCTAATATAGTATATTCTCACTTTGTAAGTACTAAGTCATTTGAAATTCTCAGAAGCGTTCAGATTCCAGTTCAGTTCAGTTTTCAGTTCCTAGAACCTATACGATACTACCCCTAAGGCGTGACGTCACGAGGTTACGAGATGTGGAAGGCGATTTGCTCCAAAACCAGAGACACAGTCGCTGCTAAAAATCTAATGATGACAACAATAAACGCAGCCTGAAAATGATGAAATATTCTCATTGTTAGATTTGTTGAAACTGTACGTAAAGGTCGCCACTAGCAGTCAGTTATACCTGCGTAGTTATGCCAGCGCAGTCGGCCTGTGCAATTAAAACTGAACCCAAGCTATACCTCAGGCAAAACTGAACGTTATTGGGTTCAGTTTGGCCTGCGCAGGTATAACTGAACGTTAGTGGCGGCCTTAAGCTTGTCGCACACTGAGCCCGAACGGAACCGCCGCCGAAGCCACCGAAGCCTCAGAACAGAACAGAAACGACGTCCAGCGCGCACACTGAGCCAGAAGCCACAGAACGGAACCGACGCAGCCAGTTGGTAGTAGAGGGTCATGTGTTCTGCATTATAATCGACAAATTATGTGGATACATAATATATGCCAATCAAAGGAGGGAGAAGGGGAATATAAAACATTATTCCCACATTTAAAACGGGACAACATAAAGTTCTTCCAATATTTCCGTATGAGCCACGAAAAATTTTGTGAACTACTATTACATATAGAAGCAGACATATGCAAACAAGATACAAACTTAAGAAGCTGTATTTCAACAGAGGAACGGCTAGCTGTTACACTCAGGTGTGTAATAAAAAGTTAGATTTCAAATAATATTTAATGTTATACGCTTTATTAATTGTTTACAATAATTCCTTTTGTGAAAACAATTACTACAGTTAACAAAAATAAACCAAAATAACTCTCCGTAGGCACACTGTTTTGCATGCTTTCAACAATATTTATTGTTACATACTTAATGAATGTTCACAATAATTCCTTTTGTGAAAACAATTATTATAGTTAACAAACACAAACCAAATTGTTGCTATCACACTAACCTCCGAATTCCTCAGCAACCCTCTCCAAAACCACCGCTGCAGTCGTTCTGCGCATGCGCAGCCTGTCAGACGCCACCGACGCTTCAGAAAAAATATCTTTCAAAGAATACTGCGTCGGTTCCGTTCTGTTCTGGCGCGTCGGTTCCGTTCTGTTCTGGCGCGTCGGTTCCGTTCTGTTCTGGCCCAGTGTGCGCAGTCAGGTAAGAATGCATGCTTTCGATTTCTATCGGACGTTTCGGTTCTGTTCGGGCGCGTCCGTTCGGGCTCAGTGTGCGACAAGCTTTAAAGATACATAGTTGTATTTGATCTAATTTTGACGCAATACAAAGATTTTTTTATTTGATAAGAAAATGTTATCGTGAAAATTCCTGAGTAATGCGTACAGAATCATAATTCGATTTTGGCAAATTTTTATCTAATACAAAATCTTCTACACGTTAAAAAAAGCTATTTTTTAAAAGGCTGAATCAATAAGTGCAGAGTCATAGTTTGATTTTGGATGATTTTGACGCAAGACAAATCTTTATATTAAAAAATAGTGCAACAATATATTTAACGAAGGAAACACTTCCTTACGAGAGTAAAAATACATTGGCAATGATTATTGGAAAAAACTCGATGAGTTTCCATCTAAGTATTATTTAGATCTAGGAAATATGTTTTTTGACACGAGTAACATGACAACGAATTATTATAAATGATTGATAATGGCATGTTCCGGAACTTTTGAGAAAAACCGTTTTTAAGGTTACTGATATGCCTGGTTGTGTTCAAAACGTCTGAAAGTAGTAAATTATATATATATATAATATTATATATATATATATATATATATATATATTATATATATAGGTTTATAGATTTATATATATATATATATATATATATATATATATATATATATATATATATATATTATTATATATATATATATATATATATATATATCCATAAAAAAATGGTAGGAAAAGACCCACTAGTAAATAACCCCAGTGACAAACAGACCATTAACAAATCCTTTTCAAAGGTAATATCAAGTTAAGAATTGACTTAGAACTGCCCTAGAACCACTAAAGAAAATGGTTGCTAAAAGAACTGTATCACCGAACCCCCTGTTCACCACATCCATCTTTTGTCAGAACAGAACTAGATCCTTTTAGACAGAGTAGACACAACTCATACTCATTGTTGCAGCAAGAGTTTTAAAAAAATATAACAATAGAAGCAAAATTGATCAGTGCAAACTGACACGGGTTTTCAAAGACACGACGTACACACTCCAAAAAAAAAAAAAAAAAAAAAAAACTGGTGGCAGAGTTTCATAATTTTTCGTTCACCTGCCTGACGCACGATTCATGCCTTATTTATCTATTTTTCTACTCAAAGATGGAAGAAATCTTAAGTAATGACGTTAAAAACAGTCACTGATATCTTTAGAACATCATGTTATGTTTTTGTGTAAAACTATTTTCCATATTGCAAAACTGACGTGAACGAAACGAAGTGATAAAAAACGTCATATCACAACCACCGATATACATTACCAAATAGATAGGAGACGCCTATCACTATACTTTGTTTTTTTCCATCTGTCCATCGGCATGTGGTGTTTTTGTATGGTAACACTGCGTCCCGGGCTTTAGATAGTTACATTCAGCTTACATTCAATGATTATAATAATATCCTATTTCGAATATTAACGGTGTAATTCGCATACAGTAAATTATTAAAACACTTTTCAGTTGCAAATGTACACCAAGATATCCTTTAATTTACCTAAAACTTACAAATAGCGTAACTGTCTAAAGCCCGGGACGCAGTGTTACCATACAAAAACACCACAGGCGGATGGACAGATGAAAAAAAAAAAAACAGTTTTTATAGTAGTATCGCATGAACATAGTCCTTACATTATCAATTCAATATCAAGTTGAAGGTAGTTGAACTATTCCATTTGTTAAATTTTGCAGAAAGCATTGGAAACTCACAAAATGCTATCATATTTAAAAACGAAAAGAAAAAGAAAAAAGTATAACCTAACAATGAGAACCAGGCGACCTCACTCTATTGCTTTTGATGTCGTTATGTGCACGGGAATCTAATATCAATGTGTCATTTATTGGTCTAAGAAACATCCTTCGCTGAGCGAGAGAATTATTGCACTGCATTCTGTGTAAGTTCATGTTGGAGAGATATAAAAAAAGCTTAATGTACCGGAGAGAATCATACATAGATGAATCAAATTGTTTAGAGAACGGCAAAGTTTAGAACATGGGCCTAGAGGTGGAAGACCTCGAAGCACCACAAGAGAGAAAGGCAATACATTAGTGTAAATGTTGCTGAACAACATTCATTTGAGAATTTTGAATTCTAGCGCCTCGTCACGATATTGCTGAACCAGGAAATCATGACTACCTCTTCGCCTATGACTGCGGTCTGATGAATACTTTCGATGGAGAGGAAGAGATTTTAAAAAATACACTTGAAATCTTTGATACGTGTCCTGATGAATAAGTCTAATGAATAAGCAAACTTATCACTGATGGATGGGAGTTCAGTTAGTCTTACTCTTTTTGTTTTGTTTTGTATCGGTGACCAGTGAATTATGCATGCATTTTTTCTTCAAAACCTAAATAATACATTTTATAGGGAGATGCTTTATGAACATCGGCCTAATCCCTCCATCACTCCTATACGCCACCTCCCCTCTCTTCCGCATCTCAGGCGACTCGATCCGACTTCTCGCTACGAACTCCATCGTGTGAGAGCATCGCTAATGATAACGGTTATTTTAAAATTCCCCGCACCGACAACGGAAGCCTTGAAATGAATGTTTATAACATATTTTCTGTTCAAAGTTTCTTTATCTCTCATTCCCCAAAATATTTACATACACTCGTGTTACACCCTGTATGATTGTTGTAGCTGTCAAAGAGCAACCCCTTATTAAAGCAGTAGGTTTTTCTTAAAAAAAAAAAAAAAAAAAAAAAAAACATTAAATAGACTTAAACGGGAACGTCACCTTTCATATTTCTTATCGTTTCAGCTACTTATTATATGCTTATGGTAATAGGTCTAGCCATACATGTGAAGCTAATTTTAATTAATTTCTATTTAGAAGTAATGAATAGCTACAGAAAGATCAGCCTAAGAAAATTTTAATGAAAGTAACCCTTTCTTAATGTATTCGTCAGTATTGACTCCCACAGGTTTCCAACGTGTACAGATGAAACAGGATGATATGCAAGGAATTGGATAAAAAATAAAAGATTGAATTATATTCGTTTGATTTTTTTATGATTGATTTTAGACTTTGAATAGCTAGGTCTGAGTAAATTATGTTAAGCAATTATGAAAGGGTAAGAAAAAAAAGAAAAGAAAACATGGCCAATAAAACAAGAATAACGGGAATAATAAAATAAAGCAGATTGATATATATATTGTCTTTTTAAATATGCATTCACATTACGTATTCGAGAGAGTATACTGCTGAAAATAGACCTAGGCTAATCGTGTGTGAAAATCAGAAGTCCAATTAAGGCCCACTAAATGTGTCATGCAAATTATTTTATTGATCACAGGACAAAATTAGTTTAATTAAACATCGTTAGTAAAGAATGTTAATGCCTTAATGTATTATTTATCGGCTGTAGGAGACGAAATGACAACACCCCAGTGCAGTACGATACGTTGGGTCAAGACTCGAGCAGCAGGAAAGCCAACTTCAAAAGGCTGATGCTGACACGAAGCTAGAGTTGAGAATAAAATTAGAATTCATGGACCCATCGGTATATATTTCTTTACTTTGCAAGATAATTATCTTTAATACGTTGAATAAGTCGACTCAGTTCTAATGTAATTTATTTCAAGTATAGCACCTTTGAAAGGAAATTTTATTTATTTTTAAGTAAATAATCTGTCACCTGCATATGGCAATATTTCCATAGCGAACAATGAATTAAGAAACTACGCCAATTCTTCGTTGGCCGACAGTACATAATAAACATAAAAAGATGTTTGTTTATATTCTTCTCGTGATCAAGTGACCTCGTTCTGATACTCCAGATGGGGGTTCGAATCCTGCTGGGAACGTGGTAATGTCTTTATGGTGATTGCGTTTGGAACGCAATCACGTAAAGTTTAAAGAAGAATTCGAGAAGTTGAGAGGGCATTGTGGTTACTACAATTACACACACACACACTGACACACACACACAAAATATACCCATATATATATATATATATATATATATATATATATATATATATTATATATATATATATATATATATATATATAAATATTTTACAATATCTTTTCCTCGCCCTCGTACTCTTTCAATATGCCATTGCTACAAGCCCAGATTTAGGTGAGCATGAAAAAAAACAGTATTTTAATTATCACCGTCCCCAGCATAAAACTCACTGACCGATAACCTATTGGTTATGGAAAATGGCCTCTCTTCTTTCCGTTGTTATGTGCCAATTATGAGTTAAAAGGGGCCAATTAGCTTTTATATCCACATTGATATAAACTTAAAAAGTAATTTCAAACGAGTTCAGTGATCGAGTTTTGCTTTCAGCGTTTTCTCATACTTACAGTCCTGTACTGTATACTCGTGACCGAGTTTATTCTGTACCAGTAACCAATGTCCTTGCCTATAATTCAGACGAATCTGTCTCCTTTCCTTTAATTAAGATAATCCGCTGTTATTTTGGTGGTTAGCTTTAAGATTTTGATACTCTTATTCAACTAGTGCCCGAAGGAAATACAAAAATAGACTCGTTTTTTGCCACCGTTTGGTATCATGCCCTAAAATTTTGCTGGTAGGAAATTAAAGCTGCAGATGTTTTTGCTCGTTTTACATCAGTTTAATGAGCACGAGTGACTTTAAGCAAAATTTTGTGAAAATTACTAGTTGGTATGTACTGAGTTATATGGGAATACCATAGAAGGGACGCAACGGGTGGCAACACTGTCAAATCCATAAATTGACAGGTATTTATATCCGAGAAACACCGAAATTATCGGAGCGTAGGCGGATCTAAGACTGTCCCACAAATGGCTTTGCAAAGGTTAAACTATTGACGGATTATATATCAAACAGGAAACTGAAATGGCCTTGCTTTATGTGTGAAAGCCTTGTATAGCTGATATTTAGAAAGGTCGTGAATTATTGGTCTGTACAGTCATCGAAAGCTGTGGGTGGTCTTGAGTGTTTTAAACTAGCATCGGGGCGTCGATGACTAACTTGGCTTTGGGTTATCTGTATTCGTGGTTGATATGACATGACTGGACGGAATGAGTTTTGGAACACACTACTGCGGTTAATGTGTCTATGCTTAATATTTCGGGTAGGAAATCTAAAACCTTTGGAACCATATTTTGGAGCCTGTGTGTTGGCGTTGTTATGTATATATATATATATATATATATATATATATATATATATATATATATATATATATATATATAATGGTCGGTATAAAAATGAAGAAAATTACGTTACGACTTCTTTAATGAAATTTCATAGCTAACTTCAAAGACATTGTGTACTTGTTTATCTTTTACGCACACGGCGGTCCTTTCCTCGGATGGAAAGTTGGCGGATTCAAGAGAGAGAGAGAGAGAGGGTGGGGGGCCGCCTATTGAAGATGGCATTATGATTCAATGATGCATGAAATCAACAGCGAGCGAGTGGCCTCGATTACCGCGTCTCTGTTTTTCCTTTTATTAGGTCACAGCATCTCTGACCCCACTTCCCAGAATTACGAGCAGAATCTCCGGGTTTAACTTCGTACCTGACACCGGACGTTCCCCTTGAACTCGTACTTGTTTGCGATAGGCTGAGGGAAAAAAAAAAAAAAAGCCGTTGCGTTCTTTTCCGTGGTAGTCCTATAATGTCAGTTCCGACAACCAGCAGCTGGGTTCACCCAACCTCGATTCGCCTTTGATGTTGTTTTCTGAATGAGCGTTGTTTGACGGTAACTGATGTTAGTTTTTACTCAACGCGTTTTCGTAATTCGAAATAAAACGCGCTCCTGCGTTTTACACGGTAAGCTGAACTTAAATATGTGACGCCGAGCAACTGTTTGGTCTCAACTTACCTTCTTTTATGCCTCGAGGTTTTTTTTTTTTCTTTCCTTTCCAGTTTGCCCGAATGTTTGTTTGTGTGTATAAATATTATCTTTTATTTACAACTTCCTAAGCCCTCCTGTCAGACAAATATGGAAGTATAGTGTAATTTCGTGCATGTAAATATCTCTCGCTGGCATATGACCGATATTGTTCTTTAGGTGAAAAAGTTCAGAGGTCACTGTCATAATTGTTTTAATTTCGGTCAAAGATTCTCTCTCTCTCTCTCTCTCTCTCTCTCTCTCTCTCTCTCTCTCTCTCTCCCTGTCCGAGTGTGGGTGTGTGTTTGACATTTATAGTCGCAGCATAGATCTACGTACCGCTCAGTCAGTCCCAAGCCATTCTTTTGTTAACCGAACTCCCTCCACTTTAACATCCGCCCCGACTGAATGAGTAATCGATCCATTATTCAGACTCGCATGTCAAAACCTCATCACAAACCCAACACGAAGCCAATACCCCATCTCATGCCCAAGTGTGACCTTAGATTCACGGGGCGCTGAGAGCCATATGCTGCCAAATATGGAAGCGACACCGGCAGCATCCAATTAAGTTTCATTGGTATTTCCCGCGCTTTTGAAGTAGCCGCCCGGCGCTTCCCATATCACTTATAGACCGATGTGATTTGTTCGCTTTCGTGTGTTTGCTAATGCCGATGTTGACTTAGAATTGAGATAATTTTACTGCTGTTTGTGTACTAAGGAGCGTTTTCAGTTTTGTATAATGTTTTTTATAATTCGATTTGATAAACGGTTTAAATGTAGAATCGGTTAGAATGATCTAAGCAAGATAGGCACGTTAACGGTATTGGATGAAATACAGGATATTTGTATTTCAAGTACATAGTTTTGCTCCATCAATACTAGTGTATATTGGAAATCCAACATTCTCTCTCTCTCTCTCTCTCTCTCTCTCTCTCTCTCTCTCTCTCTCTCTCCCTCTCTTTTCGACGCAGACAAACCTTTCATTCTCTTAGACAAATGCACGCGACTTGCTGGCTAAAATTATACGGACTACGAATAGTCTAATGTAAAGTCACAAATCTTCAAATCTTCACGAAACTACTTTATTATCCTAAAGGAGTCAGTTGTGTTATTCAGTGTTTTTCAGAGGAAACATTCCGATAGGCAGCCTGAGGTCATACACAAACTCACAGCTCTGATCGGATTAAATAAATGCGCAACTGCCATGATTTTTAAGCCGCATTTGCGAGAAGAATAAAGATTTACATATGTGCGGAGCGAACGATTCCGTGTTTACGTAGAGGCGTTGTTTTTGTAAAAAGTTGAGGGGGAAGCGTTTTCAGTTTTGTGTGGAAATTCAGAGAGAGAGAGAGAGAGAGAGAGAGAGAGAAGAGGGGAGGGAAGGGAAGGTGAAGAGACGGTCATATTGGTATAGGTTAAGGATTGTTTTCAAACATTGGCACTACAGAGTATGAGGGAGAATAAAGTATTTATGGAGTATACGGATTATTTTTAAGCATCGACAATATTGTTTGTGTTTGTGCATGCGATGGTATGCACTGGAGGCAAGAGGGGGGAGGGGAGACAAAGTTTTCAGCGGCGCATTCGTCAAAATGCTCAGTGAAAATCCGGATGTAATAAAAAAAAAAAACACTAAAAATGCAAATAATTTCGAGAGACAGAGAATCTTTTGGCGATTTATTTTTGAAAATATTTCATGAAAAAAGTTTCACGAGAGAGAGAGAGAGAGAGAGAGAGAGAGAGAGAGAGAGAGGAGAGGAGAGAGGAGAGGAGAGAGAGAGAGAGAGAGAGAGAGACTTGATGAATTACATAAATCATAATTTTCATGTACAGGTTCTGTAAATTATTATTATTATTATTATTATTATTATTATTATTATTATTATTATTATTATTATTATTATTATTATTATTATTATTATCATTATTATTATAACTCATGGTGTGCAATTAAGATTCATAAAAAAGTATCTGAAAAGTCCATGAATTGGCTTACTATGGAAGCTTAGAAATGATAGACGTGTTATGCCTGGAAAAGAGAAAGGTTACGGGATTAGAAAATATAATATAATGGTAAGATTAGCTATGGAATAATACTACTAGTTATAGTAATGAAAGTTGAAGGTAATGATGACAAAAACACGGGATCAATACTGGTACTGATCCCGTAGGAAGTTAGTGCCGTCAGTGCATTCGTTTTACTGTACCTCCGTTCACATTCTCTTTCTTCCATCTTACTGTCCACTCACTCTAACAATCTTTGTTTCATAGTGCAACTGCTTTGAGGTTTTCCATCTGTTACACCTTTCAAACCTTTTTTCTGTGAATATCACGTTCAGCGCTGAATGATCTCATAGGTCCCAGCGCTTGGCCTTTGGCCTAAATTTCATATTCTAATTTTATTCTACAATGCTAGGTAGTTCAACCATTTCCTCTTTTTTTTTCTTCTCAGGTGTGAAAAATACGTGACAGTAGGGGAGACATGACACAGCCACCAACCCCTGCAAACCAGTTTGTCCCGGCCCGGGTGGGGCGGTGTAGGTAGGGGAATAGGAGGATAGGGGTGACATCCAGCCCCAGGTAGGGGCAGGGTAGGTAGGAGATCGGGAGGGTAGGGGAGACAGCAGCACCGAGTTCCAGGCCGCCAACAAACTCGTAATGATGATAATTAATACTAGTGCTAATAATCTTACTAAACTATAATAGGCATTATGTCTCTCCGTCCTTCGTCATTCAATCACGGCCAACCAGCTGGTCCGATTGGCATGAATCTTGGCAGGGTTATAGTGGGGACAGCTAAGATGGTTTATAATGGGGTTTCATCCTACTTCCCCCCCTTCCGAAGGGGGTGGGGGTGAGAAGGGATTCCCTGAAATGGAGCTGGTTCTGTCCGTGAAACGGGGCTGGTTATGCCCGTAGACTTAGTTACTTTACGAATTTATCATACATCATTTCCGTATACTTATGACTAATCATTTGGAAGAGAATACTATAGGGTAAACATCAATGATATAATAGTAAAAAAACACTAGCGAGTCACTTATATGAAACAGCAGATGGATATGCTTTTAATAAGGATTGGTTAATTGCTTGTAATTAATATAATAATAGTAATATATTCTCTAATGTTCTCTTTGCAAAACATCACAGTACAATCATTATTTGTCGTTATCATTGCTTTTATCAGCTTAAGTCATCATCATTTTCATTAATGCTTCCTTTTCCGTGATAAGTATCTATTGTTTGTAGTTTATCGAAATGAAATTGCTATTACCATTCCCGGTTATTATCGCAATTACTGTACTTCTGTGACAGAAACCTATTTTCTTTTGATGTTATCTACCTAATTTTTACCGTTACAGTCTGTTTACGTGTGTTTCAAAAGCATTATTTTGTGTTAAAAAGCTCTGAGCTGCTTGGTTGAATGTTGCTATCAACTGCATAAACATAAAAATCCCAAGTCAGATAAATAACTAACAAAGAACTGAGAAAAAAGGGTAACTGCCTTTATTTGAGGAGAAAGCGGGAAATTCAAGTTACGTGTGCAACTAAAATGAAGCTGCTTTAATTGTTTTGTCATCACGGCCCCGACTTAAGAGTACTGTAGTACATTGACACAGGTTTAGACAAGGAATAGGGTGTGAGAGGATGAAGTGTTTACGATGAAACAAGGTGCATTATGAGAAGTTTGGGAGTAAATGTTAAACCTACAATATGACAAATATATATATATATATATATATATATATATATATATATATATATATATATATATATATATATATATATATATTAGACTTCAGGAGACTCATGACTCAGTGCATCATCAGTCTGTGAAAATAAAATACATTATTAGCATGAAAGGAATTCACAACGCAATTAATATGTTCAAATACAGACAGTAAAAAGTAAACGCACAAAAAACACATAAGAAAGTAAACAAAAAAGAGACTTCCAAAACACCAACCGTCCATATCATTTGTATTATGGAGTCTCCTGAAGTCTATATATCTTGCTGACTGGAATGATATATATAGGACCAAGGGCAGAGGAAAGTGCGAATTGATTGTCATAGGGGGTCAATTATAGAACTGGAGTCAAACTATGTAATCCAGAGTTCTCAAATATTCGAGAACACGCCAAAAGGTGTTAAACAGAAATTGGTTATACAAATTTTAAAATACTTTTCAAAGTTAACAATTCTTCGCTTCCTATCTTTGAATCACTTTTCAATAAACTACTAGTACCTAGATTGAATAACCAAACTACCTCAACAACGCTTTACCGACGTGAGTGTGCCCCGGCCTGGAATTCTTTATGTCACCCTGCTTTTGTACTTCGTCCAAATGGTAATGATTCTTGAATTTTTTTTCTCATATACCTTTGTTTTATATTTTCATTGTAATTTTAAGTATGAGTCTGTTTGAAATTTATATTTTAAAGTATTATTCCAGCTTTGGTAATGAGACAGATGTCTTGGACCCTCAGCAATTAAATGAATAAATGTCGTTACTATGGACGTCCTGTCAGCCTCGGTTGATAGCAGCTACCTACTCCCTCAGCAGTATATATATATATATATATATATATATATATATATATATATATATATATATATATATATATATAAAGCTTGTGACATAATAGATAAGGGGTGCAAAGTGGAGGGCTCGAGGAACAGTATAGAGGTTAGTTAGTTAAAATCGATAAAATTTAGACGGGGATAGACTCGCATTCCAAAATACGTAGCAAGGAGAGTGACTGGTTTGGTGCCAACGTGGGGCCCGAGACGAGAATGTGTTATGTCTCTAAAGGGTACTTATCATTTACTTGGATGGATGGAGTGATATGAAGAGTCTGAGAAAGTAGTTGCAAAGTTGCCAGGTAAAACAATGGGTGGTGACTGAACCGGACAACTGAAATTTAATGTTACCATAATGACTTCAGATAAGGAAGAGAATCTGCAGAGACCAGTAGGCGAGTTTGAAACTGTTTGTAAGAAGAATAAGTTATTGGTGAACGTAATCAAGTGGAAGCCAGGAAGATGGTGTACTGAATGATCAATTAGACAAGAGAAGAATTAAGACGGTTGATTTCTATAGGTATTCAGGGTGAAAAGTAATGGATGGTGGTAAGATGAGAGAAGTGATGAGTCTCATAATGGGTGAAATAAGGAGCAAAGCAGGAGTTGTGCTCAGAGAGGGGCATGATTGTTCGGAATGCAGTTTCCGAAAACAATGCTCTTAAGTTTACCTTTGAAAAGGAAAAAGGCACCTACAGAGTTTGCTTAGATTATGTGCAAGTGCAGAGTAGATGGATGAGCAATTTGACTGATCTAATGGTGAGAAGAGAGGTTGGTGGTGAACCTGATCATAGCAATGAATTAAAACTGAAGAAAAATGAGGAAAATTTCTGCCAAATTATGGAAAATGAGTTGGACAGAGAAGTGAGAAGAGCAATATAAGGAGAAAATGTATGAACCACAGATTCGGTTTAAAGACACATGTGGCAGGAGAAGACATTAAATACAAAATTCCATGACGATGTCATCGATACAGTAGGCATTTTGTTTGTAAAAAGTCAGGGAGAGGGAATAATAACAGTTAGTAGTGGGATGAAGAAATGAAAGGCTTAACAATGAAAATAAGAATGATGAAGTTACAACTGTATGAGCTAAGATAGGACCAGGATGATTGTTATGTAGTCACTCAACTCCAAATGGAATGATATCCTGAGACAATACCAGTGTTAAATGTGGATAAGCTGTTTTGATGGAGATGGACTGATTTTGATTGAAAGTACAGAATGTGAATTCGCCAAGAATATATACAGAGCAAAGTCGAAATCAACTTTGTCTCTCTTGATAACATATTGGATAAGTAAACTGTCTACCCCTGATTAAACACATTATGCATATATATAAATATTATATATATATATATATATATATATATATATATATATATATATATATATACTGGCGTCATTCATTTCTTTCTTAAACATACTCTGTCGTCAGGTCTCAGGCCTGTACCGAGGGGGGTGTCGGGGGCATCGTTCTCTGGAAGTCCATATTTCCAGTGACTATCCTTTTCATTGAACTGTATTTACAAAGTAATAAATAACAATCTTTTTTTTGTAAAGTCTTTTTTTTTATAGATTTTGTTATTAAACATTAGCATCATTCTTTAACAGTAGGAAATTCAAGAGTCATAATAGATATATGATATATACCTACCTATATATGCAATGACATTTATAGAAGAAAACGTCGAGTTTTGGGGAAACAGACACCCCCATAAAAAAAACTGTGGGTATGGGCTGGTCTGCATTCTGAAATTGACTGCTACCACGGTGGCGGAGGTAGTAAGTGGTAGTTTTAGGAAGTGCTAATAGATTGGGATTCCATTGCACCATTTCCCAAGGCAGAGGAACGCCCACTGAAGTGACGTGAATCCCTTGTGGGAGGAATTGACCCTTAAATGTCGGATGAACCTCTTGAGTCCAACGATAGCATTATGGACAGCTCTGTTTCCTAAGAACTGCAGCTTTAAAGGCAGCAAGTGGTGCTACCCATGGCGCTACCCAGTACTAGTACCTTAGGGAGTGTTGATAGCTTAAGATCGCTTAAGATTCAAATGGGCCATATCCCAAAGTCAAGGAGTGTCTAGTGGTTTGTTGTGAATCCACTGTGGGAAAAAAATGTCCCTCAATGGCAGATGGGCCTCTATCTTGAGGCCAATGACTGTCAGTCAGTTCCTCCTTTGTTGAGGTCTGCTACGGCGGTGGAAGCAATTAGTATAATCTGTTCCTTGCTGTCCTAAGTAGTGCCAGTGACTTGGGGCAAGGTTACAATGTGTCCCAAAGCAGAAGAGTGCTTTTAGACTCTGGTAGGAGGAAATATCCCTTGAATGACAAGTGAATCTCTAGAGGGCGAATGCTATAAACGTCTTCACTCGTGTATAATGCAGGGAGAATAACGGCATTCTCACAGCCTGAATAAAGGCCAAAGCGATTAGTTTGACTTTCTGCCTATCATTTTCTTGATTCTTGTGGTATTCGCTTAGACAATGAAGTCACGTACATCTACTGTGGTTTTTTAAAGCATACATACATACATACATATATATATATATATATATATATATATATATATATATATATATATACATACTATCACTTTACCGTGATTCATATACATACATCGAGCTACAAAATGGCCTTTAATATCTAATTCGCTCTATATGGGAATTGATATATTTTCATATATGTTAATCTAAGGGGAATTGTTTTATTAGTCGATAAGAAATTTGCCGGCTCACGGGCGCAAACCATCGAACCAACAAATTCAGGACGCACAGTGAAGCCTTAGACCACACCGCCACCGCAAGAGGATATAAGTTTATATATATATATATATATAAATATATATTATAATATATATAACATATTATATTATATATATTTATATATTAATATATATCTATATATTATAATATATATTACATAGATATATATAATACATATATATGACATTTATATATAGTATATAATATATAGATATATATATATATATAATATATAATATCTTCTCAGCTTAATCCCTAATCGTGATCGCTGTTCGTATTGAGCCTTTTGCAGGTGTTTCCAACACTTGTTGCGTGTGTTCACAGAGTAAGCACGCTGTGATTTTAGTATATCTTAATCAAGCCTCACATTTATAAACTAAAAAATGAGTGCTCTGCATACAACGTATATTCATACTGTGTGTATTTTTATTAGCTGTCGATAATGATTATCACAAAGCGTAAAATTACATGAAAACCGGAATATGAACAAAGGTCATAAACAAATGGAAAGTTAAATAAAGCTTAGCTTATTGTTCTCCGATGTTAGAGTTGTAGCAATCATTTTGAACTTTAAGCCCTCGATAATGAAAGTCACATTAGAAGTGATTGTGGGATAAAATTCCCTTATTTTATTTTGGCAGCCTGTATTTTATCACATTTTGCATTTTCTGCCTGGTGCATTTTTGAGAAAACCTTTATTTGAAAGATAAGCTGTTTTGTGGTGGTTCGTATTTTTTCTGATACCTGATATTTATCTGACAGTTTGTATCTGTCTACTATTTTAATCTTGTGTGTAACCGGGTGTTTTTACGACAAATTGCGTTTATCTGATATCACACATTGTCTGACAGCTTGTCCTGATAACCAATGTTTACATTTGTATTTTCTGACGGCTTTTGTTAGTCAAGACAGTGTATATTTTCTGATAACTTCTATCTTTAAGGCCTTTGTGTTTTCATGGAAAATATTCTTAAGATGACAGAATATAAGAAATATAAGTTATTATATGATTCATTCAGGAAGCACAGGTGGCATCTATAAAGGAGTAGGCCCCGTAGGGAGGTAGTGCCGTCAGTGGACCTCATGCGGTGCACTGTAGGCATTACTCAAGGTTCTTCGCAGCGTGCCTTCGGCCCCTAACTGCAACCACTTTCGTTCCTTTTAGTGTACCTCCTTTTATATTTTCTTTCTTCATCTTACTTTCCACCCTCTCCTAACACTTGATTCCTAGTGCAACTGCTTTGAGGTTTTCCTCCGTATACCTTTCAAACCTTTCACTGTCAATTTCCATTTCAGCGATTTAAACGACAATTGAAAAAACTGTGCTGACTGACGAGAGAGCAGTGACAGTAGATTTAAATCAGAACCGTGCAAGATGAGTATTTTAACATGATATTCACCGGAAAGTGAACCATGAAGAAATGGGGATCAAATTTATACAGGACTGAAGAATGTTATAGATGAAATGCCACAAAGGGATATGAAAACTTTTGCTGGTGATATGAATGCGAATGTTGGTAGGACTACTGAAGGTATTGGGGATGTATGGGTAAGGAGAGCCTGGGAGAGACTGCAAAGGAAATTGATGCAATATTTTGGTCACTGAAGACTTTTTTTTCTAACTAAATTACATCCATAGATTCACTTGAACATCCTCAGATGGCAGCCATAGAAACCAGTAGATCACACAGCCAATAACCGAGAGAGGAACAGAACACTGATTAATGGAAAAAGAAACCCACAAGATGACCGAGTATGACTTTTTTACTAGTAAGTATTTACATAGTATAAACACTCGAGTACTTTCAGGCCAAAGTACTCGAGTGCTAATACCGTGTAAATACATACAAGTAAACAAATTATGCTCGGTAATCTTGTGGGTTTCTTTTTCCATCTTCAGTAGAAAGCTGAAAGAAGTTTTTGTTTGGTTCAACACTGAGTAATGTAGCTACAGAAGACGGAACGTCGTAACGATCACCGAATGGTCATTGCTACGCTAAGCTTCGATTGCAAACACCCCCGAAAGTTAACAAAGTGTCAAGGTTTAATACACTCAACCTGCTCGAAGATGACCATGAAAAGACCTATGCAGTTTAAGGTGGAGATACATTTGCAGTTTTAGAAATAATTTCAGAGAAGGAACAGACTATCAATGAGGACTGATTTAACATTAAAATGTAACAATCATCTGGAAATAGGTACTGGGATATGGGGTAACAGGATGAAAATCGTGATTATTGGATGTGACCTGGAATTAAAAAAAAAAATTGACAAAAAGCAAAACTTACATGCAGAGAAATTTCAAGAGGAGTTGAAGAACGCACATTAGACCATGTTAATTACTCTAGTTTAAACTGTGAAGTTCATTAAAGATCAAGAAGAGATAACAGGACATCTGGACAAACAGGCCGATGATGTAGACGGAGGCAAGTATTTAGGGACTGAGTTTGTTGTTAGGTTAGCCAATAGAATTATTGATGATATATCCATGGGTGAAAAGAAGAGGCGGAAAATACTCTTAAAAAGGAGGGATGGGTCAATAATAATATCAGAAGAAAAAAACCCTAGACGGGAAAAATACGAGGTATGAAAGGGATAATTTAATTGATATACCAGAAGCTCAAGAAGTGACCTGAATGTTCACAAATTTGAAGTTGAACGAATAATAAAGTAAATTAGGATATAGAGGAAAACAGGTTATGATAGAATAATGTCAGAAGTGAGTTGAGCTGAAACTGAAATTGATGAGGAGGCGTGTAATTTCCGCGACAGACCAATAATACAGAAGGTCTTCTATCATCATGTAATTCCTGTTAATGTAAAGCTAATTAAAATCATATACGACGGAAGTAGACGCAAAGTTAACGTCAGTGGAGTCTGATCAAGTAAATTTGTAGTAAATAGTGGTATCTTACAACGGGTTGTTATTCCATCTTTGCTGTTTGCCCTTCTCATAGATTTTATAAAGAAAAACTGGTCAGAAATGGAAGAGAAGGTTTTGGAGTTGAGTAACAATATAAACTTGCACGTCTGAGAAGAGTAGTTTCCGCTGTTGTAATCAGCAAAGCCCTGCAAGATATACAAAGATTGGTCAGTTGTAGAAAGATGGGATTCAAAATAAATGCATAAAAATAGAGGTAATGAGGATAAAGTAAGCACATGGATGAAATAAAACTACATGGAGAAAGGATCGATGATGTTCAATTTTTGAAGCATCGAGGAACACTAATATCCAGTACAGGTTTGGCTGAGTTGGAATTTAGAGAAAGACTGGAATGAACATATCAGAGAAAGCACAATCAAGTAGTCTGAAACTTTAATTGAAGGTAAGATTAGTTAAGATCTGTATTGCTATATAGCAAAATATTCACGGTACAACAAACAATGTCCAAGAGATTTTAATGATTTGAGAATAAAGTTTAAAAAGAATAACAGGAGTCAGATGACAGGATAGAGATAGAAATGATACAATGGGAGAAATTACAGAAGTTCCACAACCCCTGGAATAGTACGTGATAATGTCAGTTGGGTTCCTGTGGCCACCTCAACAGCTGGAAGACCTAGACCAACTTAAATGAGAACTGTGAGAAAAGAGGCTGCAAACGAGTGGAGATTTGTGGAAGATAAAGCACACGACAGACATAAGAGGTCCTTTACGTTGCGCGTCGTTGGAGGCGATTATTATGATAGTAATGATGATGATGATTATAATTTTGTGACCTTGTGTATTTTTCTGCCAGCGCCTGTCTTTAAGACTGCTTTTAATTCCAGACTGTATTTTTGAGTGAAGTTTTTTTTTTTCTAAATGTGTTTTCATGGTAATTTGCATTTTTCTGTCAGCTTACGAAGGCTTGTATTTTTTATAGTCTTTGTATCTTTGGAAAGTGTTGATTTTATGGCAGCTGTTCGGTTATTGAATTTATTTTATGTTTAAAGATACTGATAAATTTCCTAACAGTCTGCACTTTTCTAACGGGTTATGTCTGCTTAAGTTTGAATTCTACATGACTGACCTGAATATGAGATATTGCATTTTTAAGGTAGATTTTATTATTCTGAAATCTTTAATGTTTCTATGTTTTTTTAATTTTTAAAAAATTTTCTATGATTTTTCTGAAGAAATGCACCATGGATTTGATTTACATTTCAAAGTAACGATAGCTGGAGTCAGTATGGCTTACATAGCAACAACTGAAGTTATAGAAACACACACGTATGTGCATAGAAGAGAGAAAGGGATCACCTACGGAATTACATTAATATATATTACCTTGTATGTAATATACCTGTATATTGATAATAATAAAAATATAGGCAAACGTGAAAAATACATCGTAGCTAATGTTCATAGCAAAACCATTGAAATTTGTCACAGGAATTTGGTTAATTGTTCAAAAACGAATATTTTCAAATTAATAATTATCATGAATGCGTAATAAATTTATGCAATTCATAACAATAACAAAGGGTCAACATCGCGCGTTACGAATAGCAGCACGATTATCAGTAACGAGAAATAGTCGAAAACCGAAGAAATGTAATCACAGATTCTGACTGACTGAAATCCGCGCACAAACAAGTTCACACGGATAGTCTCATAAATAAACAAGGCACCATTATCGCTGTCAACAAGGATCATTCACACGTTACTTTCCGGGATCAATTCGGCCTTACGGCGAGTACTTGTTGATTAATGCAGGCCTCGCTTTAATGGAGGGCTGTGAAAGCTATATTTACATCATGCTGTTTGTGACTGATAATTGCTGATGAGCTTCGCAGCGACACTTTATTTTTTATCTTCAGTTATTTGTCGATTTATCTCTGTATTGAAGGCGACTCTCTTCTCTTGGGTCTATTTTCCTCTCTTCGCGAATAATGAGATTTATTGTATATTCTGTCTACGGTGGAAACCCTCTCATTTTAAACGATTTTCTTTAAGGGCACAAGAAAAACGTATTGAAAGAAGGCTATTTTTACACGCTCGATTTCTTGCATGCTTGCGCGTTTGTGCGTACATACATTCGTTAATGTGCTATAATTCTCTGAACATTTTAAGAGTCTGCATCATGCTGGCAAGGAAGATACTAAAATGAAACGAGTGTATTGCTCTCTTGATATTTGCTTCTTATGAAGAGGGAGGCCTATTCGGTACCGGACATCATCATGTCTTCCATATCTCTTTGAAGCTGGATCTCGGGCTTAGTAGTGCAAGCGTATCCAGAAAAAGAGCAAAGAATTCGGGAAGTTAGAGGGCATTGTGGCTATCACATTTACAGGCACACACACGCATATATTATATATATATATATATATATATATAGATATTATATATATATTTATATATATATATATAATATATATATATATATATATATATATATATATATATATATATATACTTTATCATTATATCAATTCTCTAAAAGGGAGACACAAAAGACCTGAAAAATTACCGCCCAATAAGCTTACTCTCAGCAATATGTAAAATATTTGCAAAGATCATATTAGGCTAATAGAAAGACAGCTAGATTTTAATCAACCAAAGAGAACAGGCAGGTTTTAGAAGCGGGTATTCAACAACTGACCATATCCAGCTAAAGGAAAAATCAACAGAGTATGACAAACCACTACGTATGGCATTCGTAGACTATGAGAAAACTTTTGATTCTGTCAAAACTTCAGCAGTAATGAAAGCCCTTCAAAAGCAGGGAATAGATGAATCTTATGTTAGAACACTTGAAGATATCTACACGGGTAGCACAGCAATTCTAAAACTACATCAAGACAGAAAGAAATTTCCAATTGAGAAAGGAGTTAGACAGGGAAACCCCATTTCTCCTAAATTATTCACAGCGTGCCCAGAAGAAGTTTTTAAGAATTTAAAATGGGAGAATGTAGGAATTAATATTAATGGGGAATATCTTAAGGGTAGGCTCCACTTTGGGGGGTGCCGATCGTAAAAAATATTTGCCAAAAATACACTAATCAAGACAGGCTAATGAAATTTTCAGGCATTATTAGCACTATAATAATGCATATTCCCTGTGAGTTTTATCATCCTACAGGGAAAATTAATGATTTTATGAAAAAAAATGTGAAAAAACGGAAATTTCCGGCCCCTCGTACTGAAGGTTATTTGGTGATTGGTGAGAAACTACAGTCTTGAATAGAAATTCGGTCTGACAGAATGTTGGTATATCCACCTGGAACATGCACAAAAAAAATTATCAAAATAGAACAGTAAATAAGCACGTAATAACAAAAAAAAGAGCAACAACTTTGTAAGTTCAGCGAAAGCCCCGCCGAAATAGCAGACTATAGCTAGGAAGAAATATTCAGGAAAAATTCAAATCTCGATTTAGGGACAAAACCTTTTGAGAGTTGTAGTTATTATGTCACTTGATAGCCTAAAAACATCTAAAAATTATTATTATTTTAGGACAATCAAAGAAAACCCACCTCCAAAAAAAAAAAAAAAAAAAAAAAAAAAAAAAAAAAAAAAAAAAAAAAAAAAAAAAAAAAAAAAAAAAAAAAAAAAAAAAAAAAGGGTGGGGGTGGTTTTTTCTTTGATTGCCTCCTAATAATATAAATTTTTAGATGTTTTAGGCTATCAAGTGACATATTAACTACAAACTCTCAAAAGGTTTTGTCCCTAAATCGAGATTTGAATTTTTCCTGAATATTTCTTCCTAGCTATAGTCTGCTATTTCGGCGGGGCTTTCGCTGAACTTACAAAGTTGTTGCTCTTTTTTTTGTTATTACGTGCTTATTTACTGTTCTATTTTGATAATTTTTTTTGTGCATGTTCCAGGTGGATATACCAACATTCTGTCAGACCGAATTTCTATTCAAGACTGTAGTTTCTCACCAATCACCAAATAACCTTCAGTACGAGGGGCCGGAAATTTCCGTTTTTTCACATTTTTTTTCATAAAATCATTAATTTTCCCTGTAGGATGATAAAACTCACAGGGAATATGCATTATTATAGTGCTAATAATGCCTGAAAATTTCATTAGCCTGTCTTGATTAGTGTATTTTTGGCAAATATTTTTTATGATCGGCAACCCCCAAAGTGGAGCCTACCCTTAACAACTTGAGATTTGCAGATGACATAGTTCTACACAGTGAATTAGGGGAAGAATTACAAAAGATGATAGAAGATCTGAATAGAGAAAGCAGAAATGTAGGACTGAAAATTAATATGAGTAAAACTAAGATAACGTTCAATGGAAATGCAGAAAGACAACAAATAAGGGTTACTGATGAACCTCTAGAGATTGTTAATGAAAATACGTATTTACTATGAGATTCAGGGCCTCTGTAACACGGTTTTTTCGCAATAACTTTTTATCTATGCATTTCATAAATATAACGCTTATTCAGAATACATATTATATCAACACATAAATTTTGAGTGTATTCTACACTACGTAGGTTGAATAAATTTGGTACTTATAATGTAAAAGTGACCTTTTTTGAAGACGGGCCAACTTACTCAGAGAAAAGGTTTCGAACGCACTCGTTACGTAACTTATGACATCATTTCTTCCCTCTTTCTCGATAGATGATTGGCTATACGTAACGAAGGCTAAACCTCTGGCAACAATGACATACAAATTTAAATACAAGCAAAGCAGTACACCTTTATGAACTCTGGAACCTCCCCACTGATAATTGTCATAATGAACAAACCAACAAAATATGTTAATAAATACAAAAACACTTGGATTATTAGTCTAACTCCCAAAATAAGTTTCCAAAGAAATTACAGTCTACTTTATAGGTCACAATCAGATTGACAAGATGTAGGGAATAGTTGGTAATCACCAAAAACATAGTAGACAAGCTTTATTTGATAACTGCTATATCCAATGTCAAGCAATTTTTATTTATTGGCTATCTACCTATTTACTGAAAAAAAAAAAAAAAATAGCCGGTACCGTATATTGGCTTTAAACCTTCACCAATAATTATCGTCAAAATGGTGACTTCATGAGGCTCCACCCACTTTCGCCTCGTTATAATTCAGGATAACACTGAAGGCTACGCATTGTTGGGTTAGAAAATTTAACTTCTGGCTATAAAAACTAATTTCTCAAGTAGTTGTAAGAAGTGCTAAATGATCCTCAAGGATCCCAGCAGTTGGTCTAAACGTTTAATTCATGTATATTACTGCTATACTGCTGCGGCACTACTGCTACAGTAGTATTACTACGCTAGCACTGATACCCCACCCACATCTATGTATCGTTCCGCCATTCATAAAGTCTTTGGGTTTCAGAGCCGATGGAATTTCTGTCTGGTGGATGGGCGGGGTAACATTTAGTCAAAAGGTGTTTGTTTACCTTGTTTACGTAATGAATGTTTTCGACTCTTGGTTCGGAATCATTGGCCATGGCGTCGGCTAGATCATTTTTACTCTATAAAAATTAAAACTATTGGGTTTAGGTTATTGATAATGCTGACAAAATTTGTGTGTGTTTGTAAAATATACATATGTCAACTTTCAGCTACATCCGATGCTTTGACAAGGAGCAAAGTCCAAAAAACCGTGTTACAGAGACCCTGAATCTCATAGTAGGACACTGTAAGTGTTTCCCCAGGACACGAGACCGAAATTAAAAGAAGGATAAACATGGGATGGAGAGCTCTTGGTAAACAAAATGAGATTATGAAAAGTAAAATGGTCCTTTCTCTAAAAAGAAAAGTATTTAATCTGTTGGTCCTACCAGTATTAACTTGTGCATCAGAAACTTGGAGCCTTACTAAAGCCTTACAACATAAGCTTATTACAACACAAATAGCTATGGAAAGAATAATGATGGGAATAACACTATGAGACAGAAAAAGAGCAACATGGATACGAGAGCAAACTAAAGTAGAGGATATTCTAACAAGTAAGCAAAAGAAATGGGCGTGGGCAATCTCTTGAGTTACCCATACAAGGAGAGAGCAAAAGCGTTTATTATTGACTTTGAATTCCTGGCGTTTAGATCTCCCCTCTCTCTCTCGCGCACGCTACTTTTAAATTCATATTAACGTAACGTAATTGGTCACTCGTAACTTTTAGATTTCGGATTTCTTAGAGTTATTTAGTATTATTTAGTGCTTTTTGTGGAATCAGAACAAACATTGTACAAGTGTGTAACGGCGCCTTTTTGAAACATTGTGAATTGTGAAACAAGCTTCAGTAGAAAGACAATTGGTACCAAGGTAATGTGTGTTAATGAAAGTTTATTAGTTGCAACTAATAGTTACCATGGTTTAGAGAACTAATAGTTACAATGGTTTGAGTGAAACGATTTCAAATTTTACACATTGCAAATTTTTGTATTTTGTGTTTGTTTCATTTTTTCTTATTGAGGTGATTTCTTCGTGCATTTATCCATTTTCTTATCGAAGTGTGTGTTTTTATTTTATATTCTGTGTGATTAGTGCTTTTTGCAATTTGGGTATTTTCCACATTTTTCTGTTTTCATTTGCATTCACAAATTGATTAACTTAGTTGTTTTCATTAATTAATCATTGCACATTTAATTGAATTTAGCACTTGTGAATTAATTTGCATTTACTTAGAATTCTTTTAAAGTTTCATTGTTGTTTAGCACTTGTGAATTAATTTCCAAATCTTAATTATTACCTAACACTTTTGAATTTTGATTGAATTAATTTCCTTGAATTTTGTGATAAATTAATTTTGATTTAATTTTGCTTAATTGATTCAAGAATTAATTAAACTTTGCTTTGTTTTCAAGTAACAGTAATTTTCCCTGATATTGTGAATTTCACTCATAAATTTTCAGTTTAATAATACATTTTTGTATTTAAAATTTTTATAAGTGTTTTCTTTTTCACCAGTATAATTACATATGATTATATTTAGCTTAGGTAGAAACATAGAGTGGTAATTGAGCTGTTTTCCTTCAATTTACTTGAAGTGAGTTAGAACCAGGGAAGTACTTAGACTTCTGAAATTAGGGAAATACTTAGACTTTTAAAGTTGTTGATGGAATGATGCCCTTTAATTAATTAAATTACACATAAGATTACCTCACACCTGTTTTGATGAACTTAGTCTGATTTTCTGCAATACTGGTAAGTTATTTAAGGGATCATTGTTGCCTTTAGAGTATTCAGTCGTTTAGTACCTGTGATGAAGGTTCAGGTGTTTGGCTGTTGTGAGGTAACAATTAATGAATGGTAAGTGTAGTAACCAGATACTTGGCACTTCGTCACAATATATATATATATATATATATATATATATATATATATATATATATATATATATATATATATATATAAATATATATTTGAATGAGAAGTGATCATCATGGGACAAGAGACAAAGAGGTTGGACAACTAGGTAGGTAGGTAGAGGCCAGAGGGATCGGAAAGAAGCGAATAAATGAATAAAGATAAAAAGCAAAATAGCCAATAGTGTGGACTTTAAATAACAAACATAATTTAGGCCGTACTCCTTTATGGGGACACATTTAAGGAGAGGTTAATAAATAAATAAAAAATCCCAGGGAATTAACCCTTAAAAGAAGCGACAGGCCTTGAAGGATTGAAGGTTAAAAGAATAAGGGAAAACGGAGATTAGGTGAAAATTCCATAATCGAAGGTTTTATGATATAAAAAAAATTCCAAATACACGAAGTGTGAGAATGTAGATCGGTGGAGTGGAAATGAGAGATAAGATAACTGTATTTCTAAATCTCACGGTTGCTTGTGCCCAGTCCAGAGGTCCACACCAGGAGTATTTCTCTTATCCCTATTATCACCTTAAACTTACAGGTGGCTATTGGGTAAATGCCCTTGCTGGCATAAGGCCAACTTAATCTAAACCATCTAGCTATGCATAATTTGGTGCAAAAGCGTCTTAGAAAGTATTTGGTTTATATGGGAAGAGCGCTAGTAATTCATCAGTTTTGTCGTTGTATCATAGATGAGGCCTCTCTCTCTCTCTCTCTCTCTCTCTCTCTCTCTCTCGCTCCTCTCTCTCTCTCTTATATATACTATATATATATATATATCTATATATAATATATATATATATATAATAATAATATCTCGAGCTACAAATGTCCTTTAATATCTAATTCACTCTACCTCTGAATTAATATATTTTCATATATGCTTAACCGAAGGGGAATTTTATTAGGCGATAATAGAATTGTCGGCGTCCGGGCGCGAATCCAGGACACCATACAAATCCAGGACGTCAGTGAAGCTATTTACCCACTCCACCTCTCGCGGTGGTGGAGTGGGTAAATAGCTTCACTGACGTCCTGGATTTGTATGGCGTCCTGGGTTTAGCGCCCGGGCGCCGACAATTCTATTATCGCCTAATAAAATTCCCCTCCGGTTAAGCATATATGAAAATATATTAATTCCGAGGTAGAGTGAATTAGATATCAAAGGACATTTGTAGCTCGATGTATGTATGTGAATCACGATAATGTGATATGACATATACATATATATATATATATATATATATATATATATATATATATATATATATATATACGTGTGTGTATGTGTGCGCGTGTGTGTGTGTGTGTGTCTGCGCCCGCTGGTGTGAGCGTGTGGTCATTGGGTACTTTTAACTTGAATACGTCTAATACAACAACTCACCGGATTGTCTTGTCTTCCAATTTACAGAAGTTTGTAAAAAGATCAAGTGTTGATCACATCACTGAAATTTTTCTCAATGTATTATTAAATGGAATCATGCAGTTATTTACATCTTCAAATATTTATCGCAGTATCATATCTTGTACACACACACATGTATTTTCCTTTAGTTAATCAAATAAGTGTCAATGGGATATATGCATAAGCGTTCGCATAAAACTTTTTTTTATGCATTTCTAGTCTGTATTCACTCTAGACTTACCAACAATCACCACTTATGCCCGGGAATGGGTAGATTTCAAAAATCAAGATTTGAAAAGGCAGGTGATTGGAATGGGATATCTAAGGTGTGTGGGGGGGGGGGGGGGGGGGGGGGGGGGGGGAGAGATCTTTTCTAGTTTGTGAAGGAGGGAGAGGAGCTTTCCTTGTTTGTTGGGGTTGGGAGAGACAGGGAAGATGTAGGGAGGAAGGAGGGAAGGGGATGGGAGGAGAATTCACCTTTTGGCAAAGTCGCGCGAGTCGGAGGCTTGCAGCAGCTGCTCTTCTCTTCTCAGTCAGTTCACCTGTGGTAGTCGTTGTGCGAGGACGTCTGCGCGCGGTGTTTTCGTCCGAACGTTACCTGGCGGTATGACTAGAGAATTGAGATAGCAACGTGCTTGTTACATTGTGGATGGTTTGAAAATCTTACTCACGCCATGAATGGTTGAAAATGTCTCGCGTGCCGTTGCCAATGGCAGAAATTTGTGAAAAATAATGACCAACATCGTGTTTGTTCGGGGGAGAGAAAAGGGTGTCCAGTGTTATAGATAATGGTTCTCTCTGCTTAAAATTGTCTTGTGTCGTTTCACCGTGTTCATTTCGTCTTCATTGTTGTTTACCGACGAAATATTGACGCCATGGATTATAGGAATAGGAAAAGGAGGGCCATAATAGCCTGTCTCTTTGCCGTTGCAGCGTTAGTTCAAAAGGTAAGTCAAGCCATCAGGTGAAAACCTGTTTCTGAAGTTTGATGTAAAAAGTCTCACCTTGGAAGGTTTTCTCGAGACTCGGACTCTCCGCTGTCGAAAGTTTGCAGCTCTTCGTTTCATTTTTATTTTCATTTCGGGAAGGAAATTTTCGTCGGTTGTGTTAACGAATAGACCTACGCACATTTGGGAAATTAAAATTGCTTAGTCTGAATCACTGAAAGGTAGTTTGTATGACATCTTTTTTCCTGTAGACCTAAAGTAGTATAGGCCTAGTTAGGAAACTTTTGTAATATAGGTATGAATAGGCTAATAGACTAAATGGTTTGTGTATCATTCACTTGTGTAGTCTAGGCCTATAGGATTTTTATTATGTAACAGAAAACACGTCGTTTTCCATAAAACTATATACAAAAAATTATTTTCGCTAGTTTGTTGTTAGATGAAAAGAGCAGGTGTTCGTTAATCATACACGGCTACAGATAAGTTATGGTAAGTTGGTAATTCACCTTACTAACCTCAAAGTTGTAATTGAGAGGACAAGGCCATGCACAGGTTTGTTTTGTCGTATGTAACTTAACCATCAGTTGACAATTCACCTTGACTATCCATTAATTACCTCAAATAACTTTCATTACTATTAAACGCGCTTGTCATGCAAATGACGTACACGAGAAAACGACCGTCAAATATGTATTACTGGTTTGTGTTCATAATAGAAGTATCATCCTAATTGTATTTGATAACTTTGTCCCATTTTTATATAGATGATGCATTCGCCACCGTATTCATTGTTGTGGAAACAAAGACTTCCCGATATTTTCTTTTTTTTCTCTCTCTCTCTCAGCAATGCGTTGACAATTCTAAACCACAAATACCTTGGTCACGGTTCAAGATGTAGCAAACAGGTGGCGATGGCTAAAATATCACATGGTGAACAGGCGGTATAATACTGGGTTCAGACTTTCCAAAGTAATATTTTTTTTACGATGGCACAGACTATATTTGTTTATAGTTATATATTACTGTTATATTAGGCTGAAGGTGTTTGTTTGTATATACTATATTCCATTATCATGATCGTAGGACCTCTTTTATCATAAGACTAGGAGCTTACTTAAACGACTTGGCCGATCAGTGTTTCTGAAAAGCCATTATTTTCTTCTGATCAATCTTGGGCCAACTTATTAAATTATTTATTAATGTTATGTGTGATAAATGACTGTACCGCAATGTGCTATTAGGAGTCAGTCTGATTAATTGTACATGGGTCTTGTCCATTGTGTCAAGTTAGGCCTATTGAAAATGTCTGACATTTGAAAGGTGAGTTCCATGAGATAAAAAGGCCTAACACGATTCCCATATCTTCCAGCCGTTTCTACACATAAGCCTTCAGTATTACGAAATCATATATTGTGATTAAACCGCAGGACGCCTCCTTGCTAATAGAAATATTTTAGGAACATAGTGTAAAGTTATTTCATGGTGAGACTATAAGTAATCTCGGCATGTATTTAAATATATTACGACGAAAATTAACTTTCGTGGCGTGGTGTGGAAGCTTGGTATTTAAGACAACGAAAAGAATGAGTCACTCAAAAGGGAATTTACGGATAACCGTCGGCCGAGGGAGAGGTTACAAAGAAAAGAAAAAAAAAAAAAAAAAAAAGCGGGGGCGGGTGCATGTTATCCTTATATTTTACCTCGTTTTACAGAAACCAAACTAGAATACCGTAGGTAATTGAAAATGATTGGGAGAAATAATGATTCGGCAATCCTCTGAGAAATAACGTTTTCTTTTTCAACAAATATTCAGTATAATGTAATAAGCTTATTAATGCGATAACATACGGCTGTCACCTACAGGATAAGAAAGAACCAGCACTCTCTCAGATGAGGAGTTCGCAGTACTATACATACTTCCCATCGCGAGCTGATAGTTATGCTGAAATGGAGAACACTGGCAAAGCATAGGTTTTATTAAAAAATAAATGTCTGTAATAAAAATAATAGCCATTATGATAAAAAGTAATTAATAATGGTAGCTGTAACGTTGGTTATAGTGGTATTAATAATAAATCATATGCTTGAAATATCAATTAATTTGCATTATCTTTAGGGTCAGCACGTGAAAGTGGTATAACATAAATTTATTTGTACGATATGATACTCAATGTGATGGCTTTAGTCACAGCAGGGGTTCGTTTTTACCTTTTGATGATGACTCCAGGCTCCCAATGAATTGCCCAATATGGTTCCTTACCCCCTTTGTCTAAGTCCAATTAAGTCCGATTTGTTGACAGTATTAACTTAATATACTTAGTTTAATTCATACTTTGGGTATGAAACGCTATAGAACTAGAACACACAAGAAAATCAAAAGCCTTTATAGTATTTTATAGTTATTTATTACAAAATGTACCCATGCATCCATTGACATATGAAAGTCAAATAAATACAAATATCCAGAGATGAAGTCCCATACCCCTAGCATGTTGTTCTCATACCCCAGGGGTTTTGGATACCCCCTGTTAAGAACCCCTGGTCTGTAAGGTTTCTGTACTATCGTGGGATTAATCACATCCAATATTTCGAGTTATTGAGTATTATTATTATTACTGAATAGGTTCGTTAAATGTTACTATTAAGTTGTAAACATCATCTTGGAATTGATATATCCAGAATTCTTGTATCTTTAGCGTAGTGTGGCATTTTAATTAATATATCATATCAGATATTACATCGTGATGCATCAAAAATGCATGTTGATTAGGGATACATTCTCATACTTATTGAAACATCGTCAACATGTCGTCGTTATATCTAGTTTCTTTAGCTTCTAAAACTTTTCAATGAACCATTTCATCCACATTTTCTTGCATTGTGAAGAACTGTCAAGGCATCATTGCACGAAGGGATTTTCTGTTATATTGTGAAAAATCAAAAATGAAACTTGCATCGTCTGTATGGTTCATCAAATGGATTAGGTCATCGCCACTGGTTATCTTCTGCATTGTTCCCTTAAGCGTGTCGCTTTTTTCGTTCATTTGGTAATAGTTGTGGGTTTGCCAAGACTTCGCCGAGTACTTACGATCGCTATCTCCGTTTGCACGTCTTTGGCCTCGTTGGCATAGATCTTGGGCATAGGGTGTTTTGTGGTGCTTTTTGTTTCTGTTTGTAACTTGCGTAGTGGCTAGAGTGAGTGTTTTGGGCACGTCGTAAGTTTTGCTTCTCTTAGTGTTGATATAATTATGGGGTGCTGAATTACAAGGGTACGTGTGTGTGTGTGTTTTTTTTTATTTTTTTTTATTTTTTTATTTTACTGTTTCTCACAGTAACCAATTCAGGTTTGATTAGTCTTCTTATTTTCTGAATGGTTTTTTAATTGACTAATTTATTATACTTTTAGAACTACATCTTTTGTAAATGACCTTCAAAGCTTGTCAGTTGTTGATTTAAAGCGATTAAATATCATTATGTATATAACAATGATTGACTAAAATTGTTGCCATTAAGTAGTCCGCTTATTGTTGTGATATTTTAGTTCCTTTAATGATGATTAAGTTTAATGTATAGATTTAAAAAAAAATTATAGTCATGACGTGCAGGTGGTGAATGGTGGGGGTTCGCTTACCCTCTCATATTGGTTTTCTTTTTTCTTTTCTTCAAATCTTCAGCCAGAAACCCTTACGGAGTGAATGAGGCAACAAACTACTATTAACCCAAGAGAGCCCCAAAGGGAAAATAGCCTGCAGAGAGACAAGTTACAAGAGTAGTTGATCAATAAATACGTAAGATGGAATCGTGTCTTCCCAAGTGACTGAGAAAACAAGATGTCCAGTATTGGTTGGGTTGAAAATCCTCTGTGACGTGATTTGGTCAAACGTGTTTGCCTGGTTAGAAACGTGTGCCCTATTTATTTGCGAAGGTAATATGAGGGCTGGTAAAACGAAGGTCCAAAGAAAAAGCTAGATAGGGGAAAGCGACGGGGTATATTTTGTTGTCTGAACGAGTAATTCGGTGTAAACCTTTTCATTAATGTTCTGTCTTTTCAACTCCAAATAATCTCCATTTTAAGTAAAGCCATGCCACCTCTCAGCCTGTTTACCGGGTGGATATCTGTAATCCCCAGGTTGCACGTTGGGACTCTGCTCCCGCTTTCCTCTGGAATGAAGCCACACATTTCAAATGATTTTGTCCTGTTCTTGTTTTCTTAGACCTCGCTACATAAGGCCCATTGATTTTTGTGTTACAAATATGAGAAAAATTTTTGTGCGCTTTGAGGTAGTCCTGGCTCGTTGGAATTTCAAGGTTAGTGACTCTGTCGTGACTTGGTGTCACATTTGAGTAGGGTTCCATGTCCGTAGCGTGAAAATGATTATGAACACCGTTGAGGTCTTGTAGAAAAATAACGGATTTTAGAATCGTCGTAGATTGTACGTATATTGTGAGATACGCTAGGCGTGAGTGAATGTTTTGTGGTTCAAAAATTAGAGGAATATCTCCTTGTTTTTCCTCATCTTCCATTATTCAATAAAGACGGTCACATCACTTCCCTATGTGTAAGCGCCACTTTTGTTTTTGCATTGTTTCCATTATGTTGGTGCTGGTTAAGAGTATTTGGTTGCTACCGCTTTCATTAGACTCAGTTTCCTGTGCAAGTTTCTGAGCACTAGATTTTAGGGATAATATCGCAATCTTGAAATGTTGAATGATTCCAGTGTTGCTTCTGATCAAAGGTTTCCTAGTCCCCGTTGGTGACGATATCGGTGCCGTGCGAATTGCTGTTCGTTGTATTCGCATACGGTGCAGTGTTACGCGTATGTTGTTGTGTAGGATTGCAAGAAAATGTTGCTTTGTGATTGAACTGGGAGTGAGGTGAGCATGACATATTTTCTTCCTCCTGTTCTACTGCTGCTGCTGCTACTACTGCTATACTACTCGTGAGGTGAGATGAATGCGGTGGTGTTTTTTTTTCTTTTTTTTTTTTTTTAGGTAGAAAATTATTCCGTCTACCTTTTTCCATAGGGTTTTACTAGATTTTTTTTCTCATTGATATTTGTAATTTTCTATCTCTCTGGTTGCAGTTGACAGGCAGTTACTTAGTTTTGAACCTTAATTGCGAATTGCTTGTCACCCTTATGCTTAAATGTAACCATTCTCTCTCTCTCTCTCTCTCTCTCTCTCTCATTTGGGTCGTCTTGGATACCAAGAAAACTATCAGTTTCGCGCTTTGGCTGTAAAATTGGTATGATACCGATGAGCTGTGTTGTAAAAATGACACAAGGTCGCATTATGTCCCATATTTTATGTTTCCTTGGGCTTTAGATTTGTAGGCCATAGGTTTCCACATCTCATCTGCACTCTGCGAACAATGCCAGCGCTATTTCTGAACTGTGTTATTTACGTGAATGGCAGACGGGCTCCTGCTTCTCATGCTTTTCTCGATTTCTTGCTTATCGGGAGGTGATTATCGAGCCTAGCTGCCAGTTGACTCATTGGCAATAGGTTATTATTATTATTGACAAGTAAACGCACTCATATAGAGCATCTATAATGGCCAGTGAGATGGGTACTATAATACCCATTTCTAGAGAGGCTCATAGAAAGAACGAAAAAGAAAAAAAAATAGGGAGGAACGGAGGCACGTAGAGAATTCAATAGCTTGTCAGTAGAGGGAAAGCAAAGTTCACTGAACTGCGTAATCTGCGGATTAGAGATTTTCCCAAAGAACGTTTACTTGTACGGGAGAGAAAAGGTATAACAGAAGACAGATGGCAATGATAAACAACTAGGGACTACGCTATAAGATATGGGATGGGTCATATCCCTTTCTTTTTGTCTTCATTGCTTATGGTTGATCTTCTTTCTAGTCTTATGTAGACGCTGCAGTCTATCTTATGTATGTAATGTTGATATATAGTTACTTGATGTCCTCTGTTAAAATCAATACCGAAAAGTTCATGGCAAAAATTTTGTTTATGAAAGGACTTCCCTTCCTAACATAGATAAGGCATGTTTTTGTTTTAAATAAGTATATATAGATGTGCTGGCTTGTATTGCACACAAACACACACGCGCATATATATATTATATCTATATGTAAAGGCAAATGTTACAAAGGAAAAGGTGAAACAAGAGAGTGGTTGCCAGCCCTACCGACCAAGGTCTATAGAGGTATTTCTATAGTAGTCTGGTATTTGCCTTTATTTATGCATTCATCACGTTCCATATCTTCGTGATTCAGTTTACATATATATATATATATATATATATATATATATATATATATATATATATATATATATGTGTGTGTGTAAGTGTGTAAGTGTTATGCATGTGTATGTATTTGTGTTATTACAAAGAGAGAGACTGAGGCTCTCTCAAGATATCTTACTCTTTAAGGGATTATGCCGCTGTGTTCTAGATGGGGAAATTTATGATCTCACGCTAGAATTCAGATATGTGCGTCTATTCCGTAGTTGGTATTGACCCTTTTTCTCACTAAACGCAAGATCATTTAATGTCAGTACGCATCATAGATAATCTGCTTAATTTCACTCGATGTCCCTCACGTTTGTTGTTAGTTTATGTGACCTGTTAAAATCGAACTTTTTTGGATAGAATAGAAGATTCTTTGGCAGTCTTTCATATTTAGTATACGAGGTTCGTGTTTCTTAGCGTGTCTGTAAGTGTAGGTAGTTGATTACAGTATGTTATATAGTTACCCTTTTCAACTTTAATATAACATCGGTTTAGAGAGAGAGAGAGAGAGGAAGTATACCTCCCACGGCTCTGGATGAGCTGCTCTGCTCAACTTTCTCTCATTCATTAATTAAAGGTGACAATGTCAGTTGGCATAAAGAACAGGTGTGAGGGGTTTTCATTGTTCTGGTGATATTTTCTTGTTGAATTACATTTTTTCCTTCAAGTTTTTTATTCCCAAATGGAAGATAGTAGAATATAATGAGCAACCTTGAATATATTTGAATGAGAGGTTGGGAGAGGCAGGATTGTGTTATATATGATAAGCATTTGAATAGAAGCACTGGCCCTCAGTGTTCTTGTGCAGTGGTACATGGAATAGATAATATATTTTGCTGCCAGCTTACTTTTTTTCCAGAATAAAAACGTATGATATAGTGTGCAGCATAATTCGAACATATATTCACTCTTGACATATACTACGGCTGTCTGTCGTTGAAAAGATGTCAAATTTAACGTTGTTGTTTTGCATATATACTACATTTGGATGGAAGTAACAAATGCCGATAAATTGTTGGACTAGCATCCGCAGTCTCAGTAATACAATGCTTGTAGACGGAAGAAAATATAAAGAGCAAAATATATTATTGTTAAACGACAAAGTAATAAATTAACAGAAATGAACAAGTCAGGTTGGACTTCACGACGACTGGAGGAGTTGCTCATTAGGAAGTAAACGATGGAAAGGCGCACATTCCTATGGAGTGAGATAGGACGGATAAGAATTCATTACGGTCAGGGGAATGCTGGCACAAGGCTACGCCTTTCTGTGAAATGCTAATGAGTAATTGTATGCGGATAGTTATGCAGACTTCCTACTACTACGGCTACGACTATGCTATTACTAGCGCCTCAGTGGCGTGATCGGTATGGTCTTGACCTGCCATATCGGTGGCCGTGAGTACGATTTTCGGGCATTCCGTTGAGGTGTTATAGATGTGTATTTCTAGTAAGAAAGTTCACTCTCGACGTGGTTCGAAAGTGACGTAAAGCCGTTGGTCCCGTTGCTGAATAACCACTGGTTCCATGCAATGTAAAAGTGCCATACAAACAAACAAACTATGTTATTACTGTTTTAGCGTGACTGTTTATATTGCGACCCAATACACGGCAGACTCCTAAGGTCTGCTGCAAGTGTCGAGACATTGCCAGGAGATCTCGTGTACCGCGACCTCTAGCTTTCTGGTTACAAATGAAGTTGATTTTCGGGATTCCGTTTTATCCTCAGCCGCTTGTACGAGGTTTGTTGCTGAGGTTTGTTGTATGTTTCAGCAACGTGTGGTATTTTACAAGAAAGGAATGTCAACTCGGTCCTGGTCAGCTCTACTATGTTCGATCCTTCACTTTCATTCGAAAGGGGCTTCTGCGTGAGTGTTTGGGCTATTTAACATTGCTGTCGGGAGAGCTTCACCGTCTGCTGGTTCGTGTAACATTGTTTGTCATTAGTCTTTTTGTTGTCTCTAGACACCAAATCATGTGGGATTTTTTTGTGTGCAGAGTAGAATGAGCAGCATGATTTTTGTAACATTTTTTGTGATTCCGCAAGTAATTTAATTTTGGAATAATTGCCTTCATCTCGTGTATATTCATCCTTGCCACACCGTGAACTTTATTTTTGACTTGACATTTTCTGAAGTTCCGTTCTGTTAGTCCCTTCTGTTAGTCACGCCTTGGGTGGTTAAGTTTGATGTTAAAACATTTCCAGAACTTCTTCCAAAGAGTAAATATGTCTTTCCATTCCTATCTGAAATAAGTGCAATATTATTCCAATGATGGAAACGTGTAAGGAAATCTGAGATTGCTCAGAGCTTTAAAAAGAATGGAACGAATCATCCCTTGTCCTGTTCTGTTGGTAAACAAGGAGTACATTTATTTGTTCAGGTGAACACATGCCTGTTGTTGTTTGTTTGCCATGCTGAGGATTTTGACTGATCATTTTCTCGTATTTTTATTCTCTTGCCGTTGTTGTTTTTGGACGACTTTGCCGTGTTACACAATTCTCTTCTCTTCGCTGTTTTTTTTTTTTATTTTTTATTTTTCGTTTGCTCATCCTGACTCACTCCGTCGGGGTTTTTGAGGGCATCATTGTGTCCCATTGTTACTCCTACTAATATCTGTTGCAAGTTTGAGTAATGCTCGCCGATATATATTTATAATGATCAGTGCCATAATATTTTTTCATTGTAACAAGTAAGGAGATATGGGTTTGTGTTATAGGCTGAATAAATGTTTACTAGTGTACACCCATCATATATATATATATATATATATATATTATATATATATATATATATATATATATATATATATATTTATTTATAAGGTTACGTGCTGTATTTGTTTATAAAATAAGATTTTGTCGAGAATGTCAACTTTCCGGAACTACTTTTTCTATGATAAGTCAATGATGCAATGTCTGACTCACTAAGAAATTTACGTTTGTAGTGACCTTTATTTGTTTAATCATAATCTGTTCATATATTTATGTACCAAGCTCCTTCTATGGATACTGGCGAAAATATCTGCTGGCTTGTCTTATGTAATTAGCACTGTTGTATAATATAAGCTAAGTCAATGGGTTGCACGTTGGGTAATAAGTCGAATTGGGATTGTTCTCGTCTTTAAGCAGGTTCATTTGTATTACATTTACTTTCTGACTCATATAATTCATACAAACTCAAAGTTTCGGGTCACAAACCGTAAACGAAATTATCTTGAAAATACGCGCTCCACACTCGAGGACTGAATGTCTTCAGCCTGGAAGAGTTCGTCACGCGTTCGGATACACAAGACAGCTGGCAGAAGCACAGCCAATCACAACGAGTTCTCTTTAACTTTCTCCTTCCAGTAGGACTCGACTGGCTACATCACCTGACCACTCTCGCCAGTTCAGAGGAACGCACGCGCACTTCCCTCACTTCAGCTCATCATTTGCTCCCTTCTCTAAGAAAGTCTGTCAAGGAGCAAGTCATAATTTATAACATAGCCGACTGAGAGAGCTGTTTCTTTGGCCTATGTAGTTTCTGTCTTTTCTTAGGTATTCTTAATTGTACCCTGCTTTTTATCTCCATCTTAACGTTAAGCCATTAAGGAGTTCATTAACACTTGTAGGGTGCAGAACACACAAAAGAGCTTTGACTCTAAAATAGCAGCCAGTTTTCAGCACCCATTTCTCTGCGAATGTTTTTACTATGATTGTATTCCTTAATGGAACTAGAGAGCTCTTGCGTGAAGGAGCGGGTGTTTCGCGTTTTGGGGCTCTTCTTCCCGGGGGGAGTGGGGGGCGAGTTGCTAATCCTCCTTGCTGTTTCCATGGTTTTTCTCTTGTTATTTGGAGAGAGAGAGAGAGAGAGAATTCTGAGTATGGACCCGGATCATCACTACAGCCAAAAAAATATTATCTTATATCTGAGTCTAATGAGGATTTAGAGATTCTGCGAATCTGAAATGACACAAGGGTATATCCCAAAGCTGCATAGAAGATAGATAATGGATCTAGTCTCAAAACTAAGAAGAGCAAATAAGGTGCAGCCTTGTCCACCTGAGATACTGAACTTAGAAGTATATTAGGAATGAAATGAAAATCTTCTGCCCAAGAATTATTTTCTCTCACGATGTTTGTTATTTTTATTAAGTGTGAATCTTGAATCGAGGAAGTTGAGAAATTTTGAAAAGGGATTACTTAAGGGGAGAAGGGAAGAGAGGAGGGGGGTGTCAGTTGGGAGGAAGAAAGGCTAGAAGGAATCTGTGACACCAAAAATATGCATTTCTGTGGTTTTTGTTGTTCCTGTTTTGCATCATAACCATTGATTTTCAACGATGGAAGAACTACGCCATCGCCATACTATGTCTTTATTACGTTTCAGTAATCATCTTGAGGCAATTAACAAATGATAGTATTATTTACTTACTCGGACGAACTTACTGAAGACAGTTGTAGGTGCAGTGCTAGATTTTGAAAAATAAGTTTGACATTTCATCTTTTTTGTTTGTTAAAAGTCAGGTGTTTGTGATTGACTGACCATTATTATTATTATTATTATTATTATTATTATTATTATTATTATTATTATTATTATTATTATTATTATTATTATTATTATTATAATACAAGCTTGCAACGCCATTCAATTGTATTGCAAGATTCCACAGAATGAAATGTCATTATATAATAAAAGCAAATAGAGAGAGAGAGAGAGAGAGAGAGAGAGAGAGAGAGAGAGAGAGAGAGAGAGAGATATGGAAGAAAATAAAAAGTCAAGTCTTCTGGGCTATTCAACATTCGAGTCGATGCTGTACCGAGTTTTATGTACTGTGCACTTTTAGATGTGTTTTAAACGAACCTCGCCCTCACCCCGTGAACATCCAATTTTCCTCAAGATACATAGAATGGCGGCCCTTTATTACTCTGTAAACGTTTACGGTCATTGTTTTAACGACAAAATGGGAAATCTCTCGTGTGCCCTGTATGCTCTTTGGTACTTTGTGCCGCGCTATTACATGCTCGCCTTTATAGGCCTGATTAAGGTTTTACCCAACTAAAAAAAAATGTCATTTCCTTACTGCTGTCATTATTTTAGGTCGCCGTTAAATGTTGAACGCTTTTGCATTTTCACAAGCAATGGTTCACTTTCTTCTCTCAAGTTAGGTAGAGTTATTTTGGCGTACATGTTACGTGCGTAAATGTAGTTTCATTTTGTTGTTGTAGGGTATATAACAAACAATACAGAGTTTTTAGTAGGCTATACAGATTTAATGTTGGAAAAATAAGTATAGGAAAAGGAGAGAGAGAGAGAGAGAGAGGAATGAATTTTAAATTACAGCTATATCTCTACTGGTTTTGCTCGAACCAATCATGAGGCGTTTTGTTTTATGACTTTACGCAAAGGGACCGGACTTTGCAGCTTTTCTTTACTGTCGTTTCATGTGTATTTTCCCGTTAAATCAAAAGTGCTGTAAACTAACCTTCTCCCCTCCGTGATTTTTTTTTTTTTTTTTTTTTTTTTTTTTTTTTTTTTTCTTTTTTTTTTTTTTTTTTTTTTTTTTTTTTTTTTTTTCTTCTCCCCTCCGTGGTTTTTTTTTTTTTTTTTTTTTTTTTTCCCCTCCGTGTAGCACATGTTCTGCTCATTAACAAGAACGCTAGAGCATTCCTTCGGAAATTTAGCAGAAAATCCCCGGCATGTTATGATCGTCTGAATGGGTGTGCCAGAATGCGTGGTGACATCGAAACAAATCCTGAACATCGTCTATGGGGCTTAAGTATCCTAATGGCATCCTGCAGGGTGGCCGTAGTACGACTAGATGACAGATACATTCTCTTGGCTTAGTGGCTTGGGAGGTGACGGTTGGTATTGGTCCGGGGGCCTATCTAGGACTTCTGGCAAAAATTTATCTTCATACAGAGGAGTTAGTATTTGTGAATTGTAGAGTGTAATGTATCAGTAATAAATCTTTCTATAGAGGATTCTGATAATTGTTTCTACTCACAGTCACGATATCAGTGGACAGGTTTATTTGTGAATAAACTTATGGATTCAGTGTTTACAGGAGTAAGCGTTTCGACAAATATGAGAGTTCAAGATGTCGTTGTTGGCTTGTTATTGATATACATATATATATATATATATATATATATATATATATATATATATATATATATATATATATTATATATATGAGTGTGTGTGTGTATCAGTCAGCATGACTGCTAATTCAGTAATATGAATGATAATTATAATTGTGATGAAAATAGCCTATTTTCTTGTTATATATGATAACCTCTTAGTTTTTTTGTTTAATTTTTCATGAATGAAGGAGTCATGAAAGTTTTCAATTCAAATTGCATTTTTGCTGCAATTTTTTTAGATTCATAAATCCTGGGGAAAAGTAGTTCTAAGCTTGTAAGTAAATAAGTTAATGATGCATCGCAATTTATTTTACCTAATCACTAATAAGAATTAAAATGAGTCTTCAAACAGCGTTGTTTTATACTGAATCTGCAAGTTGCCTCTTTTCCTGTTAAATTTGCTTCTCTGCTGTGATTGTTTACATCATATGTCCTTTATTGGAAAAAAATCGTTGTTATAAGCACTGCCTTATTCTTACGCAAGCTGAGTTCGTTTGTGGTTAAATATAAGTATTCTGAACATTGGGGGTTTGACCACTGTTGCTCTGTACTTCTGACAACTTTATTTTTTTCGCCTGCCACCATCTGGCACTTGGCTTCTTACCAGAGATGTTCAGTAGTTGCTCTACTAGGTGTGAGGCTTAGATGATCATCGTTATCTTCGCTCATCAGTAATGGTCGAGCTGTTTTATATATATATATATATATATATATATATATATATATAACATATACATATATATGTATATATATTATATATATATACATATACATATATATAATATATACATATATATATATATATATATATCATACATATATATTTTATATATATATATTAATATATATATATATATATATATATTTATATATATATATATATATTATGGATATAACAGCTTCTTCACATTAGAGAGGTTTTGTTTCCGGATTACATATGTATATATATATATATATAGATATAGATGATTTATAATATATATATATATATATATATATATTATTATATTATATATATATGATATATGTATATGTATATGTATATAGATATATATATATATATATATAGATATGATAATATATATATATATATTTATATATATATATATATATATGTATATGTATATATATATGTATATATATAGTGATATATATATGTGTATAATATGATATATATAATATATATATATATATATATATATATATATATATATATATATATATATATATATAAATTCTTATCACATCACCGTGATTCATATACATGCATTAAGCTACAAATTTATATGTATATATATATATATATATATATATATATATATATATATATATATATATATAACTATCAACTTAAGGTAACAGGCATGTGAGACACTCGGATAGCCCAACTATTGCGTAGAGAGAGAGAGAGAGAGAGAGAGAGAGAGAGAGAAGAAAGAAAGAAAGAAAGAAAGGCCAGTTCCGTGGTCAGGGATCTGTTTAATAGGTAGGACGGGTTATTGCAAAAGACAACCTTGACGGATTCCTGTCGAAAATTATTTCATTTCTGATACTTCCATTGTAGTATATCACTTGCATCTGATCTTCGGAAAAGTCGGGGATACTGCACGGTGGATTTTCTTTTTGATCCTGGTTGGGTACATAATCGAAATGTCCTACATTGTTGAAGATACTAGTAGATATTGCGAAAACAGTTTTTTCTGTTTTATATATATACATTATAATAATAAATATGATATATATATAATATATCATATCATATGATATATGTATGTATGTAGTGTGTGTGTGTGGAAAGGAAAGGATCACATATATATATATATATATATATATATATATATATATATATATATATATATATATATATATATATATATATATATATATATACATATATATATATATATATATATATATATATATATATATAGTATATATATATAAAGTGTGTGTGTGCATTAAGCTACAAATGTCCTTTAATACCCAATTCGGTCTACATCGGAATTAATATACTTCCATATATTTTATCATATGTATAACTGAATCACGAAAGTTTGGAACGTGATGAATATATAAATAAATCTAAACCACCTCGTGGCTTCTACCTTTATTTATGTTATCATATAAGAAAATAAATTAATTCCGAGGTAGAGCGAATTTGTAGCTTGATGCATGTATATGAATCACGTTGATGTGATAAAAATTCATATTATACATATTAATATAATCAGGGCGCAGATTAGATAATACAGATTTAATTAGTTGTTTGAACTGTGAATATTTCCACGGTTTCTTAGACCTTGCTTGGAGAACTCATTTGTTCAGAAGCGCAGACAGAATTATTCTTATTGTTGTTGTTGTTTTTTTATTTTGTAGTTGCAGGCAAAAGTACCTCTTGCATGAGCCCAGAAAGAGTTCGCCAGGTTCTTGGGAGATCGTACATCTTCCGCTTGCATCCCTGGGGAAGGAGCCTGTTCTCGAAAAACGTCTTGTTGCTTTGGATGTAAAATAAATTTTCATTCTTTTAACACGCCACTGTCGGTAGTGTTGTGGGTTGTTGGCCTGGTGCGTTTTCCCGGTGGTGTTGAGTACCCTGATTTGGTTGCTGCACCAATATTGGACCAGTATTAGTGTGTATGTATGTATGAATGTTTTATGGATATAACAGCTTCTTCACATTAGGGAGGTTTTGTTTCCGGATTACATTATTCTGGAATGAGGTCGCTAGTCACATGTATTTACCCAACCGGGGTGAGTATTATCACAGTCGACTAAGCATAATATACCAGGCGAATAATTCATGGCTTTTATCAAAATAGGCATAGCAGGGTATAAATTACCATACCTAAATCGTTCCTCGGTTTCGGGTTCGAACTCGATACCACTCACGCGGTTACAGTATTATATATTTTAATATACATATATATATATATATATATATATATAATATATATATATATATATATATATATATATATATATATGCGTGTGTGTGTTTTTTGTGTGTGACAGTATATTCAGCTAAGGCTATACAGGGAGAATAAAGAAGCACCAAGCTCTTTCATGATTTTTCCAATACATTTTTATATTCTTCGAAAATGTGCTAGAACGTTTCTTTTTTTTTATCCTGTGGCCTTAGCTATATATATATATATATATATTAGATAATAAATAAGGGAGAAGTCAGCTGGATAAATAAATAAATAGATAAAACGGATAAAAAACGGAAAGATGAAAATAAAAAATATTGGAAGACATGATATACAACTGGTAAAGCCAGTTATAATCGATTCATGTCAAGATAATATTGAGAAGAGAGAACTTTAAGTACATTTAAAATTTGATATTCTATACATCTATATATATATATATATATATATATATATATATATATATATAATATATATATATATATAATATATATATATATATATATATATATATATATATATATATTTTTGTAAGAGTGGGATATACTATTGTCCCTAAATACAATTAAAATTACCTATCATAGGCTCTTTTCTCATGATTTACTGGGTCATGTAGCATACCTGTACACAGGTCCCATTTGCTCTTGCAATATATATCGGAAGATAAAAGTGAATAATTTTCACGTACTTTTCTCGGCTTTTCGTGTCGCTACAATGCAGTCACGAGTTTTATATACATCAGAATATTGCAAGCGGTTCGCTTTGGGACTGCAAAGTTGGGAAAGTTTTTTAAAGTTGTTTCCGGAACATTCCCCCGGAGTTTTTGATACTTCAGACTGGGTTTCTTTGGATGTGTTTGTCTATATATATATATATATATATATATATATATATATATATATATATATATATATATATATATATATATATACATGTGTGTATATGTTTAATCTTAATAGTTGTTAGATTTGTTCTGTTTTGTTTGCCAATATAACTTTGCATTTTTAACGTATCTAACGATTTGTGTTATATACAGTTAAACGTATAGCTAGTTGTTTATGTATACGTATATTTGTTTACGTTTACGTATATGTCTATATCATAGAATGTCTCAGGTGCAGATCTGTCTTTCCGTATTTGCTTTTATTATGTCACTTGTAAACTTTCGTTTATTTCCTGATTTGATCGTGTCGGACTCATAGACGCCAAGTCTCTTGCCCTTCTTCTTATTAATTCTGAAGGAATTGATGCTGTCCTTCTTCTGTGAGAGGAATGTGGTCGGTCGAGGCATGCAAGCAGGGTCTGACTGAGCCGGGTCGTGGAGAAAATGCCGTCCTCTGCATTCAGGACAGCACCCAGGGCATGCCGACCGTTGCTTGCTGATTCCATTGCGTTAAAGTTGTTTTCTATTCTTGAATTTGAAGTTATGACTGTGCCGGCCACGGCTGACGCTACAAGATGAAGTGCGGTTGTGTCCTGTGATTCATTTGTATGGGGTCCTCCAACTCTCTCTCTCTCTCTCTCTCTCTCTCTCTCTCTCTCTCTCTCTCTCTCTCTCTCTGATAAACACTCCCCTGTACACAATATTGATTACATGTATTCTCATTCGTTGTATGAATCTCTCTCTCTCTCTCTCTCTCTCTTCTCTCTCTCTCTCCTACACGTATTCATCTGACGCAAACGCGTATTGCAAGCTTCAAGCGGCACCACGCAACGGATATTGCACCATCCTTGAATTTTACTTACGGATAAGACTATATATATATATATATATATATATATATATATATATATATATATATATATATATATATATATATATATATACACACACACACACACACACACAGAAGAATTGCAGGGGTAGCAGACCCGACCAACATCCAGGTTGAAGAGGTAAAGGCATGTCTTTCACAAGTATCGTTTATTACACCAACGTTTCACATCACATGATGCATCCTCAAGGCTGGAAATTATATATTATGAATACTAAAATATCACTCACTCATATAAAAAATCTAAAAAAGCACAACAAATATTTGACATTTACAAATACAAATTAAAGCGAGAACTCGAAAGGAACACCTACCAAGGTAAGAGTTAAAAAGTGACTAAAAAGGCTGAGAGAAAATTAACATAAGAAGATGACTAAACAGAACGTGGAGAGTAAATAAACAGGCAGTTATGCTAAAAACAGTTGTGTGGACGACGATTGGGTGTTTAGTGGTGGTACATTGGTCTTAATAAGAAGGGACTCCAGCACCATCAACTCGTCGTCTCTACTTGCTGATCCAATAATCTTAAAATTCGGGATTGGACAATCTGCATCCTGTCCTAAAACTTTAGGACAGGATGCAGATTGTCCAATACCGAATTATCTAATATTCGGAATCACTCAATCTGCATCCTGTCCTAAAACTTTAGGACAGGATGCAGATTGTCCAATCCCGAATTATCTAATATTCGGAATCACTCTCAGATTCGTGGTGCCCGCTTGCACATCAATGATTTTAAGATTATTGGATCAGCAAGTGGAGACGACGAGTTGATGGTGCTGGAGTCCCTCTTACTAGAGACCAATGTACCAACACTAAACACCCAATCGTGGTTCCACACAACTGTTTTTAGCATAACTGCCTGTTCCACGCAAACGTTTTTAGCACTGCCTGTTTGTTTACTCTCCACGTTCTGTTTAGTCATCTTCTTATGTTAATTTTCTCTTAGACTTTTTAGTCACTTTTTTAACTCTTACCTTGGTAGGTGTTCCTTTCGAGTTCTCGTTTTAATTTGTATATGTAAATGTCAAATATTTGTTGTGCTTTTTTATATTTTTTTATATATGAGTGAGTGATATTTTAGTATTCATAATATATAATTTCCAGTCTTGAGGATGCATCATGTGATATGAAACGTGGGTGTGAATAAACGATACTTGTGAAAGACATGACCTTTACCTCTTCCTATATTTTTATATATATATATATATCCTATATATATATATATATATATATATATATATATATATATATATATATAAATATATATATATATATATATATATATATATATATATATAGTATATATATAATAATATATATATTATATAGTTTATTTAAGGTTATGTTAATTCAGCTTTCGTCTCCACCTTCTGGATATTTATTTAGAGTTCTTTTATCCCGACATTAACATTTGTTTTTCTTGGTTATACTCATTTGAGTATCACAGATTTTTTATTTTAATATATCGCTTTCCGTTCCTGCTTTAGATGGAATCTACAGTTATTTAGTTTCTTTTTAATACCTTGGGAAACTTGGTGAATATCTGGGTGCTGTGTGCCAAAAGATTTATTACCATTATTTATTTTATCATATAAAACAAGAATTCGTCTATATTATAGTTTCACACTCTTGTGATGTAGAGTGGATGAAAGTACATATGTCATAATTTTTCTTTAATATGGGTACGGCCTGTCGCCTGGAGACTTATCTATCAATAAATATCCGCTTTGTTATGTAAGCCATGCAGTTTCTTCATTAAGTAATGTAGTGTGCCATTAGAAAAGCAACTCCAGTAGACTAATCAAGAAGTCGCCCTACATCTCTGCTTTGAAAGGTCATACACAGTTGCCCTCTGAGGACGCATGCGCAGAGCCTTGAAAGCTACTTCTATTGAAGTAGCTGCAGAGTTGAATGTAGCATTGCACGAAGCCTCAATACTCTTTTAGACCAGGTTGAAAGGAGTTGAAAGCATCGGTTAGCCGAGTTGAAAAGCAGCTCAGGAAAATTGATGAAGTTGAACTCGGCGGTCAGTGGAGTGAAACACAACGCTGAGCAGCATCGTTGGATCAAGTGATCGCCGCCTGAGCTCCGTTGAACGAAGCAACTGAACAAGGTCACTCACTCTTCAGAGTTGGGCAGATCATTGAAGAAACTTGAACGCCCGTTGTCCGAAATAGAACCCGAGAATGGACGTACGTGAACTGAACACGCAAAGAGCAAAGCTGCTCTGCGTTGAACTAAATCTAAGCCAGCATGTTGAAAGTCTAGCAAGGCAACTGGAATCACCACAAGCACTTAGCCTTACCCGACTTTGCTTTCTTTTATAAACCGAGGGGAGCAGCACCATCGACAGATTTTTTTTTTTGCGGTGAGGTGAGTGGCGCAGGGGGGTGAATGGGGTTAGGGGGTGGCAGTTGGATGTAATACTTGGAGTTCGATTGTTCTAGAGATATAAAGAGGCGTCGGCAAACGCGAGAGGTTGAATGTCATCGCTAGGAGGAGCAGGGTATTAATGATTTAAATTCTCGTTTTTTGTTGCTTTATAATTTGTTGGTTTTTGTGTTTTCGTTGGATCTTTAGCTATATATACATTATATATATATATACATATATATATATATGTGTATGTGATATATATATATACATAATATATATATATTATATATATATGTATATATATTTATATATATATATATATATGATACATATATATATTATATATATATATGTATATATATATAGATATATATATATATATGTATTATATATATGATTATATATATATATATAGTATAGGTAGTATATATATATATATATATATATATATATATATATATATATATATATATATATATACCTATATATATATATATATATATATATATATATATATATATATATATATATATATATATATATATATATATATATATATAGTGTGTGTATTGTGTGCGTGTGTGTGTGTGAGTATTTAGATGTGCATGCTGTGTTATTAATCGCTTGCATCATACACTGTTATTTGTATGTGGAATCGCGCAAAATAGTATTTGCCATTGTTTATTCCACAGGTATTCTGTGTTTGTATGTGTGTGACAGAGAGAGAGAGAGAGAGAGAGAGAGAGAGAGAGAGAGAGAGAGAGAGGGAGAGAGCAAGGAGGCGCTCTGAGCTTCGATACCATCCCAGGGGTTTTTCTTCCTTTCACACTTCTCCTTGCTTAGACAATTATTTTCACTTTCCTTTTGTCTCCCTCAAACAGTTCCTTTTCTTTGGCGAAAAAATTTAGGTAAAAAAGTTGACAGTATTTTACTTTTATCTGGGCGAATTTTGGACATGCGCGCGCGGGCACACGTATATATAGATTATATATATATATATATATATATATATATATATATATATATATATATTATATATATAAAATATTTGAGATCATACGTTAGTGGTTACCAAGCTCATCTCACCTGGAAGAGTTTTTCTATATCTTTTCGTTGCAATCTATCATTGTGTGTCAAAGTCCGATATAATGTGACCTTCTAACTGTAACAGCTGTTTTTAAGTAGCTTTTGTGGCTTTCATTTACGTGTAATTTGGAGAATATGAACGTCTCTAACAGCACCATATATATATATATATATAATATATATACCTATATATATATATATATATATATATATATATATATATATATATATAGGTATATACATAATATATTTTGTATATATATATATATATATATATATATATATAGATATATATATATATATATATATATATATATAATTGATTTAAGAACTTGTGGTCAAAATGCCAGATCAACCCCAAGGGGAGAGTTGCTTTTTGTTCCTATAGTGACGCCAACCACATTTCCAGAAAGCTGGAGATAAAGTGAGTGTCAGGGTATTTGCGACAATTCTCGGTTCATTTTATATCCCTCAGTAGAAAACTAGACAGAGCGTGCACTCATTTGTTCTTCCGGATGGAAGCGAAAATACTGAGGCCTTGGGGATCGGCTCCCATATCTCTTTGTCTGGGCCAAATGATATTACACCTGCCGATGTGTATTGTTCTGTGGTTCTTTCCTTCATTGAAACCAGAACGAGTCAAGGAACACTTCCCGAAAGTCTTGAAAGACTCAAAACTTCCGTGGGAGTCATTTCTTGTTTATATCTTGGCTCTGATATATTGTAAACCTTATCTTTGCGGCTATGGGAAATGTATGGAGACAGTGAGCTGGTGAGCTGTCATTAAATTCTGTGAATGCTTGTAACATGTCAGGGAAGGTTAGGCCTGCGACTGTCAACTCCTCAGTCGTGTTCGTTACGTCATTTTTATAGTATGGTTTTGAAGCAGGTAATTTCACCGTATGTTATGTTTATTCATCTAAGTGACAATTCATCCCTTCATTTTCTGTCTGCCCCCCCTCTCATCTTAAGAACTACTGAGGCTAGAGGGCTGTGCATTAGTATGTTGACCATCCACCCTCCAATCATCAAACTTAACAAATTACAGGCTTAAGCCTCAGTAGATTGTATTTTATTTAAGGACAGTTTGCAATGATCGTGCATATGGCATTGCTATGGTGCCAACAACACAGGCCACCGTCGGGCCTTGGCTGAAAGTTTCATGTGCCGCGACTGAGAATTTCATGGGCCGTGGATGAGAATTTCATACAGCATCATACACTGTACAGAAAACTCAATTTCGTCGAAGAAACTAAGGCGCCTTTTTTACTTGTTTTTCGTTTGCATCCACACCTTTGGATGTGCTAGCGGGACCATGTCATGGGCAGTGGATTAGATCATAGTCCTCTCTGCTCACAAGATAACTAAATTCGTAATCTCAGCTTCTAGACTATGAAATTCCTTGTCTTTGTGTGTTCCCATTCTTGAGAAATCCTTGTTTAGAATGCCTTACTGAACATTGCAGAGTTATATTTGAAAAACCCAGTCTTTAAATGGTCTGATTTTAACCGCCAATAAACCTATTTCTCCAGTGGATCTTGATAAACTATCTGTACTTCTAATAGCGGCAAATCCCATATCAGCGTCATGGTTTTAGCAGGTTTCCGGGTCCATCACAGACGTCAATAGATTAGATGTAAAACCGTTCAGAAGAAAAAGAAAAAAGCGGTGACAAGTCCGCATCCTCATCTTTGTTTGAAGCCGAAGCCATTAGCGACGAGTGCTATGCGAATGAGAAAAGGTCAGAAGTTTAAAGGTGACAGCCACAGTACTTTTTGTGCTATGATGTGAGTACAGACCCATATATATATATTCCGTAGCCAGAGGTGTTGTTGTTGATCTATGGGAGGAACCAATTGCCGGTTGCCAGTGCTGTTTTGTTTAAGGGTTAGTGGCAGCGTGATGGATTTATGTACACAGTTCCACCTTGCGGGATTCCTGAAACCGCTTCCCTCTTTCTCTCCATCGTGTATTTTTTCTGATTTCTTTAACTTCTGACCTACGTCTCTCTCTCTCTCTCTCTTTAAGTTTGCTGAAGTTCTGCCCTTCTTTTTGGTAAACATGCATTCGGCCATGTAGCTCGTACTATTCTCTCTCTCCTCTCTCTCTCTCTCTCTCTCTCTCTCTCTCTCTCTCTGATAGTGTTTCGCTTCAGTTTTGCCAGTTTTTAATAAACGTGGTCATGTAACGTGTGTTGCATCTCTCTCTCTCTCTCTCTCTCTCTCTCTCTCTCTCTCTCTCTCACTAGGGATTTGATTCAGAAGGTACGGAAGCATCTTTTCAAGGATAGTCATCTTCCATTTAATTCTTAAATAGTGTTTTGTAAAGCCCTAGGCCTATAGGCTTCACGAAGCAGATGTGACGTTGGGAGTGGGTGGCGTTTATTAATATACAGGCCAAGTTGCCAGACTTTTTAGACCCACAGCTTTCTCGGTCTCTTGCAGAGGCATATTTTTAAACGATTACAACGGGCCTTAGTGTAATGAAGAACGTTATTTCTTCAATTTGTATTCTGGGATTCAAAATCTGGGAATTGGTTTCGAATAAATGTAGTTTAAAACCAAGAATGTTAAAAAAAAATAGGAAAACCACATGTTCTCAACAATTCGGGGATGCGGTTGCTAGCCCCATGCCCCTTTTTTTCCACCGTGTTTATGACCCGCCGCAGTCAGCCAATTGCCAGATACATAATACCATGCTTAGGTCAAAGTAACACAGTGGATATATATATATATATAATATATATATATATATATATATATATATATATATATATATATATATATATATATATATACATATATATATATTTACACATATATGTTATTCGTCCGGTATATATTGTATAATGGCATTTACCTGATCAGGTGTTAAACCTATAATTCCTTTTGTGTGAGGATCGCCTTTGACGATAAATTTTGTTTTCGTCCTCTCGTTAATCAATGAAGTTTTTTTTTTCTTTTATTGTTTCAGTTTGATGTATCTCAGGGTAATGATTATTATATTAATTAATTAATTCTCGTTGTCATATTTTTTTTAGACCACTGCCTAATTATTTAGTACATCTGGTTTAACGCGAGTTTTTTTTTTTATGCGGAAGCGATTAATAGTTATTTTGGTTTATTCTGTGGATCAGTCTTTCAACAGTGCGGTTTCTTTTCGAAGCATTCTACTTTTGTTACTTGAAGAAGATTCAATTTTGTTCTAATTATTTATTTAATACCTATATGCCTTTTTTTAAACTCTAAATTTCTGTTTACATATATTTATTAGAAAAGAATAACGTGTCACACTGCCGTCTTTTAACGCATCCTTTTTTAGGTATAAAGTCTCTCTCTCTCTCTCTCTCTCTCACTTTGCCGTCATTTGAAGTATTCAGTGTAACAGGTCAATTATATGTATATATATATACATATGCATATATATATATATTGATTGTATAGATAGATAGATAGATAGATAGATAGATAGAGAGAGAGATATTAATGTTCAGGTATATTGCCTTACTCTAAGCATGCTGTTTAAGAGGTCAGTTATATTTGCTCTATTACTGTTATAGCATTGCCGTCAATGTAAACATCCTACTAAAGAGGTACATTAACCTCTCTCTCTCTCTCTCTCTCTCTCTCTCTCTCTGTGCCTTTGTAAATCAGTAAAAAGACTTTCACGTAATTAATATTGTAAACCTATTTTTTATCTTTTCCATTTTCCCTCGGGTTCCGCAGGATGTAATCAGCATAAAATCTGCGAGAGAGCACTGTGGAATACATTACTAATTTGATCAAACAAAAAGAGAAAGAAATAGCGATGTAATCGGATGTAATTCTATTATTTGGTAAATAATTGATGCAAATGTGATACATGTGTTGTTATACATCTAAATGAGGTTATTTATGTCAGTAACGGATATTTTGTCATTTGCAGAATGGATGTGTTAATTAATATTGGACGAGCGGGGTTGCTTTTGTGTTCGCGTTGTTATTGGTAGGGAGGGAGGAGGGTTTCCACGTGTACTGAAGGGTTACGGGGATGGGAAATGTTAAGTCTTTGATAAGGGTTTTGTTTGTTCCTATGACGCTTTGGAGAGTCATTTTTTTGAGTACCGATATGTCATATAGATTTATTTTCTCTGTTTCTCATATGAATGATAAAGCTTGATGTATTCCGAAGTGTGTTTTGCTTCTTATATTGTTTAAGATATTGTTTATTGCATTTGAAATCGGAATCCAATGTATCCAGATAGATATGATAAATATTATAAGAAGACACTGAAGGAGAAACCTTTTTTATGCGTAAACTGCTTCTTCGGCATATTTTCCCAAAGATGTCGCCAATGGTTGCGTCTACGTAATCTTGTAGCAGCTTGGTGGTGTGCAGTTGTTTTCTTTTCAAATAAGATGTGTAGATATTTCACCCGTTCCTTCATTGTCACCCGTGACACGTCAAGGGCTTCCTCGGGTTTAACTACCCATTGAGTGCAAATAAACGTGAGGTTGATGGACGTTTTGTTTTGTTTTTGCTCACAGGTAGCAGGGGTTGCCAATTTATATTCACCAGGTCCCAGAAATATCAGATTACTATACCGATGGTGGTTTGCTTTTGAAATGTGTGAATGAGGGAACAGGTTGTCGAGGAAAGCTTCGTGCCGTGTGGGAGTGAATTGTGAGCGTTGAACATTCATTAGAAAATGGGAAAGTAGCCAAGAGAGGATTTTGTTGCAAAGAAAATGAATGGTACTAGAGATGTTACGAACGAGAGGCGTGCATATAACTGGCATTAGTGTGGAAAGAGTGCGGGATTGCATTGAACTTGTGTTATGCAGGGAGAATGTGAGAAGACGAAGTTGCAAAAATTCCTGTGGATGTAATTGAGAAGAGGCAGGCGGAGAAATGCCGTGACGAAAGAGCGTTTGCATTTAAGTAGTTTATGTTCCTTTTTAAGGGTAAGGTGGGCTTCACTAAGTGATGGGTTTTAAATGCTGAGTTAGTCGTTTTGGTGATGAATGGGCTAAGTACCTGTATTTTTATCACTTATTCGCACACTGAAAGTTTGTGTAGAAGGAACAAATCTAGTTGATGATACTTTGTTACTTTGTTGTTTGATGAATGTATGTACTCCAGGGATGTGGATTTGGCCCTCGTCAAGGAAACGACAATCCTGGCGCGTTTTTTAGGCATTTTCTCCTATATTTCGAGCTCTTTAACTCCATGACCATGACTTTGTCACACAACATATTTGTGTGTTTATATTTTGCGAGTAGATTCTCAATATCAAAGAAACGGAACAATAATTGGAAAAGTACGGTATATATCCGAGTGCTCTCTCTCTCTCTCTCTCTCTCTCTCTCTCTCTCTCTTTCTCTCTCTCTCTTTCATAGCTGAAGGTGACTTGGAGCTACGACGATTTTGCATGTGGGCATATGTCAAGGCCTGAAGTTTCCAGTGATGGCAGATGATGAGCATCGCCGTCATCTCGATTCGTTCTTCGGAGTCTTCATTGGGGGACGAAACACCGTCATCATCCGCCAGCAAATGCGAGTCACAGATTATCGGGCAGACGTCACAGGCACTCATTTTGGGAATGGCAGAACGACTCCCGTGAGAAAATGGAGGCCAATAAATCCGCGGAAATACCTGTGATTGCCATCGTGACTAAGAACTTTTATTTTGATTCCTTCTTTTTGTGGCTGTCGGGTTACGTTGACACCTTTACTTAGTTACGCCCAAGGTCCCACGGAGCCGCGCGTCGTTTCTTCGCGTTGGGTTGAGGTGGTTTTTTTCTCGCTGTTTTTGTTGTTGTTACAGTACTTACATTGATTGTATTTGTTTATTGCAGTCGTTAGTTTCTCTAACCGTATATTGGTTGAGATCGTGTGTTTTTAAAATGTAATTAGTGTTTGTTGTCAAGTGTTAAATCCGTTTTTGTTGTATTATCATTCAAATATTTATTTTTTTAAAAGGCAATTAGTTTTCGTCGTCAGGTGTTAAATCAGTTTTTGTTGTATTATTAAAATATTAAATAAAAAAAAAGGTAATTAGTGTTTGTTGTCAGGTGTTAAATCAGTTTTTGTTGTATTATTAACATGTTAAATTTTGTTATTACTGGTCTTGTACTTGGTAGCAGATTAAAGAAACTATTTAGTATACTATTTATCTCTTCTCAAGCAACTACTGCTGATTGAGATACTTTAGTATCTGGCGTCGACAGATCGTATAGGTCGCAGACGACACACCACTCACGCGATGATTGACGCAAAGTATCTAGGATGGCAGAGCCGTAGTTACGACACGCAGCTCAGAATTTAATGGCTGTGTGCAGGTGAGAACACACAGGCTTCGGCTTGTTTCCTGGCAGTAGGCCATCGCTCTTAAGAGAGAGAGAGAGAAACAAAAATGAACTCAGTATACACACTTACAAACCATTTTCCAATGCATCATATTTATACACACACACATAAGTATATATAGGCATATTGATATGTATGTAAGTGTATACATATCCATGTATATTTTATATGTATATATATGAATATGCAATATAGTATATATATATATGTGTGTATGTGTGTGTTTTCGTAAAGTGTTTGTGTATGTCTTTATTTGCTTTGAGATATTTTTTCTTTAGATTTATAGACTTGATGTTACTTGCAGGTAGCTGGGAAACCTATGAGTCGTTGAATTCCAACCTCATTATCTTTATACAATTTTTATACCTTGTATCTGGCAAGATGGCCTGATCATTATGTAGAAATGAGCTCGTCTTTGTAAATAATATTTGTTGATTGTCATATATTTGCATAACATCAGCCATCCTCTGTTATTACGTTCGAGCATTGATTGCCTATAAAAAAAAATAAAGGCCGATGATCTAGATAGAGAATCATGAAAAGGCTCTCTCTCTCTCTCTCTCTCTCTCTCTCTCTCTCTCTCTCTCTCTCTCTCTCTCTCTCTCTATGTTTCCTGCTCCATTTTTTTAAAAAGAGCCCTTACAGCCGGTAAATGGTCTAATGAATAATCTTTCATACATCGGCGTGTTGAATATACGCATGTGTATGTATATTATGAAATACTTGGTAAATGATGTTATGAATTTGTTATGAAAGAATAATGATAATATTGTAAAATTATTCTCATTATTATTATGTATCTTAATTTGAATCTTCAATTCGTATTATCGTCAGTACACGGAGTGCGCTTAATTATGCCAAGCTAATCTGATTTAACTCTGTCAATAATTGTTCTTCCTGCCATTTCCGAGTCATATATCTCATGCAGTTTACTATTTAATCAGATTCCCATCAGTAGCTATTGCATTACTGTCCTCAGCCGTGATGAGGTTGGTGTGTTTTTATGATGCACGATATTAATGGTGGGTTCGGATGTGTGTGAAATAACCTGCTGTAACTCTATAGGGCTCGTGTGAGTTCACAGGATTTGAATGTTTCCGGTTTGTATGAGCAGTTCGCAATATCGGAATTCGCGAATGAATTAGTTTATATGTATTGTGTTTATATGAGTTTATTGTTATTATATGTGGAAAATGTTTGTTCATTTTCTGCATTAATGCAGTACCTTATCAGCGGTTAACGTGGTGGGTCATTCCTTGTAATTAATTGTCCGTAAAATACAAAAACAAGAAGGAAGTTCTGTCCAGTTTCGGATTGAAATTAACCAACACTCCCCCCAATGGTTGACGGGTTCTATTCGCACTTAAAAAGAGCATGTCTGTCTACTCCTTCAGCTTTAAATCCCACACCTGAGTTTGTATAGAGTAATAGAATGTCACAGTGATCTGTATATATTATCAAAACCATAAAAAAGTAACGAGTACCGCGATGCGTTCTTTTTCTTGACAGAGGTAGATTCTTGCCTTGACAAGATGATCGGATGCTTGTTTTTAATCTTGCGCCTGCTTAGCTTCTGACAGGTTCAATTAGTTGTCCTTGGCAACGATTCCCAGCCGGTATCAACAACAGCAAAAAGGGTTTACTCATTAACCAAGATGAGGTACAAATATAACTTTCTCTCTCTCTCTCTCTCTCTCTCTCTCTCTCTCTCTCTCTCTCCTCATCCATATGCACACATTTCACGTCTTCACTTCGTCTTTCCATATTATTATTATTATTATTATTAATTTTTTTTTTTGCTCTATCACAGTCCTCCAATTCGACTGGGTGGTATTTATAGTGTGGGGTTCCGGGGTGCATCCTGCCTCCTTAGGAGTCCATCACTTTTCTTACTATGTGTGCCGTTTCTAGGATCACACTCTTCTGCATGAGTCCTGGAGCTACTTCAGCCTCTAGTTTTTCTAGATTCCTTTTCAGGGATCTTGGGATCGGGCCTAGTGCTCCTATGATTATGGGTACGATTTCCACTGGCTTATCCCATATCCTTCTTATTTCTATTCTCAGATCTTGATACTTATCCATTTTTTCCCTCTCTTTCTCTTCAACTCTGGTGTCCCATGGTATTGCGACATCAATGAGTGATACTTTCTTCTTGACTTTGTCAATCAATGTCACGTCTGGTCTGTTTGCACGTATCACCCTATCCGTTCTGATACCATAGTCCCAGAGGATCTTTGCCTTATCGTTTTCTATTACTCCTTCAGGTTGGTGCTCGTACCACTTATTTACTGCAAGGTAGCTGATGTTTCTTGCACAGGCTCCAGTGGAAGGGCTTGGAGCCTGTGCAAGAAACATCAGCTACCTTGCAGTAATAAGTGGTACGAGCACCAACCTGAAGGAGTAATAGAAAACGATAAGGCAAAGATCCTCTGGGACTATGGTATCAGAACGGATAGGGTGATACGTGCAAACAGACCAGACGTGATATTGATTGACAAAGTCAAGAAGAAATTATTATTATTATTATTATTATTATTATTACTATTATTGATTATTATTATTATTATTAATTTTCTGGGGTTCTATCAGTGTTCTCCAATTCGACTGGGTGGTACGTTAAAGTGTGGGGTTCCGAGTTGCATTTTTTTTTTTTTTTCCTGCCTCCTTAGGAGTCCATCACTTTTCTTACTATGTGCACTATTTCTCGGAGCACACACTTCTGCATAAGTCATGGAGCTACATCAGCCTCTAGTTTTTCCAGATTCCTTTTCAGGGATCTTGGGATCGTGCCTAGTGTTCCTATGATTATGGGTACAATTTCCACTGGCATATCCCGCATCCTTCTTATTTCTATATTCAACTTTGGTGTACCCTGGTGTTGCGTCATCAATGAGTGATACTTTCTTCTTGATTTTGTCTAATTATTATTATTATTATTATTATTATTATTATTATTATTATTATTATTATTATTATTATTATTATTTAGGAAGGAGACTCTCTCTAAATGCTGAAAGTAATGGCAAGATCAGCAAATTTGATTTACATAAAAATAGCAATTTTCTTTCTCTGTAGGAAAAAGGTCAGGTACAAGCTGCCCCATATTCATTTCGTCCGAGAGACGTTATGTCATGTGATTCCTTCAATATTTTGCATTAGCATAGTTACTAAGAGTTACTTGATTGAATAAACAAAAAACAAAAACTTGTTTATCTTAACAAGATAAACAATAGTATTATTATTACTTTCCACCCTCTTCTAAAAATGGGTTCGTAGTTCAACTGCGAGGTTTTCCTCCTGTTAAACCTCTAAGACCCTTTTTACTGTCAATTTCAGTTTCAGCACTGAATGACCTCTTATGTCCCAGTGCTTGGCCTTTGGTCTACATTCTATATTCTGTTCTATTATTATGATTATTATTATTATTATTTGTCATAATTAGGAAATTTGTCAAAAGTATTTTATCAAAAATATTTTATTATAAGGAAATTATATAATAAAATATTTTTGATAAAACTATTATTATTATTATTATTATTATTATTATTATTATTATTATTATTAACATTATTATTATTATTGCCTTCGCATGACGTGCCGTATCCGCACGATCATTCAGGAAGAATGCAATAAATAGAACGACCCCGAAAATAAACGAGGGCGACTTCTATAAACAAACAAGGCCTTGCATAGCCCGACGCCACCCAAAACAAACCGAGGGTAAGCTAATTTAATAAGGTCTTTGCGCGCTCGCGCGCTTCATATGCTTGACATCGTCCGCTTAGTGGTCTGGATCTGACTTCGTAAATTGATTTGTCGTGAGATGTCGTCCGGGGTCAGAGAGAGAGAGAGAGAGAGAGAGAGAGAGAGAGAGAGAGAGAGAGAGAATCACATTTATATTGCTATGGCTAAATTAATACAGATATATCTACATTCCTTTTTTTTCTATTTCAGGCATTTATGGAGTATTCAAGAACTTTGAGGAGAGAGAGAGAGAGAGAGAGAGAGAGAGAGAGAGAGAGAGAGAATCATATTTATATTGATGTGGCTAGATTGATACATATATCTTCACATCTCATTTTATTTGCAGGCATTTATGGAATGTGCAAGAACGTTCAGAGAGAGACAGAGAGATATCGAATTGCCAGATTAATTTACATCTCTTATTTGCAATAAAACACGTTCGGGAGAGAGAGAGAGAGAGAGAGAGAGAGCGTTTTCCTCGCCTGACCTTTGTCCGAAATTAATAGATCGTACATGATGCCATTGGGTAGCTGGGTGGGATTGAGTATCCCCTTGGGTGACTGACTTGTGTTAGTTGTTCTGTGGTCTTGTGATGACGTCATGTCAATTCGATGTTGGAAATTCGATCAGTGGTTATTTCTGTCGGCAGAAAGGCTGTTGAGACTTTTTCTCTCTTGCTCTGCGCCATCTAAAGAAGGGGCCATTTGTTTGGGCCTTGCTTGATTGAGCCATGCCATCAGGGAAAATAATAATAATAATAATAATAATAATAATAATAATAATAATAATAATAATAATAATAATAATAATAATGGTGGAGAAATCCATAGTTGTGTTGACGTAAATGTATATTTTAGAAAAATACATAAATAAAAGAGCTTTCGAGAACATATATTTACGTCTACACCACCGTGGATTTCTTCACCGTTTCAGTGAATCATGGTATGAGGAGATTTTAATAATAATAATAATATTAATAAAAAAAATTCCTCTTATGGTCATTATTGACTACAGAAACCTATGCATATACAACTTGCGGTAGAGACAAAATACTATAGCGCTATTTTTTCTATTCCTCTCTTGGAAAATTGATTGAATATGAATTTGAATTTATATATATATATATATCTAATAATCTAGTTTACTTTTATATTTTTGGTATTCAGGTCCACCTGTGTGTATTTCGCAAAGATTTTCCTCCTAGATGCCTGTTATTAACCAGAACTTATTTTCGCTGAGGTTGCATGATACATCGACTGTTTCTTTGTCCTCTGCTGCCAGGCCTTCGAATTCTCTTCATGCGGTGGTGTGCCAATGTTTGTTTGTTGACAATTTTCTTTATCACTGGCGAACGCTCGCAACGTTGCGTCATGTTACGAGTGCCACTGTACTATGGCCGACATCCTTGGAAGGCCAGAGGCCATTGGCATATAACCTGTCCTCCATGTTCTAGTGTAATCGTGGTGATGCAGTCATTTCCTCTACAGGTTGAAAGCAGAATATATACATAAGATGATATATATAATATATAGATATATATATATATATATATATATATATATATAAATACACACACACACACACACACACACACACACACACACACACACATATATATATATATATATATATATATATATATATAAATTATATATATATATTCATATATATAGATATATAATTGTTTTTTCTTATTTCCCTATTAACATTCCTTTTTTCAGGTAGTTAACTTGTAATGCAAGAGTTTTCTTTTGATGTGCGGGTGAATACAGGCTGAATTGCAAAATATGTACATAGATATATGCATTCATACATACATTATAGTTTTTTATCCCTATAAACTTATCTTATTTTCATGTAATTAACTTGTGATACAAGAGGTGTTCTTTTGATGTACGAGAGAATAGATAGCTGGTTAAAATAACTTAGAATTCGTAAATCTTTTATTTATCAGTATTTCCGACTAATTACTCAGCTCTTCACGAAGTTCACGGAGAGACTTTTATTCGCCACACTCAACAAAACAAAGGCAAGTCGTTATATAAAAAAATTTGATAAATTCCTCAAGAAGTCGAAGACTCCGTAGAAATATATCGTCACCGGAACATGGGCGGGCACAAAGCGCTCTGATAGAATCATCGAATTTCCCCAAGATTAAACGAAAGACCGCGGACCACACGCGGTTTTGGATGGGGCGTCTTCATTGCCTCCTGCAGGAATCTCTTGTCTTTCATCGGATACTTTTCTCGTTCATTTTATTTTTTCCAGTTTGATCCCACTGAAATCAAGGCTAATAGATTCGTGAACACCCAAAATTCAGTTTCTTTTGACTGAATCACAAACCGCAGAACGCACGAAAAATTGGGTTTTTATTTTCCGATAAACAGAAATCGTTGTTTTAAATGCTTTTTTTTTTTTTTTTTTTTTTTTTTTTTTTGCCTGTGAGCTTTTGATGTGACCAACACTGAAATGCAAACGCACGACCACACGCTGTGTCATCCATATTTGAATGTTTTTTTTTCATTCTCTTTATTCCTTTGTTCTTGATATTACTGATGTATTGCAGTTTCTTTCCCTTTATACTGAGAGATCAACACCACACATTGAGATAACCCGTTGTTGATGTTCAGTGGTTTGGAACTCTCTCTTTGTTCAATGTGTTTTCATCTTGTTTTAAAGTTCTTGTTTCTGGTGTCCATTATTTTCTTATGGTTTGGTTGTTGTTTCTCTTATCATTAATTTCTCGTTGCTTCTGTATCTTGTAATTTTGCTTTAAAAAACCCTTTTCCAGGTGTCACCTGTTCCTCACGGTTAATTGATCTTGGAGTTTTACTCTATTTTTCCCTGTATCTTGGCTTTGAGTGACATAAAAGAATTAATGGTCGTTCGGTTGGGAAACTTTAATCTTTAACATTTTCGTCGTTCTGGGAAGAGTGGTTACCATTTAACCTTACGTAAAAGGGGAAAAAAACAAGGAAAGGTGTTAGGAGTGTATAGACTACAACTAGATATATTTATTTATTTATCTATTTATTTATTATTTATTTGTTTGTTTATTTTATTTATTTACTTATTTGTTTATTTTAGTTATCTATTTACTTATTTGTTTATTTTATTTATTTATTTACTTATTAACTACATTATTTATTAACTTATTTATTTATTTGTTGAAGTATGATCTCAGACAATAAATTCTCCGATGTTCGAATGAGATGACCAGCAAATGTCACGAAAAGATTCAGTTGCATAAACTCCACCCTTATTATCTAACAGATTCGAGTTGGATTTAAGGTGTGTGTGTGTGTGTTTGTGCTTGTGTATGTGAAAAAAAAGCATTTTTAAGCTTACCCCCTAGTCACTGCTAAGAATCTCGAGTCCGTATTTAGAGGTACCCGACTTTGATTTGGAAGAGCTTAGACGGGGAAGATTACATGCAGATACCTTGCTAAGCTCTCAGCGCCTTTGCTTTGAAAGCGTCCTTTGTTAGTTTAACGAAGAATGCTAAGCGTGGTATCCGAAGTTCAGGGCCTCTGAAGGCTTGACAAGAAATCTCGGGAGCTGTTCACGGTAAATACTCACTTTCTCCATTGGCTCTCCGACATTGCCCCGAGCGCCAGACTGCTAAGGGCTGTTTTAAGTTTTAGTAACGCTTGATATATTACAGTATTTTTTAAATTTAATTTTAATAAAAGATCAGTGTAACTGGAAACTAGCTCGAAGAAAAGAGAAAATGAAAATGCTCAATGTTTCTCTTTTAACACAGTAAACCCATTGTCTGACTTGGATACTTATTTCTCATCTGTGTAGCGGATCACTTACGCTAGATTATTCCACTATATCTGTGATCGAAGTAAGGAATACCGAGCTGGCACAAAACCAAATCAATTAACACCAACATTGGTGTAAGCTGTTGGCTATTGCACCTGTTGGTTCCTTGTCCAGTGTTTGCAAAAAGTCACTCAGAAACAAGAAGAAAATGGACCCATGGATTAATTAAGCGGAATTTGTTAAATTTTTTGCTTGTCTTATACCTTTCTTCATGGAGGGTGCGACCTAGCACAGTAGAGTAACTACCAGATACATAATTCACTACCTAGGTCATCAGAGGCCTGTGGATTTTTCAGAAAATGGGTCTTAATTACCTTAACCCAGTCTCTGTTATTGAACTCGGGTCGCCCGCTGGTGTGGCGAAATTAATAACCAATGGACTTTATATACATATCTATCTATCTATCTATCTATCTATCTATCTATCTATCTATCTATCTATCTATCTATATATCTATATATCTATATATATATATATATATATATATTATATATATACACATCATTATGTAATATATGTACACACACAACACACACACACACACAACACACACACACGACACACACACACACACATATATATATATATATATATATATATATATATATATATATATAGCACGCGTTTGTATGGGCTTCTTATAATTCCAGATTGAATCGTGCTTGTCTTTTTATGCAGAATTTCGGACAGACTCGCATGCCCATTGCAGCTTTAGATCCGCCTTGCTGGGGCAGGGGGCGAAAGTAAGGTCTTCTGCTCTTAAAGAAGATAGCAATGTCCTTTCGCCGTGAATCTAAATCAGAAGGTTCAACTGTTCGTAATAATTTTGAAGAAGCATTGAAATATTTTTCAACACGTTAAAAAGTCAAGTATTATCCTCATCTAGTGACTGATTAAGTGACGATGTTTATATATCATGAAGGAGGTACTGGAAGGTCCCTGACTACGGAGGTTGGGACTGACAAAGTGTTACTTCTGAGGTCTGTTTTTATTTAAATTTCTAAAAAAGACAAATATAAGGAATGTGCTTTACTTCCGAAAGATCATAATGCCGTAAAGAACAAAGGAAGGAAACAGGGAATCTTTTACTTCCAGAGGAAATAATCTTTCATTGTTGTACACTCCCTAAAAGAACCGTCAGGTCTCTCACTCCTTAAGAAAGCTCCAGTCTAGTATGCCTTTTATTCCCAAATGTCACGACACCTTTGGACTTGGAGAAGAAATACCCCATGCTGATCCCAGCGCCATTTAGTAAGAAAAAAAGTGGGGTATAATGCTAATGGCATTAGGTCATAATGAGGCCAGAGACCCAAAAAATGTGGGGTATAATGCAAAATGGCATTAGGTCATAATGAGGCCTGAGACCCAACACAATAATAAGTTAATTAAGAACGAAAATGCGATGATGCATTTTGATCCCCTCTCCGGATTACACCTAAGTTCCGTGCTGTTATTATCTTTTACATCAAGCATTGCCTTTTAAGCGAATATTGATTGATCACTACTGCTTTTATGGCGTTTCATGGCAGCAATGGGATAGGGGTTGATCAGTGTACTTCTCTGGCGTTTGGAAAGTTCGCAACAATTGGAAAGAAAGGTTTTGCAGATGTAAAGAGATTGTATAGGTTCGCGTAATGTTTACGATACAGCTACTTATGGAAGATTATGGGTATTAAGTTCGGCAGCAAGCACAGGTGACTGCAGAAGAAACTATGAAATTGAGGCCGGGGGTGAGGGGGGCACTTGCCTTAAGCTTCACGAGTATAGAGACGATAATCTCACAACTTTGGAGGATCGAATTAATACATCTACTTACAGGAGGGGCCATCAATGATACACTCAGAAGATTTATACTCTTAATCTTTTCAGTGCCAAGCCAGATGTTCAGTGTTGCTCTAAAATGTAAAAGATGGAGGATATTCTCTTAAGTTAATGGTTTTTTTCTTTGTTTCTTTTGCATTTCCAACGTTGTTTATTATGTAACCGTCTAATGTATGTCTTTCTCTAATAACAACTTTTATTACTGATTGATTATGATAATTCTTGTTTAAGTTAATAGTATTGCCGTTGTTATCAGTCCAAAACTTGTCTATTTCCACTGTATATGTTTTTTTTTTTGTGTGTGTGTGTGTAGATGTCCCCCTTTAATTAATGATATTATTACTATATATAAACTATACTTTCGGAACATAGTCATATCATACATATGGCTGTCACCACTGTTAACATCGTTACTACTACTACTACTACTACTACTACTACTACTACTACTACTACTACTACTACTGCCACCTACATAAAGGCTATTTTGTTATTAATATTGTCATGTATGCGAATTAATCTTATTCAAGCTGATACATGTCTCATTTGGAAGACATATCCTTCCTTCCTTCCTTCCTTCCGTCTGTTTTTAAGCAAATGAAAGTGTGTAATATATTTGTTATTATAGCTCGCATTATTCTTACTCGGATAGCATTATTCTTACTCGGATATTCAAGGTAAGTGCTAATGACAGGGGTTGTTCCACCAGGTGACTCGACCCCATTGGGCGATCTGTGTAAGTACAGCTTACTGATGCAGCGCCTCTCACCGGATGGTGAGCGGTGATGGGGTGGCCAATAAACTAGCTTCTCACGAGGCACAATTCAATTCAACGTGTGAATGATGTACCGTTGAGTTTGGTGGCTGCTTGGTTGGGTGAGACTTGCGAATGCCAGGCACCGTTGGCAAGTAAGCTCCCATGACCATCTCTGGGGGCAAGGACCGTGGTGGCAGTGGTATAGTTGTAGCCTCATCCTAAAAATCAGTGCTGAGAATCTTGTGAGTAGGGAAGTTCGAAAGGCAACAGAGTCAGACGTCGGTCATTTCCTTTGAAAGATGCGTTTCCGCGGCCTTTCTGGCTTCGATTCAATTTTTGTTTACTGCAAACGTTGTGTGGATTTTATAAAACATGTTGATTGTGACAGAAAGTACTTCTTTGTCAATGCTAATGGTGAGTATGGTAAATAATGTCTGTCGTTGAGAGATTTGATTGTGTTTTTTCAACATTGTCATCGTGACTAAATAGATTGTTTCACCATAATACAACGGAAATGTGAAAGGTCCTAACGAATCATGAAATTCTATAGCTGTTTCCTGAATTATGCACTGTTTTTGTAATGTTAACTACATTTTTGCATCATTTTATGATTCCATTATAAACGTGTTTCAGTAAGTTGTTAGTAAAATTGGCGAGTCTAAGGACGTATATACGTACGTCTGAGCCGAGTGGAGAGAAAGTGAGGCGATAAAGTTGTTACGTGACTCATTGAACCGAGCGCGCGTAAATTACCTCAGGAAATGGGTAAGAAGGTACAAACATTCCAAGCAGGGGGCCTAAACGAGATACCTTGACCTTAGGGAACTTTGGGTGCTAATTGAGTAAGGGTTGCCGGGGCGGGGGTAGGTGGATGGGTGGGTGGGGTGGCCTGTGTGGGCGAGGAAGGGAATCAGAGAAGTGGAAAGTATGGTAATGAGTCATTTTCTTAGCACTTCATGGCTTCGGTGTTTTTCATATAATTGTGACAACACCCTCAAGCTAAACCATTAACATAAAAGATAATTAGCAGATCACTCAAGGGTTGTTGTAAGAGGACACTGCTCTATGCAAGTCGAGAATACCATTTGGCGACTTTAGGGTAATTAATTGATAGCTATCAGGTAAACTGAAGAAGAAAATTATGCTGAGAGGTAACTTATACGAGGAAAATTAAGAAAGAATTGACTATTACTATTCCCCCCATCAAGGGATTTTTTTGAAGAATTAGAAAGACTGTGGTCTCGAATTCATAGGAAAGAAATCTGACTTTCAGAATTTTACCAAAGAAGAAAGAATCGCCTCAAAAAAAACCACTCTTCAAAGAATATTGTATCGGGTGCATGACAATTCAAGAAGAAAGCTCGACAGGCCACCGTCAAGTCATTGAGATAAAATTTTGGACATGCAGCTCCTTGCATGGATATACGTATGTTAATGTAGGGGAAAGTGTGACAAAAAAAAAAAAAAAAAAAAAAAAAAAAAAAGGGGCCATCTAAAGCATATGATAGCATATGCATCATACACCTCCTCAGTCATGACACAGAGGTTCCGCCAGACTGTTCGCTTGCACGGGATTTTGCTTTTTGTGTATTTAGGCGTAATATGGAAGTCGTTGTTTGCTCTTTCCGCTTGGCTGAAGGGATTCCTTGTATAGGTTATGGCTTGTGGCAAGTAATGGGTGAAAGTGACCAGAGGTGCTGTTATGCTATGTAAAGTCTCTCTCTCTCTCTCTCTCTCTCTCTCTCTCTCTCTCTCTCTCTCTCTCTCTCTCTCTCTCTCTCTGTCTGTCTCAAAAGATAGTCACTTGTGAGAATTGATGACAAAGGAAGATGAAATCAAGAGGTGACGTATGACAAAGGATACCAGGGAAAGGAGTGAATGGAAGACTAAATGAACACTAAAACGTTTACAAAAGAGAGAGAGAGAGAGAGAGAGAGAGAGAGAGAGAGAGAGAGAGAGAGAGACTCATTCGATGAATCTGATGTTCTTATGTTGAAAATCGACTCAAAATATTATTATGAAGGAAATATGTTAAGATCCTGAACATTTTTTTGTGTGTGTTCGCATGAGCGGAAGTGGCGGGGAGAGGAAATACTAAAAGCTAGTTATGTTCATGCCGGTAACTCGTTTAAGAGAGAGAGAGAGAGAGAGAGAGATAGAGAGAGAGAGAGAGACTGACTAGTTGTGTTTACGTTGGCGGGCTAACTATTGAGAATTTGATTAAATAGTGTTATACTAACAGAGAGAGAGAGAGAGAGAGAGAGAGAGAGTTACAAGGATTAGGATATCTCAAAGACTTGTTAGTCCATCCGAGGAGAAATCGTGTGCTCACTTATCTTTAGGAGTAGGCTTTACTGTGCATTCACAGTGTCCTAATGATTTTGTCCAGCTTTCTAGCTTTCTTTTAAACTATTCCACACTGTTGCTGTTTACAACTTCTGGTGGCAGTTTATTCCATTTAGTGTCACATATCTTGTATATAAAGAAGTTCCCACAGTGGGATGTGTTGTATCTCTTCAGTTCTAGTTTCCATCCATTATTTCTTGCCTGGTTTTCGTTTAATGTGAAGAGGTTCATGTTTACTTTTGTTTTGCCTTTCAGTATTTTAAATGTTTCTATTAGTTGTCCTCGCAATCGTCGTGTTTCTAAGCCATACATGTTCAGGCTCTCTGGTCGTCTTCGGCAACCTATTTGCCTGATGGATGGAATTAGCTTTGTGGCTCTTGCTTGTACCCCTTCTAATCTATTTATGTCTTAGAGAGCATAAACTTACGTTGGACTTGAGCCGCGTTAATGTTGCATACGGAGAAGGCAAGGGAGAGAATCGTACATACTGAGCAGGTTGTCTCTTGCGCTATTTATATAAAGCGTGAAAACCTTATTCATTTTGAGAAAACTCACACCTAATCGTGACCAGTACCAGGTTACCGACGTGATGAAATTCAAGAGAGCTCGTAGCTTCACATATTTATTATAAGGTCTTTTAGGCATCTCACCCAAAATGAGAATGTCTCTCGAGAAAAAATAAGAATTGGAGAATGCATCATTATAATTTCGGAGTCAACTGTCAGTCGAAGAAGACAGTTGTCTTCGAAATATAGCACTATAATTTTTACGCTTTTGGTGTTTTTGCGTATATTTGTGTATGTATGTATGCATATATGTATGAGTGTGTGTGTGAAAGTGTGGATGTTTTTAACCTTGCGTGTTGATCGGTATACACTCTGGTGAATGCTTCGTGTCTTAATACCAGCGGAAAGCCACCTGCTTGCAGTGATTAAAAGTCTGGAACAGCTGTTGTATTATCACAGCCATTGAAAAGTTCCGAGGATGACTTTCTAAGGTTTCTGGGTTAGTCTGGTGTTGCAAAGCGCGACTGTGTCCGTTTGTCCACGGTCGGATGCTGCAACGCTCAGCATCCGTAACTGACGAATCAAAGAACGTTGCTGCCGGAGTTTCTTAAGCATGCGTAAGTGAGTCATATCGGTAGAGTTGCGCTTACTGTGCATAACGTCTTTTACTCTCTACACAAGTTGTAATTATTATTCACCTGTGGATATTGCCATTGAAGTTTGTTTCTTTACGACATTCTTAGACTGTCACATATCGTACTGTACTTATTTTATAATTGTGGAAGCTTTACGAATATTCTTCAGAGGGCCATGTTGCCATTAAAGTGATTTGTTTTAGGCATTTCGAAAGTTTTATTTGCACTTTTTAGTACTTCAAACACCACGGTAGCCTAATTAGATTTAAAAAATATATATATCTTAGTTTGACCAGACCACTGAGCTAATTAACAGCTTTCCTATGGCTGGGCCGAAGGATTAGATCTTTTTTTACGTGGCTAGGAATCAATTGGTTACCTAGCAACTGGACCTACACCTTATTGTGGGATCCGAACCACATTATATCGAGAAATGAATTTCTAATCACCAGAGACAAACTCCTCTAAATCCACATTGGCAGAGCATGGAATCGAACTCGGGCTACCGAATCGGTAGGCGAGCGCGTAACCCACTCGTCCAACGAGAAACCTCTAATTGGATTTTAAACTAGAACATGAGAAGTTCGAGAATATGTTTATGGTTTAGAGGGAACTGTGCTCTAACGACGGGATTAAGAAATAGCATTTAAATGTGGAGAATTATATTTACATGCTGAACATGCGTTGCAAAACGAAAGGTCAGGTGGCACCGTTTCAGTAGGAGAAAGTAGAAAAGCGTGAAAATGGAAAGGATTCGTTTTGGGGTTACCATTTTGCTCTGCTGCTTTTTGTAAAGAAATGTCATACGGTGTTCACGGCTGATGAATGGAAGCCTCCCTGTTAACTACAGAAAGGAAGGCAAAAGTGAAGAAAGGATTTGAAATGAGAGAGAGAGAGAGAGAGAGAGAGAGAGAGAGAGAGAGAGAGAGAGAGAGAGAGGATGTAGGAAATCCAGTAGTGGATGCAGGAAAAAGAACAACACAAAATAAAAGATTGTAGCTGGAGGTGGGAGAAGACAGTCAGTTAATCAAAAGAAAAACTATAGTAGATTCACATCAGCCTTGCATCTGATATCTAGGCCAGTCCCTTACGACGTTCCTGATTGGCTGATGATAAGCCAGTAGCAGGGGTGGAAACTCAGTATCACGAGAGAGTTCATATAGGCAGGATGTATGCTCCACCTCTCCTGAGGGATACGTCTTTCAAAAGTATCCCTCAGGAGAGGTGGAATATACATCTTGCCTGTGTGAACTCTCTCGAGAGACTGAGAGTTTCCAGCCCTGTGATTGGCTTATCAACAGCAAATCAGGAGCGTCGTAAGGGACGCCGGGACGAGCCTAGACATCAAATGCACGGTTGATGTGAGTCCCTAACGGGCTGCTTTGTGAGCAAGAGCCCGTGGTGGCATAAAGCCAGCTTAATCTTAAACAACGATGTGAGTCTACTATAGTAGGAGATGCATAAAAGGAATGGATAGAAACAAGTGGGTATAGAAAGATAAATTCGAGGAATTCAGGAAGAAATGCGAAAAAAATCTGAAAGACGATGTTGGAGAAAAAGAATACGAAAGAAAATAACAGAAGACGGGTGAAAGTTGAAGAATATTATGACGAAAGAGAAAAAGATGAAAATAGAATCCATCCAGCAGGAGACAGAGGAAAGAGCGTCGAGAGAGAGAGAGAGAGAGACTTTTCAGCGGACTGCAAATCAAGGCAACCGGGGAGCAGCAGTTGTGAGACCCTCAAATATGCTAAGCGAGAAAAGTAAATGGTATTTAGGGTTTCCGCCGTGCTCCCCAAGGCCGCCATTACTGCACTTGATTCCTTTCAGATCGACGCCCAAGTGTGTCTTTCGACGTCGGATTTTCTGATCCGTTTCGCACGAGGGCCAGAAGGGTGAGAGGCTCGAAACGTATTCACTGAAGAGTGAAATGCTTCGTTCATGCGTTTTTCTATTCTTTACTGTAGTGTGGACGAGAGAGAGAGAGAGAGAGAGAACAGCCATAGACGGGCAAGGGAAAGTGCTAGAAAATCGGTGTTTTTTATTTTCCAGTGAAGAACGAAATGCATCGTTAATCATTCTCTCTCTCTCTCTCTCTCTCTCTCTCTCTCTCTCTCTCTCTCTCTCTCTCCTGTAGCTTTAGAGCATGCATGTGACTTTTTTTTAAACTATTTTTTTTTTTACTGCACGGACATTAGCCTGGTCAGAACCCTCTCCTTTTTGCCTGTATTGCATCTGCAGGGACATGAACTCTTTCAGCAGTTGTTCTGGAAGGATTTCTTCTCGTTAAGCGTAGCGGGAGGCAGGGACAGAGGGACGAAGGAAGATGGAGAAAAGGAAAAAGAAGAAAAAAATGGCAGGAGAGGCGTCCAAGCCAGCTTGCCCCTGTCGAAGTGAAAGTTTAGTGGGGTCCGTGGAAGTAACTCCGTCTTAGAGCACGAACCCCTTGTGCCTCCCCCAGGAGTAGTAGTAGTAATGTTTCTCACATGACGTCGTTGTAGTGGTCTTGCGTGCCTTCGTTCTCTCTTATCTTTTAGTTGACCCATTTGGGTGTTCCTTCTTTTAGAGTAATTTTTTTAGTCTGTCATTCAGGTTTTATTCCTGATTTAGTTCTCTGTAAAAGAAAACTATTGAGATGACACTTTTTCTGTTCACCCTCTGATCTTAAAAACTACAGAGGCTAGCGGGCTGCAAATTGGCATGTTGATCATCCACCCTCTAATCATCAAACATATCAAAGTGCAGCCCTTTAGCCTCAGTAGTTTATATTTTATTTAAGGTTAAAGTTAGCCATGATCGTGCTTTTGGCAACGCAACAACACAGGCCACCACGGCCGGCTGAGAGTTTCATTAAAAAAAAAATCTAATCCTTCGGGCCAGCCCTTAGGAGAGCTGTTAATCCGCTCAGCGGTCTGGTAACACTAAGATATACTTAACCTTTTTTTTTTCTGACTAAAACAGTATATAGTCTAAATCTATCCGGCTTCTCTCTATACACGAATTTTAACCTTATCTTTCATTTCCAGCCCCTTGCGTCATTATACAATCATTGAAAAAGGAAAAACAGAAGGTGGAATAAAATTTGCTTTTAGCACCCCGCTGTTTACTTCCAATTCACTCGACAAACTCCATCTACATTAACTTTACATCTGCTTCGTTCACGGATAATTCCAGCGAGCGTTACGCATTTGACGGGAAGACCTTCCTTGATATTGGTCTGTGGATGCTGTCTAATGTTTTTTGGTAATCAACTGAAGCCATTAGAAGGGAAGTTCTAAATTTCATACAATGCTGCAAAATGACCAAACGCAAAATTAGGCTATATGACATGTCCAGCTCTTGCTTTTTCTAAAACCATGATGTTTTTTGTATTGGCATCTCCTTCCTGTTGAGATTAAGTATACTGAATAATTTCATCACAATCGACTCAAGTTCAGTGCATTCTTATTATTGTTAGATATTAGGAACAAACGGAGAACACGACATTTGTGGTAGAAATAAGGAATAACATTGACCGTAACTAATTGCGTTGTGTGGAGCAGTTGACGACAGCTCTTATAAATGCTAAATGTGTGTAATTCTCTTCCTCTAGATTTTTTCTAAGGGTAAGCCTCTGGTCTTAATGCCAGGTCGTGACTGCAATTAATTACATAAAGGCGACAGGCTACGACTACAGGCATACAAGCCGATTAGTCTTCCAACAGGTCTCTTTGCCACGGCTTTGTCAAGCCGTAGAGCCCGAGGGAGGGAGACAGTTTGACTTCACTGTTTGAATGGAAGAGTGGTGATGATAATCTCTCTCTCTCTCTCTCTGCCCTTACCTTTAAGGAAGAGGCTGGTGGGATTGGCAGTTCAGTACCTTTATGGCTGAACCCGTAAGTAAGCGATGCATTACATGTTTGAAGGCAGAATTTGCCTGTAAGGGTATTTCCTGATGCATTTGCCGCGTTAATGGCCGTGGCAGCCGTTGTGACATTTTCCAGTACACATCTACCAGTCACTAAATAGTAAATACGGGATCTCTTCATTGGTATACTAGCATTTCTATGAAGTCTAAGCACACATGTGTTGTATGCGTTTGCGATTATTTTGTTTTTTTTATTTCCCGCCGGTGTGGTAACTCTTCTTTAATCCTCTGATTGGAATCCGAGACCAGACTAGATCTTTCTGGAAAGCTTTCCCCCGCCGAGTCGTTCAAGGTCCTCTTACTCTTTGCGCATAGGTTGAGGGTCGTCGCCTGGGGAATTGTAACGGTGATTCTCTCTCTCTCTCTCTCTCTCTCTCTCTCTCTCTCTCTCTCTCTCTCTCTCTAGAAATTTCTGGTATTACGGCACGGGCTAAAGCTCGTGTAAGTCAAAAGTTTCTTACTCTCGCTAGGTAATACATTCGTAGTTATATTTCTTTGATTCGAGAAGTAACATATTGCTGCCCA
>NC_061091.1:55116775-55131775 GCF_015104395.2 Macrobrachium nipponense
ATTACTTCTTAATATACTAGAGCCCTTTTTATAAGTTCCTTAGGTAATATACAACATATTACAAGAGTGGCTTGTTTTGAATGGATTGTTACTTGTAACTGCTAATATACATGAGCTGCCTCTGGTAACGATAATGAGAACCAAAACGGCCCAACAAACATCGACTTGTAGCTAAATTTGGAGGCATTAAAAGATCCCTCATCTTCAGAAGTTGACACTCCTCTCTAAAGATGTGACGAGGGTGATCAGTGGTTCTCAGTTGTTCCTTTCCAGTACTCGTGTATAATAATAATAATATAATAATAATAATAATAATAATAAGAATAATAATAATAATAATATAATAATAATAATTTTATAATTGACAAGACATTTTTATCCCGTGCACTTGCCATCGAAGAGAGAGAGAGAGAGAGAGAGAGAGAGAGAGAGAGAGAGAGAGAGAGAGAGAGATAATATTTTACAATGGCTACTCTTTTATTGCCAGAGAGAGGCAGATTTTTTGTCGTTTTACATTTTCTCTATTATTTTTATTAGAGAGAGAGAGAGAGAGAGAGAGAATTAATATTTTAAAATGGCTGCTCTTTTATTGCCATTTACCAATGCAAAGAGAGGCAGACCATTTGTCGTTTTACATTTTCTCTATTACTTTTATGAGAGAGAGAGAGAGAGAGAGAGAGAGAGAGAGAATGAATATTTTAATAATAGCTGATCTTTATTGCCATATACCAAGGAGAGAGAGAGAGAGAGAGAGAGAGAGGGGGGGGGGGGGGTGGGGGGGGGGGGGGGTGGCGATCCCAGCTGCCTGAAACATTAGCTCGTTTTGACGTGACGGATTGATGGCTCTTCCTGCTTCCTGCCGTCAATATCTTCAAATCGCACGCATTTGCATGGATTCTGGCACGATTATTCGTGTCTTTCGTTAAGTGAGATGCCCGATACCCGGCACGCACGAGGGATTATAAGATAGCGGAGACGCGGCCATCAATCAAAGGCTTTTCCTGGGTGATTTTGCGATGTATTTGTATTTGTGTGTGGGGGGGAGGGGAGGGGGGGGAGTAGAGGGGGGGGGTAGTGAATGGGTGGGGGATGGGAGGGGTCATTGGTATTATCTCGTGGGGTACCGGGGCGGGGGGGTGGGGTAGTTGGTGAGAGGCAAGTAGTGTAGCGTGGGCATGAGGAGCCTTGAAATATGGAGGGGGGTTGTATGACTTAGATGGTTGGGGGTATTATGGGAAGATGGTCTGGTGTAATGTGATGTCTTTTTTATATATTTACATATATACTATATATATATATGTATATATATATATATATATATATATATATATATACTACGATATAGGTGTGAATATACACACACATATATATATATATATATAGATAATATGTTATATTTATAATAGTATATACTTGTATATATATATATATATATATATATATATATATAGCATATTCTAGTAATATATATCACTATATATATATATATATACATATGGCGTTCGTATATATCAACACATAAAATGGCGTTTAGTCATAGTTATTTTTGGCACCTTGCAGATATGTATGTAAACAATTATCCCACGAGCGAAAAATAGCTTTATAATCATCTTAGTTGATTAAGTTCCTGCATCTTAATTTTTCGCATTATGGCGATGGCGCAGCTATTCTTTCTACATGAAAGTCTTAATCTGGCGACGAATGTTGCGTAATGGTTTTAAATTGGGCCCTGAGGTCGTTTTTCTGCGGCATCATCACCAAAAATAAAACATTTCGTCGAAAACGCGCCAGGGAAAATTAAGACGGCTTTATTCCACGAGAAAATGAGCCAATAACAGGGAAGTTTGTTGCCGAGATTCGGAGGTTGTGGGTTTTCAATTTTCTTTCATCATTTTATTTATCTATTTGTTTTTTTGGTCGTTGCTGCAACTTTGGTAAATTTGTTACATTAACCCATCCCTCTTTCTATGTACACACGAATAATATATATATATATCTATATATATATATATATATATATATATATATATATATATATATGCACACCAATAGCTCAGGCTTTTTTCTGTGATAGGAGTTGGCTGTAGAAAAAAAAAACAGGGCAACGGTGACAGAAGTCCATTCACAACCGCATTCGTCCATTTAACTTCCGAACTGAAGATAAACGGGATTTTATTAGAAAACTTGCTCAAAACAAGCCCCTGTATATGTATGCTGAGGGTTCATCTTTCCGGCCACCCCAACTTGTACATTGTCCGAAGCCCTCAATTTGTGTGATTTCTGTATCTCTCTCGATCTTCCTCCAAAGACTTTCGAATTATACTTCCGAATTATACCTTTCATCCTCCGCTGTCGCTAAGGAGTCAACCCACCTCAAAACTCAGTAAATTAGTATTTAATTTTGATCTATTTCTTCGTATCTACTTTTCTCAACCTGTCAGAACTGTCTTCACATATTCCTTTCAAAATAATTGTCTACACTTCTATAGAGGAGGAGTTGGCTCTACAAACACCAGATAATTATGTCCTAACTTTGCTGCTGTACGTACTTGTCATTTCTTCTTAGCCTTTGGCACAGACAAACACACACACGCACACACTACATTTATTTAATGTATATATATTGAGAGAGAGAGAGAGAGAGAGAGAGAGAGAGAGAGAGAGAGAGGAGAGGTCATTCTTAGAGAATGCATATTCGATACTAACAGATCGATCGCAGAGCACCAAACAACAACTAGCTTTTGGGATTTTTCTTGTATTAATTAGGAAAACAAAGTGCCATTGTGACATCGTTAGATCCTTCCCCCCCTTTCCCCCCCCCCCCACCCCCCCCCCCCCCCCCCCCCACTTATTTGTTTTTGTTTTTCGCTTCTTTGAGCAAAGAAAGGTCTTTACTGATGACTTGTTGACATTTTGTCTTCGTCCCATCTTCCCTACTCTTTCCTGTTCTAGAGCGGTCTGAACGCTCAGGTGAATGATGGTGACAGGTTGAAATACCTTTACTCTGATTCTTACTTTTGCTTGTGTGTTGGCACAGAGAGAGAGAGAGAGAGAGAGAGAGAGAGAGAGAGAGAGAGAGAGAGAGAGAATTAGTATTTTATATGGCTGCTCTTTTATTGCTATTTACCAAGGCAGAGAGACAGACCATTTGCAGCTTTACATTTTCTCTGTTGCTTTTATCAGAGAGAGAGAGAGAGAGAGAGAGAGAGAGAGAGAGAGAGAGAGAGAATTAATAATTGCTCTTTTTTGCTATTTAGGATGTGATACCTTTACTCTGTTTCTTACTTTGCTTTTGTGTTCAGAGAGAGAGAGAGAGAGAGAGAGAGAGAGAATTAATAATTGCTCTTTTTTTGCTATTTAGGATGAGATACTTTTTTCTGTTTCTTACTTTGCTTTTGTGTTCAGAGAGAGAGAGAGAGAGAGAATTAGTGTTTTATATGGCTGCTCTTTTATTGCTATTTACCAAGGCAGAGAAACAAACCATTTTTCGTTTTACATTTTCTCTATTGCTTTTATCCAAGAGAGAGAGAGAGAGAGAGAGAGAGAGAGAGAGAGAGAGAGAGAGAGAGAGAGAGAGACCTTTTCAACCCCGCAGGAAAATGTTTTGCATTGTTGGGGGAAGAAAGACGAGGCGAGAATAAACCGGTGGTTGCGAATGAAATGGGGCTGTATTATGTCGCGGGGCGTAGATGTCCCAAAAGGGGCCAAACTGTATGAGGACGTCGCTGAATATATCCTTTTGTATATTGTGTATTGTGAATTATTGTGGCTCTCGCTGCGAATACGAATGCTGAATGGGCTTGCGAGCTTTCCACGCAACGAAATCTGCGTTTATTGTAGATATTCTTTTTTTTTATAAGGGGGCTGGATGGTGGGTGCTTGAGTACTTTGGACTGTCTTCATGACCATGTTTATTGATCATTTTAAGAAAGGTTGCAATATTGACTATTGCGCACTGAACCATTGCCCCCTCTCTCTTGTATTCTTTTTGCTGGTGATGTAGCCTACAAGTTTAAGGCTTGTAAGACTTGTCTCAAGTGATAGTTTGAAGTTTTTAAATCTTACTGTAATGGGCGTTATGTCTGTCCGTCCGTCTGTCATTCAATCACGGCCAAACGGGTGGTTCGATGGGCATGAAACTTCGCTGGGTTATAGTGGGGACCCCTAAGATGGTATAATGGGGTTTTATCCGACACACCCACCCCGCCCCCCTGATTTGCTAGTAATGATAATGATAGTAAGCCATTTTAGAATGCTGCTCGATACGATTGCTCATCTTAATGCTACAACTACTGCTACCACCACCAGTAATAACAAAGATACAAAACCAAGATAAGAAATCCACCTAGAATGGTAAAATACTCCCTGCTTGTTGGTATATCTGTGGCTTCAGCCGTGCCAACTATTAAAATAGAGTTCCCATCATCCGCCTGGGCTTCGTGTTGAGGCCATACATTTGTCGGTGTTGTAATGCTATCCGGGGACAGATAGAGGTCTTCCGGTTTGGGCAGGTAATTTATGGGATGTATGGGGAAGGGCCTTGGTAAGGCCTCCTCTGTGCAGTGCAGGTATAATGTAAAGGTTGTCTGGGGAGGACTCCTACTATATAAGACGAGTTATGGTAGTCGTGGATTTGGGGGGTTGGGACGGATATGGAGAAGGTTCTGGTGGTACGTGAATTTCCTAGTTTAGGTGTGAGCGCCACCGAGGCCTTCCTCTTGTGAGATACGTGGAGGGCCGGATACGTGAATGTGTAGTGGCTGTAGTGGATAGGCGAAATCTGGCTGAGATGAAATGGGTGGGCTGAGTGTTTTCTGTTTTTAAGTTTATTTATTCATTTTTTTTTTATATCTGGATGGAATGTTTCTTTGGTTTGGGAATCGACAACTTTGCTTTGTTTCGTGAATTTGATGGTTACTATTTGGGTCTTAAGTTACAATTACAGTGAAAATTCGCTGCTTTATAGATTTTTAGCTTAGAATAAATGTTAGGTCAACGTCATTTTTCTTCCTTGGCTGTCTTGCTTCATTATCTTTATATATGTTTTTGTTTCCTTTGTTTCTTAGGAATGGGTGATTATGTGTATACATGTGTGTATGGGTGTAAGCATTGTTTACATATACACACACACATATATGCATATGTGTGTGTGTGTTATATACACTGAGAGAAAGAGAGAGTGAGGGAGAGAGGGAAGGGGTGGGGGGGGGGGGCTAAGTAGCCTAAGGCAGCAAATATTCCCGTTGAAGGAGGCTTTTTGGTGCTTTGATTCATGCTTTCCTCTTGAATGAAAGCAAGTGAAGATGAAGCTTTCCTCATGTAATGTCATGGTGTTTCTGCTTGCACCAGAATGCTAAGGCTCACTACAAGTGTGTCTGGCCCTTCTCTCCAGGCTATATTTACCCGAGTCAAGTATAGTGGGGAAGTTCTGTTTGTTAGCAAGAGGCAGAATTGCGTTTGATGAGTTCTGTTGCAATGTGGTTTTTTTCCTGATTTATTTTGATTAACATCTGGTTTATTTTTTCATTGTTGAGGAGGCTTGGGTTTTTTCGTTATTTTGTTTTATTTACTTTTGCTTAAAGTTTTGGTGGTGAAAAATCATACAGTACTAATCCGTTTAGTTTTTCGCTCTACTTACTTTGGGCAATAGGAAGTGATATCTTCTTGTATTCATTTTTAACTTTCGTAATCTGTGGTGTCTTTTACTCTTTTTATATAGTTAATTTTTATATTCATCTGCCTGGTGTAGTTCAGTTTCGTCCATTCAGCATTCTAGTAGTTATCATCATTATTATTAACGGTTCTGTCTTTGTCGCTGAAATATTATTATGAAATGGTATTTTACTAATACTTTCTTTACTGAAATGGTATATCGGGTGTTAATTTTGGTCTTTAAATCGGGATTTTAGTAAGTGGACGAATTTAAACGTTCCGAGGGTGCTGGGACATAAGTCCACCTTTAAAGATGTACGTATATCTAACTTAGATATATTGAAATTTATTTCGTTTTTATAGCTTTCAGAACATTCACGTGTAATTTCGCTAGGTTGAGTTTGAGTCATCATTGAGCCATCGATATCGTTATTTCAGCTAGCCGTTGGCAATGGATGTAGCCTATACGAATTGCAAAAATTGCGCGTAACTTTTCAAATTTGCCTGCAATTTTAACATATGAATTTTATTTGAATGATGACGGATCCACTGGTTGACAGATGCAATAATATGAGAAAGTTTCACAACTTCTGCACAAAACTATATATCATTTTTAGAACGTCGTTGTATTATTTTCTCATTGTATTGAAATACAATTTACTAATTATGGATTGCCGCAGGATTTGGCAGTCTTATTCGATAAGATTTTGTATATGCAAAAATGCGAACTCGGCTTTTCGAACATTGTGTGTTTGATTTGATATGAATGCCGTTTAAAGTTATGATCTGGTGCTCCAACGTCGGTTGCCATGAAGGAGTCACTGCCAATTTTCCAAAATAAGTGAACACGATTTGATTGCTTGCATTTTTTGGCACTGTTAACTGACTGCAACATGAATGGTCATCGACGGTGTAACTACATAAATTTCTAAAATGCTTTTACAATGTTATGCCTTGTTTGAATAGTTATTAATTTATTATAATCGGGCATCATAATATCAAACGGCGATTAACCATGTAAGCAAATGTCTAGGAAAAAATATCTTATATATATTATGTATATATATACATATACACATACCATAACACACTATTACATATCCACCACACACACACACACATATATATATAGATATATATATCTATATATTATATAATATATATATAATATATATAGATATATAGTATATATATATATTATATATATATATATATAAATATATTATATACAATATATACAGCGAAACCCACCATGTGAAAAGAATGCACAAACACACAGAAAACGGAGAACGTACGCGAAGAAAACGGAATGCGAACACTGAAGCCCTTCAGCGCGAGTTATTAAAAAGAAAGGAAGGGTTAGAATTTCGACCTGAAGCGGGCAGCTTATAATACTGAATCGGATATCGGTATCATCTCCAATTGTGGCGAACGAATGCGCTGTTGCAATTGCAAAGTAAGATATGAGAGAGGGATTATATATGCGGGGTGGAAAAGGGTCAGGGAGAGCTTTTGGCTTCAACTCGTGCATTTAAATCTCATTAGAATAGAAAAAGTGGCCCCGTTATATATGTGTGGATTTATTTGGTTTTGTCTTACGGTGGTTTATATGCTTTCAGTTCTGTGTAGTTTGTAGGTTTTTAAAGTGACCTTGTTTCTTCGTTCGTATTCTTCCTTTAATTTGCAATATACATTCACTTGAAGTTATGCATTAGTTTTATTTGTAGTAACAATGACGCGTGTTCCAGTTTCGATAATAATTGTGTTTACTTATATAGTTTGTGCATTCATTCGCTGCAATTTGGATAACCATATGTTATGGTCTCGTTATTAGAGACCAGCAGGTTCAAAAAAAAAAAAAAAAAAAAAAAAAAAAAGACATTGGGCTGGAATGACGACGAAAGGCAAGATAGATCAAGGAGGAGGACTTAACAAAACACAAAAAACACAAAAATAACCATAATATTAATTTATTTACAGGTTAAATTACATTATTTACAAGTGAGACCAGGTTTTGGGTGGCGAAAATACAACTATCAATTATCAAAATAAGTAGATAATCAGAACCCTTAATAAGCCAGAAATAAAAGATGTGAACATACACTAAATTAGAGCCATACACTTGCTTGACACCACAGTAAGTATAATGATGCACATATCATTATCAGAGCCATACATTTGCTCGACACCAAAAATTAAAGATTTCAATAAGAACAGGCAATCACACTAACAGCATAAATAATAATAATAATACCAATAGGCAGCACAAAAACCAAAAATAAATACCAATCACATCACATAACACCCAAGCAGCAAAATAATCAAACAGACAAATTCATAAGAATTGTCGAAGACACAGAAGCAGACGAGTCCTCTTCCTCTTGCTGAAGTCACAAACGACTTCCAGCTGCTCCAATACTGCCAGTCTGCCAGGCTGCTGTTGCCTTCTCAACTGAAGGTTCCGAGAACCTCTGGGATCGCCATCCAAAAGACCAAAACCTGTCTGCAGCTGTCACTCACACCACGACAAAAGTAACCTCGTCACCATGACGATAAATACTGACGAGTAAGGAAAGCAATGCAACAATTGTAACGAGTGTTTAAAACAAATAACGACTAAGCGTTACACATATCATTGGATAACTTTCATGGAACTTGAAAATATACAGTAAACACACACACAAATATATATATATATATATATATATATATATATATATATATATATATATATATATATATATATATAATATGTGTGTGTGAGTGAGTGTGTAAGGTTTCTGTACACCAACAAGTTTCATGAAAGTTATCCAATGATATGATTATCTAAATCGCAGCGAATGAATGCACAAGCACGCATACAAGCACGTGTAAACACAACCATTAATCAGGATATAAAAAAAGCGTGTAAATTTTAATAAAAATAAAACTAATATATAACTGCAAGTGACTGCATATTCTAACAAATAGGAACACGACAAGCGAAGAAACCAGACAGACAGACAGATAGATAGATTGATAGATGGATAGACAGAGAGATAGATAGACAGATAGATAATTCTAAGTTCATTTCCTAAGCTTATGTACATGATAGTTAGTATACAGTGTTGGGTCACCAGAAGGGTAGAGAAATGCATACGATAGCAATTCAGCTCCAAAAGACTTGCGGAGAACCGGAAAGTAACACCTTGGGACCCACCCATTGTAGGGTGAAAAGTCCACAGAGAGAGAGAGAGAGAGAGAGAGAGGAGAGAGAGAGAGAGAGAGAGAGAGAGAGCAGAATCATGACTTATAGAAGATTGTACGGTTCGCTGCTTAAAAGTATAACATTATGCTGGTATAGGCCTGATTGTACTGATGAGATCCCAGCAAGTTGGAAACCAGACAAAGTAACCTTCCTTTGTATGATCAGTAATAAACGAGAACCACGCAGTGCTTCGTGGAGTTTGGTAGCTTTATAACCTTATTATTATGTGATTATGGCATCACAGCGGGTGAATATGCTCGTGTATATGTATTGAAGTGCTCGTGCATAGTTACATAAAACGGTGAATACGCGCTTACGTCTATTAACTGTATAAATAATACTTGTACAGATATTTCTCCACATATTTTATGTACTGTTTCGCTATAAACCGTTATTTCATTTAGCTCAGTCCCCTGAGAATAAAATAATAATGGAGAAATAAATGCACGAGGTTTTACGGCTCTTTTGACGAGCAATTTCCCACAAAGAAGATTAGACTTAATTTGATGTTTTGTATTTTCTATTCAATTCATTTCATATGCTGCCGGTTTTCATGGTGTGTGTGTGTGTGTGTGTGTGTGTGTGTGTGTGTGTTCCATATTTGAAGGGAAAGCACAGCTTGGCCTGAAGTGAAATGTACCTGCTTTATTATGATTTTGTTTTACTGAATTTTATGCGTGATCAAGTTTTATTTTCTAACTCTCAAAATAGAAATTAACTTGGGGAAGTGTTCCTTGTCCTAACATTTAAATATGATTTGAATTATCATGTGTAAAGTAATTAGGTCATTTAGGGTAAATCAAAATGAATTGTAAATAAATCAGTTATAGGAATTCAATAGGTACATTACTTAGTATTGTATTGTTCCTCTTATATATATATATAATATAATCAGTATATATTATATATAAATTCTTCTGTTAAAACAGGATACGTCTTAAGTATAAAATGCCCATTAAAACACTCTGGTTTAAAGCTAAGGACTATATATCAGTGGACTGACTCCCACCCTTATCAAGTAGTAAATGACATAAGTTGCATTTGCGAAATATATAGTGTGAGACATGCCCTTAGGTGGTGCCTGGGGTCACCGATAACCCGACGTTGGTTCTGTCAGTTGTCTTAATCCGCTCCATCGTTGCCTTGAAGAAGATACTGTCTATATGGTCAGAGTCTCAGGCTCCATTGGAAAGGTTGATCCTATTATCTTGTTGTTTTATCGGTGACGATTCTACCATCTGACATTTGTATTGACAGCTGCTTTTGTTTAAAATTCGGGATGAGTTCCAATCCATGGTATGCTTCGTGTTATTTATATGATGGGAAATTTCCGAACTATGTTGTCCAATCTAATATGTGCGTGTGTGTGTGTGTGTTTATATATATAAATCATCTATAGGAATTCAATGAGTGCATTACTTAGTATTGGTTCGTTCCTTATAATATATATATATGTTTATATATGTGTGTGTTTATATATATATGAACAGTATATTTACTTATATACGATCAGAATGGTCTACCTGAATGCCATGATTGAGGATAACGAACGCATAATTTATCGTGGCCCAGTGGCTTATCGCATTGTCGCTGTCTCCTCTATGTAAATGAGCTGCCAATTACCATCTGAATTGCATTAGCAACGGGAATTGAGCTAGGACAGAGAAAGCACCTAATTTGCGTATGATTGAATGCTAATGGTGTGCATCGCTCATCAGTCGACTTGGCATTGTTATTCACAGTGCAAAATTCAGTGTTTAGTATTGATTAAACTGCTTCGTGCCAGCAAGGGCCTTTGCCCCATAGATGGTTCACAAGTTAGGTAATGTGTTTAGGGTATGAAAGGCCTGATGTGGACCCCATGACTTGTTGCATCCAACAGGGGCGACTGCAGAATGAATTGTGGTTGCCTAAAGGTTTTCCTCTGACTGCGCTGAATGACGCGATGTTTAGTTTCACGTGAAATTAATTCTTTTTCTGTTCCTGAACAGGATTCATGAATAATGGCTCTTTGTCCGTTCTGGCCAATTCATTTTTTAACCTACTGGTCTTTTGTAAGTTATTTTCTTTTAGATTTTATTTGTTGCGCTTAATTATACGAAGCATTTAATTGGCCCTTTTACAGTGTCCGTTTGCTTCTGTTGACAGATGACGTTCTCTTATTTTTTCTTAAGTGTAACGCTGAAATTCATGGTAGTTGCCTTATTTTGTTAAGGATTTTTTTTATTTGTTATTTCTCTCCTATTTTTTGGTAGGTCATAAGCAGGGATTCAACTTTTTAATTTAATTTATTTATTTATTTATTTATTTATCTATTTATTTATTAATTTATTGTTTTGTGTCCTGAACTTAATGTTACGAATTATGCATTTAGTGACTCGCGCATAACTTATTTTGTTAGATATTACTTATGTTTTCCCAGACTTACTTTTTGACGTTTTTCAAGGTCTCATATGTTGAATAATATTGTCTGCACTGACTGCTTCTCTGATACTTTTCTGTATTTCTTTTGTAGGTCACAAGCGAGGACGTCTTCCTCCCCGTCCCTTCTGAGCTCATCTTCGACGAAGGGGGACACTACCGCTTGGATTACAGACCCCCTTACGGCAACCCCCCTCCCAACTCCACCTTCTCCCCTCTCAGGGTGGCCGATGGGATACAGCTGACGAGGGCGCTGCCAGGAACCAGATACGATTTCAGATTATATTACAAGAACGACAGCTTCACCGATTACCTCATCTTCGAGGACTCCGTTACCACAGGTGAGAATTTGGTCGAAAAGGTGTGCGCATGTCTCATCCCCGTGTTGACTTCTTGAGGGTATTCTAAAGGGAATTAGATTTTTCTCGCTTTGTGCAGATTTGCGTTATGTTTGTGTTGGAACCTGAAGCTTTTTTTTTTTCTTCCTTTTGGGTAATTATATAAGGCGAATGCTCAGTACATCTTCATCCTCAGGCAAATCAGCTGTATAATATCCGTGGGCGCCAGATTCACCTTTGTTTATGTCCCGAATGTTAACGAATCTTACTTTTCGTTTTTGAAGTGTCGTGAGTAATTCTAGTCAAAAAGGAATGAGTTTTTAATGGAATGGTGCTCCAGGGGATTTTGAATTCACTTTAACATGTTATTTTAACAGCTCTGGAAAATTACTAAAAATTAGTAATGAGAGAGAGAGAGAGAGAGAGAGAGAGAGAGAGAGAGAGAGAGAGAGAGAGAGAGTTATATCCAAGTTAATGATTAAATGAAAAAGTCATTGATTCATCTACATTGAGTGGGACATCTAAGAGGGATCCACCCGGATGACAATGCCCCATACAATAGCTGATTAGTATCACGTTCACCTGTAATTAACCCTCACCAGGTAGACGTAAATTCTAGTTACCATGAGAGAGAGGCTCGGTGGTGTTTTCGATATCCTGTTCGGCGGCTGCAGTAGACGAGGTCCCTGTTGCACGTAGTGGGGTCGTGAAAATCTTCTCATTTAATTGAGGTCGTGCTCTATTGAAAGCCCTTGATATTGTTCGCATTACAATGATGTGATTTCGCTTTGATGTGACTCTTTACCCTTTAAAGATGAGGTGTGTTTCTGTCGTCCCCCTGCTCGTTACGTGGTCATCTTTTGGGCTGGGTTTCTGGCCAGGTTGTGGCCCACGACCGCGTTATCTGGACTGCCAAAGGTGTCTTGAAAGTTTCAACGAGACTTCACATTTTCATAAGATAAAGTCGTGAAGCCTATGTTCAACCTTCCGCCTTCATCCGGACTTGGGACTGGCATGACTGCATAAACTCTTATCTATCGACAGAATCATCTATTTACTTTAAAATCTACAATATTCACCAGTTAACATCGCCGCCGGTTAAACAGGTTACATAACAGCGCGTGATCTAATTTTTGCTTGTTTGAAATAATTAAAAAAAAAAGTCCTTAAAAACTCCGTTACTTCGTATGGGATTTCAATACGACAGAGGGCAAATTTATAAAAGCTCCGGTTGGAAGCTTATTGAAGTTTTTGCCCAAAGGAATTAAATGCCTGTGGCTGTTTTTCGGGTTTTATTGTCGTGAGAAGGAGTGAATTTTATTTTGATAATATCCACTGGATTTCTCTATAGTTTGATGCGGAATATGTCAACGCATTTTTCCATCTTTAAATTGTTTCGTTGGATATGAAAGGGGCAATAACCGTGATATGGTAACGCTGCCTTACCCCCCGCCCCTCACGCACGCATATATATATATATATATATATATATATATATATATAATATATATATATATATATATATATATATATATATCTTCCTGTGTGTGTGTGCGTGTGTGTAAATGTAGCACTGTGTTTTCTCCGCCAAGTGTCCTAATCTTTCGCAGCACTAATTACCAAATAACAAGCATTAACAAGATAGCAAATGACGAGAAACGGCAGAATAGATCTGCACGAACGAAACTGCCTTCACGGATCTGTTAATCGGAAGAACTAGCCATTCACGGGTTAATATATATTAGTAGAAAAATGTAGATTATATGACGGACCTGAAATTTACGGGACTTTGAGTAGGCTTATTCTACAACTACTGTACAACGTAAGCTTACAAATGCGCTGAGCATATTCTGTAACATAACTGGAATGTTGTTATTTATCTGTTAATTGTTTTTTTATTGTAACGCAACTGATGTTATTTATTCGTCTGTTAATTGTTCGCTCTGGAGTATATTGGTTATTGGTACTACTGTCTGATTGAGCATTTGTTTCTGCTTGTAGGGTTGATGGTTTTTGTTCGCATTTGCAATAAAATGAAAGAAGAAATGCTGCCGTGAGTTGTATCTTCCCTTGGATTTCTATGTGTGTGTGTGTGTGTATGTATGCATGTATGTATATTATGTATATGATATATAAACATATATATCCATATATATACTTTCGTATATTGGTAACAATGACTCTTACCTGTTATTGCTTTGCAGAATATTTATATCCGTAAGTAAATTTATTGTTGAAATTTAGGTTGTATAGCATATTTATAAAGAGCATTTCTGTTGTCTGTCAGTTATCCAAAACGCAGTGTAAATAATATCGTAAACTGAGCGTTGCAGTCCCGGCTTTTCCGACGTATTAGTCTGTTATTTTCTCTTCTCATCTTCCTTCTGTCATTTTTGACAAATAGGCATTCTATTCTGCGGAAGCTTCCCTGGTAAGGGTCTTCGTCCATGCAAGTGTATGCACATTTATTATAGTAAATAATACCTTGTTCCCAGTAGATCAGTGGTAATAACATCGACGCACAGCGTAGACCACAGGTAATAATGCTGTGACACACAGCGCTACTGACCTTAATTTTGGCCTCCTCTCAGGGGTTTTATGCATTCGGCGAATATTCGTAAGTTATGGAATGTGGTCATGCCTGTATGATCAGCTCGTATGTCATGACGACACTCGGATGTGAACAAGACTGGGTTGCATCTTCACGCGAGTACAGCTGACTGCTCTTGCACCTCACTGATTGATTAAGATTGATTTAGCGTCACGAGGCAGCATCATTGAAGCCTCTTCCATACTTTATATGCACCTCATACTCGTGTGAACTGTTAGATTGTCAAGTTGATTAACTGATTGCCGTTACAACCGATAGGATCGCTGAAGCTTCTTGCACACCGGGTTCACGATTCATACTCCTGATCATGATATTTGCGATTCGTCGCTGATTGGCTGATTGACGAAGAATGATTTGACACGAAGGCCGTTAGTGTCCCCGGAGCCTTTGAAGCATCATGATGTGTGTAACTGACAGAAATAGGTAAAGGTGCATTTAAAGAAAAAAAAAAACCATACCCTTATCTTCGGGATATCGGAGGTTATAAAGAAGAAAAAAAGACGCGTGGCGGAGTTATAATGAATAATTACCTGGCGTTACGATTGCCAAGGTTTTTGCCAGGTTTTGTGTAACTAAGCAGTATTATCACATCAGTGAATGATCCCTGTTTATATATATATAACTATATATATATATATATATATATATATATATATATATATATATGTATATTATATATATAATTATGGTGCCTCCTCATTTTCATATAACCTGCAGAGGATTGTGGAACC
>NC_061091.1:55134275-55136775 GCF_015104395.2 Macrobrachium nipponense
TTTTTCTCTTGTAGAGGGGTGAGGGGTGGCACCTGATGAGTAGATTTCCGGTTCACAGGCCTTTAGGGATGAGGTTGCTAGCCCATGCCCTTGCCTTCACGACATCTGACACTGCTGACACCTGGTCACACCTGGTCCGTCTGGTTGATGACAGACCGGCATGAAATCAGGGCTTCACCACTGACCCACGGTGCATTGCACAATTATAGTATTAGGATATTTTTTCATCAAGGCTGTTTCTTTCCCTCGTGTGTATCGATCAGGGTGGGCCGCATATCGAAGGCATCTCTAGTTATTGAGTGAGAGGCAGCTTTTATTAAAAGGCCTTCGACAAACATCCTGGGCTTGTGTCGGCGACGGTTGAGAACTGGATGAGTTTTTGTTTCCATTTGTAGGTGGGTCGTTTGCTCGTGTTATTATTATTTTTTTATTTGTGTAAGCTCTTAAAGCTTTAACATTCGGCTCCGTATTGGTGTAGTGCCGTCATTGTACCTCACGCGTTGCACTGTAGGCATAACTAAAGGTTCTTTGCAAGGTCCTTGAGGCCCCTAGCTGCAACCTCTTTCATTCCCTTTATCGTACCTCCGTTCGTATTCTCCTCCTTCCATCTGACTTTCCATCCTCTTCTAACAATCGTTTCGTAGTGCAACTGCGAAGCTTTCCTCCTGCTACACCTTTCAAACCTTTCCACACTTAATTTCCCTTTCAGCGTTGAAGGACCTCATAGGTCCCAGTGCTTGGCCTTTGTCGCCTAAATCGTATATTCTATTTCATTCCTTTTAATGCTTGGACTTGGAAGTTGAAGTTAATAAGACTGTTCGTTATTTCGAGGATCATTATTGTTATTATTATTAATAATGAATACTATTTTTATTGCTGCAATCGCTTAATCAAGGTTTAAAGAGACAGGAAAGGAGCCTTTTAATTATTCTAGATATAGCCACAAACTCATTATGAATAATGGTGATTATAGAAGTAATTCATAAGTTTCCGTTAATGAACGCAGCCATTCCTTGGACCTTTTGACCCCCATGCAATACGAGTGAATAAAACGCATTTTACCGAGCCGTCCTAAGTGCCATTCATATAAATATAATAACTTCCGCCATTAATGTATTCAGCGCAGTAAGTGACAATGGATCCGAATCGGCAAAGTTGAAATAATATTTTGAAATAATATTTCCATAAATCCAGATCGGGTCATCAGTGACGTCACTCGACGCTGCTTCGCCCAGATGAATATTAAAGACGACGCTTTTGAATCGACTTCATGATTTCAGTAACGGGCCGCGTTTGTTGACCTGATTTAGTTGACGTGCTGCTGCACGTATTTCGTGCTGCGCGGATGACGTACTTTATTCATGGCAGCTGTGTTGGTTACGTACTTTATGCATTACTTATTACATGCTCTACAGCTGCGCTGGTTACCTGCCGTACGGATTGTTGTAGATATTGCAATTGTATTGGATACTCGCTCAGTGAATTGTACGTTATTCAGGGGAAGATTTGTTTGACTTAAGAGAAATAGGCGACGCAGCAATAATGGTCATCGACGCCGGCAATTTCTGGATTAGTATCTGCATTGCGTATTCGATAAATTGCATTAAAACACATCGTGTTGCACGTATTTTAAGCAAGGAATTATGTGCTTTGCAAGTGACTATGATTGGGACACTTTGAGAGCGGTACCTACACTGTACGAATCGAGGAAGCTAGAATTTGCAAAGTGACCCACTTCTAACAGAGAAGCCTTGACGTTAAAGGTAAGGGTATAACCTCCCCCCTTAAAGGCAAGAGAGAGAGAGAGAGAGAGAGAGAGAGAGAGAGAGAGAAGAGAGAGAGAGGTCGCTGGTAGGAGTTTAGCTTTGTTTTACTACGTACAGCTAAACTGACAGAAGAATTTTTCGTCTTAAAATTATTATGATTCGTTTGTGGTTTGTTTCAGTAAGTATATCAAGACCTGGTGAAGAGAATTTCATGAAACTTGGCATAAAACATATATTGATTGGGTGATCATCTAGAGATAGGTAAATCTAGGAAGAAGCCGTGTAAGAGTTGACAGTTTGTTGCCATGGAAACCATTTCACACATTAAAAGAGATAGGCGGTTTCGTTTGAATGGAAACTTGAGTGCCTGACCATTGGACATTCAATCTCTCTCTCTCTCTCTCTCTCTCTCTCTCTCTCTCTCTCTCTCTCATATCGAGAAGCGTTAATCATGTGTTACATTTGAGGAATTATTTGGATACACAGGCACAATAAACTGATTATTGTTTCATCTTTTAAAACCAGAGCAGATGGGCAAAGTTATGTCATCTAAAGACTGTACCAAGACTAAGAATGCAGAGCCAAATTAACATAAATTCTGTTAAGATAAAGATAGAAAATAATTAAATTCATGAACTAATAGGCTTATCTCCAGGGATGAATGCAGCATTTGAGAGAGAGAGAGAGAGAGAGAGAGAGAGAGAGAGAGAGAGAGAGAGAGAGAGAATTGGCGA
>NC_061091.1:55139275-55161775 GCF_015104395.2 Macrobrachium nipponense
TTACCAACAGATGCGACATCCGACAGAAAACTGAAAAAAATGATAATTAATTTTTTTTGACAGAGAAAGAGAGAGAGAGATAGACGCCAAAGGTCAGCTGTCAGGGGAGTAAAGGCTTTTGAGTTAATTTGATGACAATCATCTAATGCAGGCGACTGCATCAATAACGCATCATTAAATGGAGTGATTTTAATGTTCTTTCTTATGATTACTTTGATATAATTGGGCTTAACGATGGGGTTCCCACCGAACCCTTCGCTTCTTTTAAGTGGAAACGCGTTGCCTGTCCGTTAAAGTTCGCTCACGGCAGAATTTAGTGACAGCAGAGCTACTCATTCAAATCTTAACTTTTTCCCTTCCAGCCGTGTCGCTGCGACCCTTGGAAGTCTACCTACTTCCTGGTGCATATTAAATCTCTGGTTGCCAGAGGTACAGTCGGTTTTTTTATGCAAAGCAGCTATGCTGCTCTGCCTCGCTCATGACAAAGAGTAACTTAAACCTCAACACCTAGATCCATATATGTAGCTATATACCGAGTGTGCCTTTATAAAACTTAGTTCGATTTATCAAACACAATAAATTAAATGACGAACCTTCTATAATTAAAATATGACATATCTTCAACTTTTTATTTGTCTCAATAAAACATTGTTAGAATATTGAGACAATCCTCCGCAGTTGGATTGTAACAAACCGGTGACATAATTTGTCATGCAAAACATCTAACTTTTGGCCTTAAGACTTGCAATTTTCTCCCCTGGGCAGTCTCTAAAATAATTTTTCAGATCCACCCTTAAATAAACTTCCTCAACAAACATTATTCACAAAAACATGGTTTACTTTTTGGAAAATGACAAGTAGTGGAGACTTCTGACGTGTCGGCTAAAACTTTCAGGAGATGCTTAGACAAACCTCAAGTGAATTGTGTCAAAACTTTAAGGATTAGTTTTGACAGAATTTCATTTACAAAGTACCTGCTTTTGGCATTAATTGATTGCATGTTTTTGAGCCACGACAGGCATGCCCTCGAGAACGCGGTTTGCCAAATCTTTCATGAATGTAGGCTGTATTGACAAACATTATTTGCTTTGCTTTCCACAATATCCATTTTGGTTTTGATGAAATAAAAATATCCATTAAACTTGTAACAAATTTATAAGCCAATAAAAGTAGCCATTGAAATCTTTTAGTAAGTTAATCTGTGGCAAATGTTCAAGGAACCAAACATAGACAAATTTCTATATAGGTAAACTTTGGCATAGCCTCTAGAGGGTCATTTTGTCAAACTTGAAGATATAATCTGAAATACTTCAATTAGTTACACTCTGGTAAGTTTCCAGAGGCTGAACTTGACAAACCACCTGTAACAAGTTACATCTCTGGAAGACCGACTTAGTCGCACCAGCAGCGGAAGTGGAGGTAGTTACGTCATTCACTTCGTTGCTTAATATAATTGTTATTCGTTAATGAAATGGAAATTTTGGCCAGTCATCGTGACGTAACGATCGCAACCCGACTGTGAGGAAGAATGATTCGCATCGAGTCACGATCATTTTGATATTGTGTCGGTTGATTGTTACCATTTCAACATAACTCTTGCGCAAAGGGGCTTTCTTCTGGAAGCAGGTCATGAACCAATGTGTATATATATATATATATATATATATATATATATATATATATATATATATATATATATTTTATCACATCACCGTGATTCATATACATGCATTAAGCTACAAATGCCCTTAAATATCCAATTAGATCTACTTCGGAAGTGATATATTTTCATATATGTTAACCGAAGGGGAATTTTTAAGTTGATAATAATTTTGTCCTCTCGTGGTTTCGAACCAGCAGACAGAAGAGAAATCAGTACTTCAGTGACATTACCGAAGTTGTTGGCCGAGTCGGTAATGTCACCGAAGTCCTGATTTCTCCTCTGTCTGCTAGTTTGAATCCACGAGAGGACGAAATTATTATCAACTGAAAGAATTCCCCCTTTGGTTAATATATATGAAAATATATTAATTCCGAGGATAGAGCGAATTGGATATTAAAGAACATTTGTAGCTTAAACTGAATATCCAGTAAACTTGTTACAAATTTATAAGCCAATAGAAGTAGCCATTGATATCTATTAGTAAGTTAATCTTTTACAAGTGTTCAGAACCCTAACTTAGGTAAATTTTGATATAGATTTATATGTACTTTGCCTACTTACATTTACACAAATTATAAATATATATATATATATATATATGTATATATATATATATATATATATATATATATATATATATATATATATATATATATTGTACGCAGAGTACCGTATTATTCAAAATTGTCAGGTTAGTTCCCTGGGACTTCCTGACTCTTAGAAGACAGACTCAATCCTTCGCGTTTCTTCCCGGTGAAGTGGATGTTATTCGAAGCACAGATGGGGTGATAGGCCAGGGCTGGCGACCTCTACTCGTCATTCTAAGGGAATAATAATTTAAATTGCAAATAAACTGCTGATGAATGAATTGTCGAAATGTTACTTTTATTTTAGGGTTGAATTGATGATGAGGGGTGGGGTGATGTAGCAACTGATTTTATTATTATTATTATTATTATTATTATTATTATTATTATTATTATTATTATTATTATTATTATTATTATTATTATTAATATTATTATTATTATTATTATTATTATTATTATTATTATTATTATTATTATCATTGTTGTTGTTTTTGTTGTTGTTGTTGTTGTAAAAAGAGAATGTCTTTAATGTGAATGCGTAAAATTAAAACCAACTTGAAGTAACCTAAATTGCTAAAAGATATGACTAAATATTGACAATGATAAAAATAACACGAATATACAGCGATAAGCCTATACAAATGTATACTATGATTTAAAAGTAAGATATCATATTTTTGCAATGTATACTGTGCATGAGCTTTTGCATAATTGTGTGCACCTGTGTGTTACCGTGTACGTACACACTACGATCATGGGGCATTTTGTTGAAGTTTGATAAAGCTGTATATCGTCTGCTATACTCGTGAATATATTGATTTCTTTTTACTGAGGGACTGTCTAATTGATCATTATTTGGTCGGAGTATGCAGTTGTGCATCTCGGTGTTTCTTTCCCTGTACCTCCTTTCATATTCTCTTTCTTTCATCTTACTTTCCACCCTCTACTATTTAAAATCTTTTTACTGTCAATTTCTGGTTCAGCCGCCGAATGACCTCACAGCTCCCAGCTTCTGGGCCTTTGCCCTAAAATTTATATTCTGACCTGTGTATCCCGGTGGTACACAAGGTTCCCTGGCTTGAATGCTGAGAGAGATAGAGAGAGGAGAGGAGAGATGAGGAGAGTGGAAGGGCGCCTTCGAAGAGGTTGGTTGAATATAGAAGCGCCTTCAAGACCAGTTGTGTTAATTTTACTTTGGAAAGTTTTGTGTTTTTCTTTTTTGGATGGTTTTTTTTTTTTTTTTTTTTTTTTATTAAAGTTTGTTTGTTACGCCTCATTTGCACGGTAAAGATAAGGTGCGTACGAACCCTGTGAAGTAATTTTATTGTACCAGTTAAGTAAGTGTGTTTCTCGAATATGGGTTTGTAATTACAGGAAAGTTATGTAAACTTTAGAATCTATATAGTGGATAGAATTTATTTTAAAGAAAATATTATTGTCGATTTTTGGATTAGATTTCACACAAAGGCTGAAGGGAATAGAATATATTCTTTCCTTCTGCAAATATACTATTCAATTTCCTTAATGGGAATGAATTATATTTTCGTTGCACTTAACTTCTTCGTGTTATATTTCTCAGTTGCGATTAGATAAAGCATTTCCTTTATAGCTTGAGAGAACGATTTCAGTAATCATTTTCTAGTGGTAAGATTTTCTGTGACGGAGTCTGACAGTTTCTGTAATATCCTCCTCGGCCCCGTAATCCTCCCTCCCCCCCTGGCCCAGTCATTTTCTCTACGGCAGCAGTTCTCCAATTTATGAGAGGTAATTAGAGCTCGGTCTCGATTAGAAATCTAACCAGACCCTCGAGAAATCTTCATTATATTCTTCACCAAGGGGGCTGCTACCCCGAGCACGAGGCTTTGAGAATTCTCTCTCTCTCTCTCTCTCTCTCTCTCTCTCCTCTCTCTCTCTCTCTCTCCTCTCTCTCGTGAAGCCTTTGAAGCATTCAAGCCAGATGTAAGAAGCAAAAACAAACGATATTAAAATACTGAAGGCTAATCAATTTATAATTTTTTTTAATTCGTTTAAACATCAGAAACACAGGAGGGTAATTTACATGTTACAAATCTAAGTGTATATATTATTATATTATATTATATTTATTCATTATTATTCATTATTATTATTATTATTGTATGTATGTAATGAATATTAACGCCTCATTTTCTCAGTGCATAGTAGGATTCCAAAAAGTAGACTGCCCATAAAGGCAAGGAGAGAAAATATGTGAGATGTAGGTAATGCAAAGGTAAATTAAGAAGCGGTGTATAGAAGGAGTTTAAGCAGAAAGACAAACCAGAAACCTAAAGGCTAGTGATGCACAGCACATTAAAGTAGCTGTAGTCAAAATGCCCATAGTGCAGGCATTGCAAAAACGAGTTTATGTGACTGGTTATATATTGCTTAAGCACTTCAGTTACACTTTTCGGTATAAGCTCCTTACTCTGTAGTTAACCCTCTCTTGGAATTCATATTAGATGAAGGTTGGAGGCGCAGGATTTCCAGGAAGGGTGGAGGTAGTTAGGAAGTCTTATTTTCAACCCTTCATGTAGCCTCCCCAAGCTGTGCTGCCTGACTCGTGGGCTGCGTGTGATAGAAGGTCAACCTTATGAACTACTAGTTTTTTGACAATTGTTCCTTGGGTGCACGGTGAAGTAGAAAGTAACATAAAGTAATCCTGACTGTTAATAGGAGGTCGATTTTAAGTACAGATTGCAGGAGGTCGACTTTAGATTGGTCTGAGCAGAGTCGTGTGGGCTGCTCATTAAGTGTCCATGTGTCAGACGGGGTATGGCCTATACGTAGACGTGTCAGAATTACTTGTTCATGTCTCTCTCTCTGATATGATGAACTCCATTTTCCAACATCAGGTTTATTTGCTTTAATTTGTTATTTTCTGACTCTTCATTCCAAATATGTTGCCATTTCCTTAAAATACCCATCTTTATGTATGTTACATAATCACTCATTGGGAGATTCACACTTGATCTTGTCATTTGTATTGCTTCTTTGGCTGCTTTGTCAGCCTCTTCATTTCCTTTGATCCCTACATGGGCAGGGATCCAACATATTTCTACTTTTTTCCCAATAATATCTAATTTATGAAGTGATAATTTAATTTGTTGTACTATATTATTTTTTGGTTTGTAACTCTGGATGGCTTCTATGGCACTTCTCGAGTCGCTAAAAATCACAAAATTATTGAGTGATGTTTCTTTAATTATTTTTATGGCCGAGGCTATTGCGCAAAGTTCTGCTGTGAATATTGAAGCTGTATTAGGAAGAGAGAATTGGATGATTTGTCCTGGGACACTGCAGCATATCCCACTCCATGTTCCGATTTAGATCCATCTGTGAATATTGCATAATGTGGACCTTTTCGGTTCATATGTTCTATTGTATGTTGTCTATGGTGTGATGGCGTATATAAGTATTTTTTTGATAAATATTTTAATTGTGTGCAAGTTTTCATTTTATTCATTGTCCAAGGCGGAGGTAATTTTACTACTGGAGGAATTTGTATATTCACATTTAGTGACTCAAACAGTCTTTCTAGCTCTAATTGGGAAAAGGGGTGGATGATTGTTTATAAAAATATCTCTGAGTTCAAATAATTTTTTTGTTGGAGAATCGCTTGTCCTAATTCTCAGAGCATTCTTCATTATAACAAGCTCTCTATGGAGAGAGAGAGGTAGTTTCACCACATTCAACCTGTAAGGAAGAGGTCGGTGATGATTTAAAGGCTCCTGAACATATTCTAAGGCCCTCATTATGAACTGGGTCCAACGTTTTCAGTGCTGCGTCTGACGCCGAGCCATATACTTCGCTACCGTAATCAATTATAGATAGGACTGTTGCTTTGTACAGTAATGTAAGGGTTTGTCTATCGGCTCCCCAATTAGTGTTTGATAATTTTCTAATTAGATTTAATGCTTTTTTACATTTTGATTTCAAGTATGTTATGTGTGGTTTCCAGTTTAAGTGCGAGTATCAAACACTAAACCTAAAAATTTTGCAGTTTGTCTAATTGGTATACTATGATTTCTGATTTTTAAATCTATTACTTCATCATTCATCCATCTTTTATCTTTATAAAATACTACTGCTTGAGTCTTATGTATGGATAACTTAAATCCTACAGATGAGGTCCATTCATTTATTTTTATAATACTTTTATTAATGATGCGTTCTGCATGTTTAATACGAGAGGCTGAATAATATATGGCAAAATCATCCATGTAAAGGTTGCTTTTAATTCCAGTGGGTAGATTTTTATTAATATCATTAATTGCCAGGGTAAACAGTGTGCCACTAGGACACTTCCCTGTGGAACACCATTTTCAAGTGGAAATGTTCTCGATAATACATCATCGATTCTCACTTGAAAGCTACGATTTGTAAAAAGTTTTGGATGAACCTAGGTAAATGTTCCCGAATGTTGTTATTTTGTAAAGTTTTAATATAGGGTACCTCCAGGTAGTATCATAAGCCTTTTCGATGTCAAAAAAGACTGCTACAGTTATTTGCTTTCGCTCAAATCCTCTTCGTATATGGTCTTCGAGGTTAGAGAGAGAATCTAACGTAGATCTGTTGCACTGTGACCCAAATTGAGTGGGAGTCAAGATTTTATTTTCTCGAATGTGCCATGTTAATCGAGCATTTACCATTTTTTCTAGTAACTTGCACAAGCAACTTGTTAGAGAAATTGGTCTGTAGTTTATTTGCTCACTTGGATCTTTTCCAGGTTTGGGGATAGGAATAATTTTAGCTTTACGCCATTCATCAGGAAATAAATTTCTAAGCCATAAATGATTATAAAATTGTAACAAGTATGTCTTCGCCAGAGGTGCTAAGTGGCAGATCATCTCAAAACAAATATGTCACCTCCAGGAGCATGATTTATTGCTGTTAGTGAGAGCATATTCAAACTCTTCCATATTAAATTTTCTATTATAATATATGTCTTCTATTGTTTCGAAATTTTATTGTTATTAGTTCTATATTATTTTTCTTTATGCGGAAGTGATCATCTAAATTTCTGTCACTACTTACATTCGCTAAGTTTTCTCCTATTATATTACTCATTTCTTTTGGATCGAGTATTCTTTTTCCGTCTTTTAATATGGCATGTCTGGGTGGTTTCATATGGGTACCATTTATTTTCCTGAATTTTTCCCATATTTTTTTTATGGGAGTATTATTAGAGAGATCTGATACATATTTCCTCCATGAAATTATTCTTCCTTGAATTACTTCCTTTCGAAATTTTGCAGATATTTTGTTGTATATAGGTTTTATGTCTCAATTTCTAGTAACAATATAATCATTTTTTGTAAAGTACTTTCTAATATGGTAATGGTGTTTTTATTTATTTTACTGAACTTTCTATTCAAATTATCCAATCGTCTCCATATTGAGTGTTTTATATTTATTAATTCTGTTAGCTTTTCGGACCACCATGGAACTTTGTGTTTTTGTTGGATGGGGTTTTGAGTTTGGTATTGCTTTATCAGCAGCATTTTTGATGAAAATGAACAAGAAACTTATTAGTTTCATTATGGTCTTTTAGATATTCAAATGGTGGTATACTTCTAGTATGCATTTCATATTGCTCCCAGTCTGCTTTATAAATATTATAGTGAGGAACGTGTTTTGCTGGGTTATTTTGTAAAAGGAAATTAATATTGGGAATGATCACTGGTGTACAAGTCATCAATTGTGTTCCAATCTAATCTGTCAACTATACTTGTTGAACATAGAGTTAAGTCTACAGAGGAAAATGTTCCATGTGTTTTTGAATAATATGTGCTAACTTCATCATCATTTATTACAACATATGTCATTTGAATCTATAAGTTTCTTCTACTTTACTTCCTGCTCTATTTGAGTTTGAACAGTTACAGTCCCATATGGGTTGTGAGCATTAAAATCCCTACTATTAACATAGGTTCTTTGGCATTTTTAAGTAATTCTCCAAGTTTATCAATATTGTAATTTTTATTTGGTTGGTTGTATAAATTATAAATGATATAATTATAGTTTTTAATTCGAATTTTAATACCTGATATTTGGAGGTCAGCTATGTTTACAGGTACTTTGTCATAACATACTTTGTTATGTACATATATGGCTGTACCTAAATTTCCTTCTTCTACCTGTGATGTTGATATTAAGGTATATTTACCTATTGTTGGAATTGTATTATTGACATGTTGTAGACATAATATCATTGGTTCATATTCCGTTTAATAACCTTTGTACTTCTCCCAGGGTGTAATCTGGTCTGTAGACCATTTACGTTCCATTGTAATAATATAACTTTAAGAAAATATTATGTTATATCGGTCGTGTTTTGTTTTCTTTTTTTGTATTATCATCAACTTGAATTTTTCTAAAATTTTATTTACCACATTCAGTTGTTTATCTTTATAAATATTTTAAGTGCTCAATGCCACATACATCCTTTTTCATGGGTGTTTAAATCGGTGGCCTCTTTCTTTCTATATTTCATAAAATTTCTTATAATATTTGTTAAGCAATCTTTTGTAATATTTTTGTTATCTTTGCACAATGCAATGAAGCAATCATTGCAGCCACATGTGTTGTCATGTATATATACTGCTTTATTTGTTCTTATTGTACCGATTATTGGTGATGGAGTAATCTCATCACCCTTGACATAGTCACCATCATCCATGGTATGGTTCTCCTCCACTTCTTTGGTTTTTTTGGATCTCTGCATCCATAGGTTTTGGGTTTTTTATTATTTTAGGAGATAAAGGTATGTCCACATTTTGTTTTTGTTCTTTCTTCATATCTTTTGGTTTTTGGTTTGACCGATGTTTCTCTGATTATAGTTGGTTTCTTTGTTTTTGGTGGTGTTCTCTCTAAAGGTCATTTTTTTTTCTTTAATTTTCGGTACATCACAACTTCCTACTTCCACCTCTGTGATAGTATTTTCTTGTGCTTCTATATGCATTAACACCTCAAATGAATTTGATAGAATATTATCTAATTCATTTGCACTTGTTTCCTGATTTTTTACTATCTTAGTTTTTTCCTGCATATTACAGACTTCGTCTTGAGATCTACTTTGTTGCATCTTGTTACTTCTATCTGTATGTTTTTTTGTTTCATTACTGGTTCCCGTTATAGAGGAATATGTACGTTTCTTAGCAAGGATCTTGAATTCCTCTCACTTTTAATTCTAATTTAGCCTCTGCTATAGGCATGCCTGTCCTTTCTTTTAACATTTTTAGTTCAGTGTTGTATATGTAATGTATGCATTCTTTGGATCTTGCATGATGATTCTGCTCACAGTTTACACACTTAGGTTCACCGCACTTCCATTTGGTGGTGTGTTCTGTAGATCCACAGTAAGCGCACACCGGTTCATTCCTACAATTTCTCTTTGTTTGTCCATACTTACTGCAATTTTGACACTGCAGTGGCTTTGGAATATAGGGTCTTAATTCTCTATTTTGACCTAGAATTTTTATTTTTTGAGGTAGATCTGAACCCTCAAATTTTATTTTTGCTATTTTTAGTATTTGTTTATTACCTCTTTTGCTTATTGCATCATAAACCTCGCAATCCTCTACCTTGGGGTATCTCTTTTTGAGAGAGTCTAACAGCATTTTCTTATTTATTGGCTCGTCGTTATTGTCAGGAAGTACGATGGTACCCTGGATACTGTTCATATTATCATGTTTTTTTACTTTGACAATAATGTTATCTATTGTTTTTAAAGACAAATAATCTTCAGACTGACTTTTTGTTGTAGCTTCTATAAGCCAAGTCTTTTCTTTTATTTTTCTGAACGACATTTCTGCCGTTGGATGGCTATTTAATAAGCAATTTTCCAATTTCAAAGCTGAAATATTTTGTTCTACTTCCATAGTAAGAAACCTTGACCAACTTCCACTCCCAAAGAGGGAGTCAAAGTGAGTCAAAGTTGGGTCATGTCGGTACTTAGGTTTCCTTGGTCTGGTATATGGTATTAAAGTTTTAATACCAACCTGGTCTTTGTGACTTGAGCTTTCTTCAGAGTGGTCCAAATCCGTTCCAGAAGTCGTGAGGGGGTTTGGTAAATTTTCCATATAATTAAGATTTAAATTTCGTCCAGGATGAGGTCCCTCTCACCAGGGAGGCCCAACTGGGGGAGGAGCAATACTGGGACACTCACCTGGATATACGCCATACCCACAATGCCTTAAGGGTCGTCAGTCCCATGAGATCGGACCCAGCACTGCAGACATGGCTTGACATAAAAATTTCTCCTCGCTCAACCACGTCAGGTACTTTAGTTTTACGGGTGAAGTGGCATGCCTTCCAACTCCACCCTCCATCAAGTTATAAGAGCAGTCAATTCAATAGTCCAAAATCATGCCAAGGTCGTCAACAAAAGAAGAAGAAGGGAAGAGGGAAAATTTATAAGAGGAGGAGTAAAGGAGTTAAAGGTCCCAATGTTCAGTTGGATCCCAAGCAGAGAGCATAGGCGTAAAGGGGCATACTCTCTCTGCAGTGGATCCCTAAGCCCCCCACCTCGTCAAGGAGTTGGGATCAGGGGGAGTTTAAGCAGAAAGACAAACCAGAAACCTAAAGGCTAGTGATGCACAGCACATTAAAGTAGCTGTAGTATAAATGCCTATAGTACAGGCATTGCAAAAACGAGTTTATATGACTGGTTGTGTATTATTTAAGCACTTCAGTTACACTTTTCTGTAGAATCTCCTTACTCTGTAGTTTAACCCTCTCTTGGAATTCATATTGGATAAAGGTTGGAGGCGCAGGATTTCCAGGAAGGGTGGAGGTAGTTAGGAAGTCTTATTTTCAACCCTTCATGTAGCCTCCTCAAGCTATGCTACCTGACTCGTGGGCTGCTTGTGATAGAAGGTCAACCTTATGAAATACTAGTTTTTGACAATTGTTCCTTGGGTGAACGGTGAAGTAGAAAATAACATTAAGTAATCCTGACTGTAATAGGAGGTCGATTTTAGGTACAGAGTGCAGGAGGTCGACTTTAGATTGGTCTTGAAGCAGGAGTCTGTATTTTCAGCATGTAATAGATGACTGTCGTTCACAAGGCCTTTAAGGTTTCTTGCAAGTTTCAGTGACGTGTAGTTTTATACTAGAAAGGGGCCACAACCCCTTGTTCGGTCATGCCCCATATTCGTCATTGACCCGGGACCACCAGGAAAGTGTCAGATCTGATGGCTGTCTTAAACCATCATTAATTTACTTTGTAAAGGAGTTAAAACTTTACCTGTAAGTCCCAATTTTATTGAATTTAAAATGGCCCGGTTGACCGTCAAGGACCCCAGATAGAAAACACCAACCTGTATCTTATGAAAAGAGAATTGCCAGTTGAAGATCAAAGGCAAGCTGTACATTAAAATATTTCATTATATCATTTGGAAGTGTTTAAAATGAGTGAAAAAGGTGTGTTCTGAGTGCGCATAAGAGCTGCAACTTGGTACATTATAGTATGATTCTCTCTCTCTCTCTCTCTCTCTCTCTCTCTCTCTATCTCCATATCTATATGTATATATATATATATATATATATATATATATATATATATATATATTATATATATATACGTATACGTATATATGATATATTATAATATATAATAAACATAAAAGTTGGTCTACCGAAATATAGTCCTTAGCTTTAAACCAGTGTTTTAATGGGCCTTTTATACTTGAGACGTATCTTGTTTTAACAAAATTTATTTACATACATACATACATAGTATATATATATATATATATATAGATTTACTATCTTCTGGGTTTGTTAGGTCCCATGGCAACGTTTACAATAACAGCATTATTATTATTATTATTATTATTATTATTATTATTATTATTATTATTATTATTATATTATTATTATAAAGGCAGGGCCTTACTTTTATACTCATTTCCAACTACGGACGACTGTCCTATACTTAAAAACTCGAAGACACCACTGACCTGTTCTTTCCGTCTCCTCCCACCAACAGTGCCACCGCCCCCGAGCAATCTCACGATCGACGTCCGGGGCGGGCGATCGGCTCTCGTGTCCTGGGATCCCCCGGGCACCGGCTCCTACACCGGCTTCAAGCTGAAGGTCATCCCCCTCTCGGAGCCAAAGAAAACGGAGGTCTTCATCGTGAAGACGCAGCCTCCCTTCCCCATCAAGAACCTCACGTCCGGGGCCTCCTACGAACTGCAGCTCCACACCGTCTACGACGGCATGGAGAGCTCTGCCTATATCTCTTCCAATTTTACGACGAGTAAGTAGTCCTGTTATTATTATTATTATTATTTATGTTAGGTTTCTCATTGCTACTACTACTACTACCAGTAATGGTTATGAGGGTTATTATTATTAGTACCACGATACAATTGGGTTCGTTCATTTTATTACTGTTGCGTTGTTTACTGTGGTCATTAAAGTACAACTTCTTATCTTTTTAATTATTATTGTTATTATTATTATTATTATTATTTTTTTTTTTTTTTTATTTTTTTTTTTTTTTTTTTTGCTCTATCACAGTCCTCCAATTCGACTAGGTGGTATTTATAGTGTGGGGTTCCGGGTTGCATCCTGCCTCCTTAGGAGTCCATCACTTTTCTTACTATGTGCGCCGTTTCTAGGATCACACTCTTTTGCATGAGTCCTGGAGCTACTTCAGCATCTAGTTTTTCTAGATTCCTTTTCAGGGATGTTGGGATCGTGCCTAGTGCTCCTATGATTATGGGTACGATTTCCACTGGCATATCCCATATTCTTATTTCTATTTTCAGATCTTGATACTTATCCATTTTTTCCCTCTCTCTCTCTTCAACTCTGGTGTCCCATGGTATTGCGACATCAATGAGTGATACTTTCTTCTTGCCGTTCTGATACCATAGTCCCAGAGGATCTTTGCCTGATCGTTTTCTATCACCCCCTCTGGTTGGTGCTCGTACCACTTATTACTGCAAGGTAGCTAATGTTTCTTGCACAGGCTCCAGTGGAGGGCTTTTGCCACTGAATCATGCCTCTTTTTATACTGGTTCTGTGCAAGTGCCGGACATTCGCTTGCTATGTGGTTTATGGTTTCATTTTTCGTATTGCACTTCCTACATATGGGAGAGATGTTATTTCCGTCTATCGTTCTTTGAACATATCTGGTTCTTAGGGCCTGATCTTGTGCCGCTGTTATCATTCCTTCAGTTTCCTTCTTTAGCTCTCCCCTCTGTAGCCATTGCCAGGTGTCGTCGCTGGCTAGTTCTTTAGTCTGTCTCATGTATTGTCCGTGCATTGGTTTGTTGTGCCAGTCCTCTGTTCTATTTGTCATTCTCCTGTCTCTGTATATTTGTGGGTCTTGGTCTACTTTTATTAGTCCTTCTTCCCATGCACTCTTTAGCCACTCGTCTTCACTGGTTTTCAGATATTGCCCCAGTGCTCTGTTCTCGATGTTGACGCAGTCCTCTATACTTAGTAGTCCTCTCCCTTCTTCCTTTCGTGTTATGTATAGTCTGTCAGTATTTGGTCTTGGGTGTAGTGCTTTGTGTATTGTCATATGTTTCTTGGTTTTCTGATCTATGCTGCGGATTTCTGCCTTCGTCCATTCGACTATTCCTGCGCTGTATCTGATTACTGGCACTGCCCATGTGTTTATGGCTTTTATTATATTTCCGGCGTTGAGTTTTGACTTGAGTATCGCCTTGAGTCTCTGCATATATTCGTTCCTGATCGTGTCCTTCATCTCTTGGTGTTTTATATCCCCTCCTTCCATTATTCCCAGGTATTTGTATCCAGTCTCATCTATGTGTTTGATGTTGTTCCCTTCTGGTAGCTTTATCCCTTCAATTCTCGTTACTATGCCTTTTTGTATGTTGACTAAGGCACATTTTTCTATTCCAAACTCCATCCTGATGTCCCCAGATACAATCCTTACAGTCTGGATTAGGGTATCTATTTCCTTGATGCTCTTACCATACAGCTTGATGTCGTCCAGGAACATCAGATGGTTGATTCTGTATTATTATTATTATTATTATTATTATTATTATTATTATTATTATTATTATTATTGGTAGTAGTAGTCTTGCAGTAGTAGTAGTAGTAAAGTAGCACTGGTAATTAACCTTATTCGTCTTTATTCCCTAAAAACGTAATGTATCATTCAGTTTTACATGTAAACAACACAAAGAAAGAGATTTCAGTCCTTTAGCTCATGAGCCTTATGCCTACCTGTCCCCTAACAGGGGATGTTAAACATGACTCAAATCATTATTATTGTTGTATGATGTTTGCATTAGTAACAGTAGTAATTGATGTTGTTCGAGGAGTTCGGGGCCTTCGTGTGTGGATGTTTTAATACAATCTGTCCCTTGACCGTGCAGTCCTTGTTGATTTTCGATGGGGAATTCTCTGTCTTTTTCCATGTTTACCGAAGAGGCTTGGGATCACCACAGCGCTTTCTTTTCTTAGAGTGCCTAAACGGAAGTGCTCAAATCTTTCTTGTAAACTTATCCTTCCGGTTCTGAAATGAAGCACCATACTCTGGGCGCGTTGGGTTCTTTGTGACTAACTTTAACTTGTACTAGGTCGCAGTTTTTATAGCAAGTTCCGGCGACGTTTGTGATTTTGCAAGAGGGAAATACTGGTCCCGCTGTCAACCCTGCATTTTAATCTGTTTTGGGATCGGCGTGAACTCTCTTGGCAGAGTTTATTGCGGAAAGAATCCATGTGATCTTGCTTGTACCATGAAGGACACGTGTCGTATAAACAATTCACTGCATGACGTTTTCCGTTTTCGTCAGTCTCCAGTCTGCCGGGCAAAACTCGCCAGCGACATTATTGCGAATCGGGCTTTGATTTTCATGGCATTCTCGTCGAAAGACTGGCACGTGAAGGTCACTCGCTCACTTGCCGTTCCAGCGTTGATTCGACAGACGCGTCTCTGGTTGTCTCATAGATATGTCCGACCTTTGCAAGCTCGCGCGCGTGGTTGGGGCAGCCTTTGTACTTTTTTTTTGAGACGGCTTATTCGGTGCGAGTTCAGCCTTGCTTTCTCTTATGGAGCCACCCCGTGATAAGGGAAACAGCTCATCATTATATATATGTATAGCAATGTATGTGAAAATAAGTCCATAAAAACACTACATTATATACACATTGCAACCATATGTTTCGAATACCAAAGACATGCTTAAGAAGAGACCATAAGATTAACTGCTCGGTGTGTATCTACTGTTTTTATGGGCTTGTGTCTTCATAGTACACTGTCAGATTGCAGTAAAAGACATATATACATAATATATATATATATATATATATATATATATATATATATATATATATATAGAAGGAGAGAGAGAGAGAGTATTACTGTTATAAGCACAACGCTATATGATTTTGACATTTCCTGTTGTGGCCGCATGTAACATTTTAATTATTTGCATTCATTAATCGGATTTCTTATTTTTTTATTTGTATTTCAGCGTCAGTAAAATAATACAACAAATACATTCAGAATTGACTCCAGCATTTTTGTTTGCTTTCCTTGCCAATGACTTGAGAATTTAGATTTGGTTAACATAATTAATAAATGCATAGCTATATTCCCTCTCGCGTTTGTCTACATTTGGTAAACATCTATAAATTCTATTGTAAAAGTTTAGTGGAAGATGCTGAAAGTAAAGAAGTTTTACTAACAATTTAACTAGATGCAGCTTAATGTAGTGTATGTGATTGTTATATTTGAAAAAATAGTTTTGTGGCGTTTGGGATATTTTGTTTCATTTAGAAACCCGTTTAATCCTATCAACATAACCTTTGTTTCGTATCGGATGTCTTATCTGATTTAGTTTTGTAGATTTTAGTTTCTCTATAATATATATATTTTAATGTAAGTAATTCCATTATATTAGAGTAATATATAGACGGATTATAAAGAACCCCTTCCCAAATCTCCGCAGGACCCAACGCTCCAGGGAGATTCATCGTGTGGTATCGGAACGAGACGACCATGTTGGTCCTGTGGCAGCCGCCATACCCCGCTGGATTCTACTCCCATTACAGGGTAAGTTGATCCCTTCTATTATTCAATTGGGAGGAAAAGGAGAAGGCCACTGCCAGGAGGTTGGGCACGGGGGTTGTGGGGAGATGGGGGTGGGGGGTGGTTGCTGGAGAACTTGGAAGGAGTGGGCTCAGAGGGTTGAGGGCATTGTTGTGATAATAGGTGTTCCTTTTGGTTTGGTGAGGAAGGATATCGACAATGGCTCAAGTATGTTTGAAGGGAGATCTTCGCTTTGCATTGTGGCTAAACAGGCAGAGGCCTCGTTCATGGCCAGCACTTGCCACCCGTTACTATGCTAGGGTTTCAAGGTTTGAGTTTGAAGAATGTCGAATATCAACACTCACTACACTGTATTTTGAGGATTTTAAAAAGAAAAAAGCCGTCTTCCTCCATTACCGAGTAGGAAAATGTTCAATCACTGAATGTGTTGACACTATTTTTAACCGAAACCTTTTGTAGAGGCATATCTTGACATCTTCTTCAGTGGTGGAAGAGTTAATGAATATGATAAAAAATAGTTTCAATATACTCACTAAATATCCTTGGAATTTTGTTGCACTCCCTCCCTAACGACAAGTAAAAATAGATTCTGATTAAAATCAGCGGGACAGATTCACTTGCGGGGTTATAGCAAGATATTATTATTATTATTATTATTATTATTATTATTATTATTATTATTATTATTGCTTTCGCCTATTCATAGGAAACAATCATATAGGCTTCCGAAGTTTAGAAAGCGTATGTATGACCAAATTCATCTTATGCCACAATAGTCCCGTGGCATATAAATATATAAGAAACTCTCGCCGGAAAAGTTGAAATGATCGTAGGGTCTACTATGTTTATTTTTAACTTTTCCTGCGAGAGATTTTTATATATGTGACTAAAGGGAAAACTATAGAGATTTTTGAAAATACAATAATGACTGGAGATGAAGTACACCAAACAGCAGCAGTCGAAAAATAAAGTGGTGAAATTTAACTCAAGAGGCAACTCTCTCTCTCTCTCTCTCTCTCTCTTTGAGAAAATTCATTAATCTCTCATTTCTTTTCACTACAGGGAAGTCGATTATAATTTTCTAAAAATTTCTGTCAGTACCGGAAGATCATTAGAAACCGTATTGGCCTCGCTTTTTGGATACTAGAGTTTCAATTCCCTGATAAATTAAGTTAACCCTGTGGGTTTTTTTTTTTTTTTTTTTTTTTGTTTTTTTTTTTTTTTTTTTTTTTTGGGGGGGGTGGGTTGGGGGTGGGGGGGTGGGGGGGGGGGCACTTGTTTGGTTTTCTTTCAGCTTTCGTTGCTGCGAAATTTCTTGTCAGTGTCTTAGGTTTTTCTCGTTTTTATTAAACGTTTTGTTATTAGGCCCTCTCATGTCTTTTGATGTCCCAACCCTGCATTTTATTACTGAATTTGTTACGTGTCTGGTTTAGTTTCAGTGACTGATTCCTGCCGTGTTTTATTTTCTTCTCTGTTTCTGCCTCAATGTTGTGTGGGATGTAATGTCACCAAGCTTTGCAGGATATCGTCGAGCGCAAATAAACGTCAGATGAATATCGGTGGTATTGTCATCCGTACATGGCCCTTTCGTTTTCTTTCTCACTCCTATTTACTCATTTGCTATTGTACGACCTTGAAATTTTCCAAGCCAAGTTCTGTTCTCTTTAAAAAATTTTCTCTCTCTCTCTCTCTCATGTCCCTTGTATCTTTTTTGTTTCATGTTTATTTTACATTCGGTTTGACGTAAAATGGAACTGTTTGGTCTTTGAATATTTAGCAGTAAAAACAAAAGCCTTTCTATTGTATGTTTTGTATAACTTTTAATAATACTGCGGCATAAAACACTTTGATATTAAAATGTAATACTTTGGTATAAAAATGTTCATCCTGTCGATGTTTTGTAACATCGTTATAGCTAGAAAATTCGAAATCTATATTTCCTTTCTCTTTATTCATTTGTGTGTTTACAAAGTCTATCGGGGTGCGCCGGAATAGAATGATTCACATTTAAACTTATTGGGCTTCGGAAGACAATTATAATGGAACTGGTCAGCGAACAGGAACGAAAGAAAAATGAAATTGTACACATATCTCTCTTCTCTACGTTCACACACCACATTACACACACACATTCTCTCTGCTCTTCTTCCCTTCTATCTCTCCTCCTCAATTCGTCACTTTCTTCTCCAGCTCCCCCGCCTCTGGTTCCGCACTTCCTCTTCCTATTCTTTTACTCTTCCTTGGCATCACTGGCTCTCTGCTCAACAGTGGACACAATCTGTAATGTGCTCAATGCCATTCTTGCCTCGTAACAAGCTGTGGCGGCTCTCTTTTTGAGAGGTTATGTGTGCAATTTATTCAGTGTGTGTCTTTGCCTTCGTTATGAAAGTTTACTGTCTACACTCTAACCTTGGTAATGATGTCACCGTTGCAATTCGATGTGGTAACTGAAACCATCGTTCCATTTCGTCCTGGGTACTGAAATCACTGTTGCACTTTGACCTAGTATTGAGATTACCCAGCCAAGTCAAGCCACCTGATATTTCTTAAGAGGTGGAGTGTTGCAGAGCTAATCATTTTATTGTCTCCATTGGCGTGGATTTACATGCTAGCATTATTCTTTTTTTTTTTTATGTTATTAGTATTATTTAACAGGTTTGATTATTTAACAAATACTGATTTGTTACTTTGACCTTTTGACTGTTATATACTTTATTATTGCCACATCGTTTAATCTCTTACTAATTTCGTTCAACTTGCTGTAAAATGAAATCATAATAGGAGGGATTAAGAAATTCGGATAACGCGCGAATGGCATGCAACATGATTTGCAAATATATCATGTATTTTTTCAGGAAATGAATTAAGAGTTGAATTTAGCACTTTTATGGTGAAAAAATGAGACCGGCATGGCTACAGATTGAAGTTCCGTTGTTGAACGGGAAACACAGAGTGAAAGAGAGAGTTACGTTCTCCAAGTGTCGACATTCCTATGCTATTTTGAAGGGACGTCAGTCATATTTCTCGTTAATCAGGAAGTCTCCGGGGCTAAATGAGCAGCCATTCAAGGTGCGTTTAAACCACTTGTCAAGAAAGAACTGGGTGGGGCTTTTAACCACGAAGGAAGCGGCATAATTGCCTCTTAAAGGTAGAAAGATTATTATAAGTCATAACAACCGTTGTAGGAAGATAATTCCAAAGCTTGGCAGTGAAGGGAAAGAAACAGTTGTCGAATCATTTTTCCAAGGAATACAGACTCTATGGAAGTCTTTTTTTTTTTTTACACTGTTTCTGTTAGCAAGAGGTCAAGAGCAGTTGAGTTATAACAATGTATGTAGTTATGGCTTTTGTACCTCGTAAACTGCATTTAAATTTTCCTGTCAGAATTCTGTTTGCACTCAGTATTGCTGATGTTGATTATGAAGTATTTATAAATGATTGTTGTTTCTGATTTGGTTTTCTTTTGATCAGTAATTCAATACATATGATTGAAGAGTGCTGCAAGATTCGTCTCAAGTAATTACTAACGAATACTGTATAGACATAAGAATGGGCATCCTCATGAAGAATAGATGAATGTATTTAATAACATGAAGTACAAGGCAACGAGGATTTCCTTGTAAGCGTCATTTTGAATCCAACAAAGGGTCTTGTCAATATTTTTTCCACAACATACGGGCCAATCGAAGACATGGGTACTTGGCATTCTGAGAGGTTCCATAACCATAACCTTGAGGGACCCCACCCCTGTTATTAGTCTCACATCGGTAATATTTATAAAGGCAATTCCATGACAAGGTCGCCTCAATGACTGAGTGTTACAATTATCTAAACCCGATGCCTGAGTTCTTGTAATTACTCAGTCCGACTCCACACCTTCAAGTTCACGGGTTCCCGAGCTCATTGGGCAGACTCCGCGATTCGTCGCTCATTCCTGGGATGTCTTACGCATGCCTGCCTGCAGATTCCCTAGCAATAATTGCCAAGGACAGATGAGGATGCGGTTGAGATGCGTGAGGGATGTGGCTGGGCTTGATGCTTTCAGTGTGATCCTCATTTTCCTGAGGGATACATTTTACTCGATGGAGTAGCGATAATGATGATGATAATAATTGACTTCAGTTTTGAGGTCCCGTATGTTTACATAACTTCAAGGTGGACGCTTAGATGAGGATGCTCTTTCAAGTAATGAGTACAATTTGGTGAATATTATGTTCTGTAAGTAATGATGTTGCATTTCTCAACAATATAATCAGATCACGATTACGGAGTACTGCTCATTATTGACTCAGGTTTCCTTGACCACCTCCTGTACAAACGTGACCAGCACTTCTATGAAGGCGTATAACGAATCCATGACGCAATGGGTGTCGATAACGGTACTTATTGTTGCCGCATTTTATGCAGAAGAAACGTAAGAATTTTCTCCGATGTGTTGCTTCGTTTTTTCCTTGAGAGCAGCTTCATCGCCTTGTGTGAATTTCACGTCTCTCTCCGAGGTTGGTGAATGAGATTGATCGCTTCATAAACAGCCACTTCCACTCATGTGTCTTTCATAAGCGCCATGTTTTTCTTCCGGGCTCCACTTACCACTTTCAACGTTTTATATATTTTTGAGTAAATATGAGTATGACTTGAAAGTAACATTTATTTATATTGTCACTATGCCTCTGTCGTGGAACATTTTGTGATGTATGTCTATGACATATATGTTACATATATTTTATACATACTATATATGTGTCTGCGTGTGTATTTTTGTCTATGTATGAATATGCGGTATTTGTGTGTGGGCACGATTGCGTATTCCTGTTTGGGGCCTTGGCAGTTTGGCATTCTCAAATCCATCTAAAGGATCCCAGTGATCTTGGGTTTGTTCGTGACTCCGTGTCATTATGCGCATTATCGAATAGTATCTCAGCTTTTCCTAAGTATTCAGTCTGTTTGAGTTTCCTGGCAGCCTTTGTCGTGTTTATCTTAAAGGCTGGATAATGAACCAGTTCTTTGGTGGAAGAGTGCTACGCCATTAGTAGGTGTTTTTGCATTGACCCTTACTCTTAATAGTTTTACAGTAAGTGTTCGAGATTAAGGTGTTATTTGGCCTCTTAGTTTCCCTGAAATCAACGTATAATCTTCTTTTTTAGTTTTCTGTTAAAGAAAACTATTGAGATGGCTTTGTCTGTCCGTCCGCCCTCAGATCTTAAGAACTACTGAGGCTAGAGGACTGCAAATTGGTATGTTGATCATCCACCCTCCAAACATCAAACACAAAATTTCAGCCCTCTAGCCTCAGTAGCTTTTATTTTAATGAAGGTTAAAGTTAGCCGTGATCATACGTCTGGCACAGCTATAGATACAAACAACACCAGCCACCACCGGACCGTGGCTGCGAGTTTCATGCAGCATTATAAGCTTTACAGAAAACACGATTGCCAATTTTTACTTGTTTCTTTATATTTTGAGTGAAACACTTATAATTTATAACTTTAGAATTTCTACTCTCAGCATTTTTCCTTTGAAAGTGCTCTGTTTTTTTTTCAATCGAGAGTATTTTTCACCTGGTCAGTATTATTTTCTTCTAATTCAAATTTTGATTTCTTTAAGCAAATGAATATCAGGAAGTCTATGCGATTACATTGAACAAATTATAGCTTGATTTCATAAAAAGATATAATTTTGTATATTTACATATAAAAATTATATTATATATATATATATATATATATATATATATATATATATATATATATATTATATATATATATATGCAACTGATCTATCCCTTGGAAAACGGAGTCTTGATCAGAAAGAGTAAAACCAGCACTTGTACATAAAACATCCTTTATTTCTTATGACTACCGGTTTCGGAGTAACGTCTCCATCATCAGGTCTATACAAAAAACAGAAAGAAGAAAAAAAAATTAAAAATCACTAAATTACGATCGATCATTAGAATGAAGAATGTTACACAAAGGTTACATTGTTAATATATAATAAAAAAAAAACAAAAAATGTTAATGTACAAGCATAAAAAAGGGAAAGAAAAAGCAATAAAAAAAATAAATAAATAAATACCTGCATCATGAAGGCATACAAACATACACACTAAAAATTTAAAAACACAGCATCTCCGTGGACCTCTCGTTTGTTACTGAGGGAAGGTTTCAACTTTAAAGTGTAGA
>NC_061091.1:55166775-55196775 GCF_015104395.2 Macrobrachium nipponense
TTCATTTTTTTTTTTTTTTGTAAAGGAGTTGGAAGAGCGGAGAGCGGGCATCAGGTGTTACGTATAAATACACAGTTTGGACATTCTTGTTTTTCATGGTGTGACTTGGAGAGGTGCTCGAATTTTGGTATGTCATTATTGCTACTATTTGGAGTTATAGTACCATGATTCCTAAAATTTGATGATAACGGTTTTTTTATATAATTTTTCAGGCTTCAATTGTCTCACTTATGTGCGTTTGCAGTTATATGCATATAATATATATATATATATATGTATGTATGTATATGAGTGAGAGAGAGAGAGAGAGAGAGAGAGAGAAAGCTTTTTCATGCATCTCTGAAAAGAAAAGACACTTCAATATCACTCGCAATTCTACATGTATGTTTCGACCATCATATCGTTACTTCTAGAACCTGGAACCTTATTTCGTCTCCGGTGTGTCCTAAAGCATTTATATTGCCTCTCTAATGCTGGATATGACAACTGATGGGGTTATTGCCATGACATTGCAAGGCAATTTTGTCATAAAAACTATTAAACGAATAACATAGCTGTCGCCTTGGATGGGCCACAAAAACGAATATTAGTTTTGCGGTTGAGCCTTCAGTCCTTGCACTTTTACGTTGAATATTGCTGGTCTGGTTAATTGCATTATGCTCTGTCCTTAATATCCTCTCTTCTCTCTCTCTCTGTCTCTGTCTCTCTCTTTTGTTTTCATGGGGAACCTTTATTAGTATATACGTATATATATATATATATATATATTATATTATATATATATATATATATTATATTTATATATCTATATATAATATAATAATATATACACAAGATAAAACTAGTCAGTTAGATATTTAAAATTCTCTCCCTTTTATTAATTGTATAACATCTTTATACTTACCTTCGTCTCTATCATGATGAGGCCGCCAAATCATTGTTTTACAAGAATATCACTGTCTACAATTTGTATGTTATTGTGACTGTAATTCTATGCTCAACTTAAAAAAACGTGAGGACGGGCAACAGCTCTTACCCAAGGAGGGGATTGGCGGAGGTATTTGTATATACAATAGAGAGCGATGGATCCTTGGTCTTGCATTGTTTAATAAAAAAAGAAATAACATCAGTGAGTCAAATGACATTTTATGTCATGAAGTTAAGAAGCCGATGGTATTGTTTGGAGGTATAATGTTCGATGGCAGGAGTGCGCTCTAGTTATTTTGTTAATCCTCTTTTATATTTATATATATATATATATATATATATATATATATATATATATAGTATATATATATATAATATGTGTGTGTATATGTAAACACACATTTTACCATTCACAAGAAGTTTGCTGCAATGCATTACATTTTGCAAGTCCTTGTCACCAAAACTACAATTTCAGCTTATCAGTTTTCTTACTCTGAACTGCGAATCTTTGAAATATGAAGACACTTGACCAAAGACGTTATAATTTTACTCTTGAATAAGCTTACGCACTTGCTGAAAGACAACATCCACTTATTAAAAATTTTGCCTCAGGTTTTGGTGATTGTTTTCCTTACCGTTTCGGGAATCATTTCTAAAATGGGAATGTGATTAGGTGCACTATTTTTTATTAATAGTTCCCTTCTAATTTCATTATGATTTAACATTTGCAAAGGGTGCCATGGCAATGAAATTGACTTGGTTTTCAATCACTTCAAAAGGCAGTTCTAAAATCAATACTAATTTCTCCTAATCCTACGTTATTTAATGTGAAAGAATTAACTATACGTCCTTTACACGATATCATGGTTGAAACTAACCATTCGTATTGAGCTTGTTTTTGTATATATATATGACTGTAGCAGACGTTTTGGAATTTTTATTATCATCTTTAATATTATAACCACAACCTTTTACAACATGAGAATGGTGGTCTGCCATTAACCACTTTTACCGATAAATAACATTAAGACATCTTCATGGGCTGTCGGGTTTGAGACAATGGATGCTTTTTTTCTCGCAGTTTATTTCTCTTTTTGCTATTGTAAAGGTTACGCCTTTGCGCTCGCTCTTTGTTCCGCGCAGCCCACTTCGTTATTTCAGTATCGCCTCTCATGAGAAGATAGATTTTGCCTGTTTTGAATACTATCGTGCTTTTTGTGCTCGTGTGCTCGCCTTTCCTTTCTGTAACTCATTTAAATTTGACAGTGTCTCTCTCTCTCTCTCTCTCTCTCTCTCTCTCTCTCTCTCTCTCTCTCTCTCAAAAGCTGTATCATCTATAGGAAGTTGGGCATATATACTATATATATATATATATATATATATATATATATATATATATATATATATATATATATATATATATATATATATATATATATATATATATATATATATATATATATATACATATATATATTTATTTATTTATTACTAAACTTCAAGGTTTGAATTTTTAATGACGGAACGCTTTCTTATCCATAGGGTTAATGGAGTAATCCTTGCAGAGTTTTAAAATTGTAACTTTTTTTATACTCTTGTGACAATAATTTTGCTGATTTTAATTGAATGCAAGTTATTTAGAATGTTCTTATCGAAGTTTTATTTTTGAAGTTTTTATGAGAGAGAGAGAGAGAGAGAGAGAGAGAGAGAGAGAGAGAGAGAGAGAGAGACGCTCGATTGTTTTGGAAACTTTTTAAGTCCAAGATGGTAGTGGGTGCGGTTTTGTAAACTTTACCCAACACTTAAATGAGTTTGGTGCCTACGGTGTAGAGTTTACATATTGCCAATTAAAGCTTGTACTTTTCTTCACAGAAATGTTTTATCTGATAGGAAAGTTTTTTTTTTCATAAGGGAAGTTTTCAAAGTTGATTAAATAAGAGTTTTTTTCTTAGGATTAGGGTGTCTTTTCTATGTTAGGCTTGGAGATTTAATGCATGAGACGTATTAGAAATTTATAATTCACAACCTTTGTTACTATTTATTCTTATCTATACGTGACTATTACTTTTGTTTGTTCACAAGACCGATACGCTTGTTGAAGACAAGAGCATTGTTCCAGCAGCTTTTCACATAAATCCATTTGACTGTATCGGTATGAGAATCCTATTCATATAGTTATTCATTATCATCCAGAACCAAACGCCTGCTTATCCTGTGGCTTTCGTCCCCTATTCATTAATGATCATTTTATGTACGTAAACTGGTGTCACAAGGGGTACGGTTGCCCACAGAACTATTAGGTTAATTATCAGGGTATATATTACCCGATGAAGTGCATGGTGTCAAGAGTCTCCGTGGTTGACTTCAGCAGAAACTGAAGGCACATGTCACATTCTTTCTATTGGCATACGGCAAGCAATCAGTGTTCTTTCCACAGAGTAGTCGCTGGAGTAGATATCCTCGGTACTTTTGAAATAAGCTTTCTAGATCCCAGACGAGATGAACGCTGTGAAGTCCTATCTTCCTTTTGAATCTAGACCCACTGTGGCTGCTTAAGTAACTCTGCATGTTAAGGCTGAGGAGGGCTTGGCATTTTGTCGCCACAACTCTTAGTGCTGGGGTGTATTGGGGGCCTTTCGTGCTAAGTGCTTCGCGTGGGATTTTGGGACGTTTTATTTATTTATTTTGAACTTTTTCAGACAAAGGGAGTCGTGGTTATCCCATAGCGGTTTTTGTAGATTGTGTACCACTGCAATTAAGGAAAAAAATAACATTTTACTCAGGAGAGTTCCTTTTAATTGGGAAACCAGACCCGTTTTGGCAGTTATGAGGGGTAATTAGTGAACTGTTTTTCCAGGAGCAAGAATACTTGTTTTTTTTTTTTCTTTAAATAGGGCCAATTTACTTGGACCAAGAAGAACTCTTTTCATTTACTATTTTGGTTATGTTTTCAAAGGCAAAGTATATATAAAGGTGTTTATTTTTTTAGGCATTTGTTTGTTTCATATTACTACAAGTATTTGAGAACTAAACAAGATATTAAAGGTGAGAGCAAAATCGTTTTTAAGAAGACTTCGTGATCTTCATTGACACAGGAGTGCAATTAAAATGGTGAATGGGTGAACTTGTGAAAGTTGTAGCACTGTCTCTCTCTCTCTCTCTCTCTCTCCTCTCCGCTCTCTTCGTTCGGTCTCCTCTCTCGTCTCTCTCTCTCTCTCATTGCGATTGTGTGTGCGAGCGAGTGAATGTGCTTCCTCGAATACTCTCCGAGTAATTTGGAAGGGTTTTGCATAAGTTCCTTCCTTATGGAATATTGTGAATGAGGTGTTCCACGCTCTTGATATGTGAGCTACGTTGCTGAATGATTGATAGATGTAATATTATATCTGGCTTTACTCGCAATTTGATTTTTAACCTACGTTTCATGCAACAGCGACTTATATCCGAGATACTCATAAATATAAAATGTGCCCTAACTTCCCATCAGTTGTGTTCTTTTTTTTTTAAGCACATTCAGTCTTTACTATCCTTTTTTATAGTGAAATGACCGAGTTCATGTACGGATGGTCACAATGAAACCAGTGTGCGGATAAACTTACCATGGATATCAAAATGACATTCCCTCCTTTAAGTGGAGAAGTGATTCCCCAGACTTCAAGAGTAAATAAATAGAAGAGAATCATAAAGCCCTGAATGGCAACTCCGTGTGTTACGTTATTAAAAAAAAAGCGTGTAAACTTCACTTCCTATGCGAATTGTACGCAATACAAATGTGTCAGATTTCATGCCTTTGCTTTTGGTACCTGACTCCTGTGGATCGTACTTGGTTAAACACAATTAACGTGACTGCGACGGTGATTTACTGCTGCAAGATTGGCAATACTGTGCCTGTAAGTGCTTTCTTGCATGACGGAAGTTGCATTCTATTCGCCGCTTTCCAGAGGAAGCTGGGTCAAGATCCGTGCTTGTGGTTGCCTCTGTGACACTACTGGCAGTGAAAGTAAGAAGTGGTCACCTAAGTCCGGTAGTGCGACTCGGTGAATGCATTGGTCCTGGTTTCGTCAGCTTGAAGAAACTTTATTTCATTCATTGTTGTTGAGGGGCCCTTCTCTCTCTCTCTCTCTCTCTCTCTCTCTCTCTCATTAATAACACTGATGTAGGCTTAACTAGAGTAGATTAACATCAACCGTGCATTTGATGTCTAGGCCAGTCCCTAACGACGCTCCTGATTGGCTGTTGATAAGCCGGTCACAAGGCTGGGAAGTCTTAAGTTTCTCTCGTGAGTTCACATAGGCAGGATGTATGTTCCACCTCTCCTGAGGGATACTTTAGAAAGATGTATCTCTCAGGAGATGTGGAGCATAGATCCTACCCATGTGAACTCTCGAGAGAGACTGAGAGTTTCCAGCTCTGTGATTGGCTTATCAACAGCCAATCAGGAGCCTAGACATCAAGTGCACGGTCGATGTGAATTTACTACAGCAAGATAGCTAAATTTGTGAATGGCACCAAACTAGGTGTAAATGCAGCAGACCCAGGTAATGTGGAAAGTTTAGGAAATGATCTAAGGAAAATAGGAGAGTAGTAAAATAGATGGCAAGTGCCTTTTATCTTGGATAAGTGTAGTGTTACAAATAGGACCAAACAGCCCTACATGCTGCTTGGGAATGACATAATTAGTGTTGTAAAACAAGAAGGGGACCTTGGAGTCATTATTACCAAGGACTTAGAATCCACAAAACTGCGTAAAAGCTGAAAAGAAGGCACAGAAACTAGTGAGGTACATAAAGAGGCAATTCAAATACGGAAAGAAGGAAACGGTGCTGCAGCTCTATACATCAATAGTTAGACCTCATCTTAAATATGCAGTGCAGTTTTGGTCACCAACACTAAGAAAGGACGTAAATAGATTAGAAGGGGTACAAGCAAGAGCCACAAAGTTAATTCCATCCATCAGGTAAATAGGTTACCGAAGATGACCAGAGAGCTTGAACATGTATTGCTTAGAAACACGACGATTGCTAGGACAACTAATAGAAACATTCAAAACACTGAAAGGCATAACAAAAGTAGACAGTAGCCTCTTCACATTAAACGAAAACCAGACAAGAAGTAAAGGATGGAAACTAGAACTGAAGAGATGCAACACATCTTAATGTGGAAACTTCTTTACATACAAGATGTGTGACGGAATAAACTGCCACCAGAAGTTGTCGACAGCAACAGTGTGGGAGAGTTTAAAAGAAAGCTAGACAAGATCATTTGGACACAGAATGAACAGTAAAGCCTGCTCCTAGAGATAAATGCGCATATGATGTCTCCTCGGATGGACTAATAAGTCTTTGAGACATCCTAATCCTTGTAACTCTCTTAGTAACGGTATGGGATTACTGGCCTCGAGCCATGATTCACGAAACAAAATTCAAATATAATAACATGATTTGATTTAGGAATAAAAGTGCGTAGTGATTATTCAGAAAAGGATTAATGAGAAGATTTTGAAGTAGAAGCAAATATTATTAGGCAGCATAAATCATTTTTGTAAAGTGGATCCAGTTTGCTGTTTGCATATAAATTAGAATTTTGCTGGAAAAAATGTGTAATCAAAGAGCCACTGAAGCATTGGACTTATAGTTATTCTCTCTCTCTCTCTCTCTCTCTCTCTCTCTCTCATATACATACATATATATGTGTGTGTATATTCTACTGTCTCTCTCTCTCTCTCTCTCTCCTCTCTCTCTCTCTCTCTCTCTCTCTCTCTCTCTCTCTCAGCGTGTGTTTTTGATACCCATCTCCCATCACTTTTGCATTCCTTCCCGTCCAAATCCCCAGATTGGAGTTTGATTTACATCTAAATAGCATTTTGCGAGGTTCCCCTCTCACCCCGCGCTTTTTCCATCTTTCTTTCTTTCATTTTTATTCATTTTTCCCCTTATGGGCGTCCAATGGACTGCGCGATCGATCCAAAGAATATTGTATCTTTTACTTGGCTGGTAGACACGAGGTTCTGTTTTTCAATAACTCCTTTATGGAAGTTCAGAAGTTATTATTTATTATTTTTTCAAAAGATATTTTTTTCCAATAGGCAGAAAAGTTTTTTTCATATATATATATATTCTTAATCTGATGAGGCAGACAAAAATGGCATTTTTCATCTACCGTTATTTTTAATAGACATTTTTCATTATTTGAAAAGACGGAGAAAGCAGGGAAACACGCTACTGAGAAAAACATAGAAGAGAAGATTAAAACACGCAGGGAGAGAAACGCCAAACAAACGAAGAAAATTTGCGAGCTGTAAACACTCGTGGGATTGTAACTGTATCGATTGATGATGTCATGGCACAATGACGAAATTTCCGCATCGACGCGTGATTTGCAAAAATGGGTAATTGGATCATTTGCAAAACTTGAGGTTCGTTGCTCAAACTTGTGGCTGCGATGATTAGATTATATCAGCTCGGAAGTTAGTTCGGTGCCGTGGGTCGTAATCCAGCTGAAAATGAAAGGTTTTGTAATCAGGGGTGGGCACCAAATTCACGTTCTTGAGTTTTTCAGCTGTTGGGCGCGTATTTTCGTGTCGACTCTCATTGATTTTCCGTACTGTAAATGGTTTAGAATGACGGTTTTATATATTTCATAAGGTGAATAGGGTTTCTTTGCCTTGAAGTTTGTTTTCAAACCTGGAGTCGATTACATTTGTCTCACCGTCCGGCCTCAGGTCTTGCGTAAAACATCAACAACCATACCAAATTGCAGCCCTCTAGCCTCAGTAGTTTTCATTTTGTTTAAGATTAAGGTTAGCCATGATCGTGCGATGGTGCCAACAAAACAGGCCACCACCAGACTGTGACTGAAAGTTTCATGGGCTGCGGCTGAGTCATAATCTTTATACGCTATACAGAAAATTCGATCTCTGGCGATTTTTTATTATATTTTTTTTCTGCATGCATTGCATGGTTACGGCGTCCTCGTTATTTCTTTGGCTCTCATTCATTTTAAAGTATTTTTTCTCTCTGTTGTCATTTCACGCCGTAGAATCTACTTCGTGTCTTTCTTTTCGCTCATTATGATTAAGGAGAAGTTTGGGGTGAAATTGCAAATCTCACTCTGTCCTCTACTAAATAAAACCTGGTTTTCACCATCTGACCTTTCTGGCTAAAAACGTCATAAATCACAAATTCATCAACTGTGGATAATCTGTTGCAACGCCCACTGGTGGCGGGAAGCCTGGGCTACCTCGGAAACAATAGTATATCGCAGCCTTGTGTTACTGGACCGAACCACATTTAATTGCACACTAACACTTCAATTTTTTTACCACGCCCCGTTGCTAATGAAATCCGTCGTGCGTGAACGTACGCGAATGGTACCAGTTACTGTTGCATTATGGCCATTCGCCATCGGAGATTTTTTGTGGAGACAAAGGGGAAAATAATGACAAAGAAAATGTTAATGGATTTGTCATGAGGAGATAGTAGAACTACCTCCTGAACCGCGTAGTGGGGGTAGTGCCGTCAGTGCACCTCACGCGATGCACTGTAGGCATTACTAAAGTTTTTTTTTTTTTTTTTTTTTTTTTTTTTTTTTTTTTTTTTTTTTTTTTTTTTTTTGTTTTTTTTTTTTTTTTTTTTTTTTTTTTTTTTTTTTTTTTTTTGCAGCGTCCTTTCGGGCCCTAGCTGCAACCCATTTCAATCCTATTAGTGTATCTCCATTCATATTACATTTTATTCATCTTGCTATCCACTCTCTCCTAACTATTATTTCATAGTGCAACTGCGAGTATTGCATCCTGTTGCACCTTTCGAACCTACCTACTCTCAATTTCCTTCCCAACGCTGAATGCCTCAAATTAGGCGTATTAAGTTATGGTTTACAGAAGAGCGTAGAAAATCCGCGCCGTGAAACGGCTGTCATGAAAGATAGATCAAACCTGTCGACCTTTGGATTTGTGGCTTCCGATCAATCGGAAATTCCAAAGTGCAATTTTGTGGTGGGATTAGTTGGGATCAGGAACCTTGGAATATTGGGATAATGAGAACTGGGAATTTTGGGATAATAAGAAATTTTTGGATTTGTTGCCTCATTTCAGGAACTGAGCTGTATAATAAAAAAGAAGTTGGTTTGTGTTGTTTTTTCATTATTTCATTATCCATTCTTTGATTGAATGGTAAAGGAAAGGACTACTGTATTATTATCATTATATATATTATTAATGGGAGTACAGTCCTGATGCCAAATTGCCGCTGCTACTTGATAAGTAAGCTTTTCTTAAGTCGTAATAGCAGGAGAGAGAGAGAGAGAGAGAGAGAGAGAGAGAGAGAGAGAGAGAGAGAGAGAGAGAGAGAGAGAGAGAACATAGTAAATTAAGAGTTAAAAGCGGACAGATATTACTAAATGAACATAAAATTATCTCCCTAAGTCATAGATATTTTTTAGTAGAATCCTGTCTTGTTTGATGGTAAAGCAGAGGATTTGGGCTACCGTAGAGAGAGGAGAGAGGAAGGAGAGGAGGGAGAGCATAGGACTTGGGGGTCTACGGTAGAGAGAGAGAGGAAGAGGAGGAGAAGAAGAGGAGAGAACTTGAAAAACGTACGGGAAAGTGTGAAAAATGGCGTTGTAAGCGGAACAAATTAGTAGAGCAGGAAAAATGAGCATTTTTTTCCTTACAAAGAAATTTACGGTAAATGTGAACTTTCTCTAACTTTTTCAAAGCAGATAGATAGTCCGATTAGATTCTTTCTTTTCGTTTCCAAGATTCATAGGTAGTACAATATGACTGTGATATGAAACAGAAGTCGGAATACATATTTTTTTAGATGAAAAAGCATTCATAATTAATTACAGTACCACTTACATCCTTATGTTCCTCATGTTCCTTAGAAAAAAAGGTGGCACATACAACTTCAATTTTTCAGTCACATTATCTTTCTCAAACTTTTATTTACCGTGAAAAGTCAACTGCTATTACATCATCACGGTGAAAAGTCAAAATGAAACAAAATCTTTATATGGCAATAATGATAATGAAACAGTATAATGCATAAATGCAACTAAATGTTATAACAGTCTTCATGATTATGTAATATGAATTCTGTATCATGTAACGTTTTTGAAAGTGCATAAACTTCGTGTAGAAAACCGAAGAGATATGGAAAAGTATAAATCTTTTTTTTTTTTTAATTCGGGTGTTACTTAGCAATCTATAAGAAATAACATTGCTATAAACTTACTAAGTACATTTTGACCCAACTTTAGGTGGTTCAAATATAATGGAATCCTGTTCCTGGGTTAAGGTTAGTAATAGTTTTCTGAACGTCGTGTATACTGGATCTCAGTAAATTCTTACCCCCTGTCTTTTTCATCGACTTGTAATTTTTGAATTTCGTATGACTTTTGTTTTGTTGGCTAACTAAAACTCACAAATTTCATTTCAGCTTTCGCTGGTCATCTATTCTTTGCTGATATACAAGTATCATGTTCTTACCATGATTAACCTCCTAAAAAATATGTCGTTACAGAGAGAGAGAGAGAGAGAGAGAGAGAGAGAGAGAGAGAGAGAGAGAGAGAGAGAGAGAGAGAGAGAGAGAGAGAGAGAGAGAGAGAATCTGAAGTTCTGGAATGTTTTGGTTTCCGGTCTTATAATATAATAATTTCGTAACATTCATTGACCCTGAGAGTTCAAGCAGAAAGGTGAAGATCTGTATGCAGATTGAGGCATCCTTCGCTCTTAAGATTTTCAAATGCGTCCCTCGGCTGATTTAAATTCAGTAAGCTCCTTACGACAGGATCCGACGCTGAACGTCTTCTGGGGATACTTACTGACTCAATTTAATCCACTGGATTGAAGGCTTCACTAAAAAGTTTTTTTTTTTTTTTTTTTTTTTTTTGCAAGGCTTCATAAAGTTTGTCTTCCTTTCACGAGGAAGTTACGTGAATCATACGCTCAGACCCCCTATATTCGCGTTTAGATGTGGTATATATGCTGGTATTTCTACCTCCATCATGATGGTATGTTTAGATGCGGTTTGGATGTGCATTTACGAAAATTTGGGGGAAACAGTAATGTAATTTTTGGGGTGAAGATGCATATTTTTGGTAAGTTGCGCGGGGGGGGGGGGGGGGGGGGGGGGGGGGGGTGTTGGATATTTCAGCCATGGCGCGGTTTTTTTTCTTTCATTTCCGAATGCTCATATTATATATAATTCGTTGTACCCTTTCCTCCTTCATAAATTTCCTGACTATTCGTAATCGTGACTCGAAATATAATTTGAAATAGACCGCATTAGTAATAATAATTATGGATTTATCATTTAATTATTCATCATGCTGTTTTGGATTTACCTCTGATGGAGCCTTCTGCCAGATTAGGCTCAATCATTTGATTTGTGTCCCTCAAAATTGGATCTGCCAATTTTCTCTCCCGGGTGGGACTTAATACCGAATCTTTCTCTTCCTAGACTGGTTACTCTTAAGATCGTGCTGTACTTATTAACAAAATATCCTCCCACCGTAACAGCATTCATCAACGACGTTATTACCTTTCCACTCGAGATTCCTCATCGCTTCCCGCCATAAATGGGATGCGTCATTCGGAGGTTTCGCGCCAAAATATGACAAATCACCGAGGATGTTTCCACCCGTCAAGTGGCTGCCTTTGATGCACCTTTGATGCGGCCTCTGTCATGACTAGTCTTCTTACAATTATTCGTGGCACAAGTTTCGCGTCTCCGTGACGGTGGTAACTATGATAATTTGCGGTTTGTGTTTAATACAGGTTGCGGAAATTGCTTTAAATTTCCCCACTTCTAAACTTCACTTCAGTGATATTTCCCAAGAAAATACATCCGGTGATTTTGAACCCCAGGTTTTATGGTTGGCGCTCGTCATGACACGTTAAGGAAATGGGATTATTTGAGTGTTCCGAGCAGACGTACAAAAGAATGATTTACGCTTGTTATTTATGAATATTTTTACCTGTTGATGTGCCTAGTCTTGTTATTTGTAATTTTCTGTACTGTCTCCCCTCACACATTTGGATCTTGTTCTGTAAAAGAATGGTAATGTTAAAGGTTAATTGCAAAACAGCACCCCATCCTGTGACATACACGGAACGTCAGTACCTCATATAATTACTTTTTGTTGTTCAGAATAACACAAATGACGTCTTCTTCGGGAGCGGTGGGGGGAGGGGTGTGTCTCAGCTCGTTACGCTTTGTAAATTCGGACAATACTGCGACCTTCGCACATCTATATCCTCAGGTGAATACTTGAAGTCGCCACACCCAAGAGGCACACACCAGCCCACGCCCAGGATGATCTTGAGAAAGAAGGGAAGGGCGGAAAGAAGCGGTTGAAGATAAGGTGGCATTGGAGGGAAGAGACCACCACGAGAATCATTATTGTAAGGAAGCAGCGATGTCATTGGAAAGCGGAGCAAGGATGAAGAGGTGTTACTGCGAGGATAATTGTAGAGATAAACATGGAACTGGTTGCTAATTACAAAAGAAGCACAGAGGAAAAGATGCCATTGGGTAGATAATATTCAGTCGTGACTACAGTAAACGAGACAAGACGCCAAAGATTTTATTAAGTAGTAAAGTAGGAAAGGAAAAAATGACTTGAGTTGAGTTAGCAAAGAAAAGATTTGTTGGTAAGAGAAATAGAAAAGACGTTTTTACAGAACTCTGACGTGTGACAAGCTTTTTGGGTTTGTGAAGTAGGTAACGAAGATGTGTCTGGTAGAGGAATAGGGAAGGACATATAAGGAATAGAGACGAAAAGAGGAACAGAGGCGCTTTTGGGAAGAGAGACGAAGAAGAAAAGGTGCTAATGCGGAAGAGAATTTCTGAATGAAATATGCCACTGGGAAGGGGAGTGAGGAAGTAAATTTGGATGCTATTGACAGTGGAGGCTCGTCAGTAGACACTGTGGAACAGCAGCACCCCTGTAGATTTCATATAGTATATGCACAAAATTATGAAAAGATACATGAATATGAGAAATTAAGCATAGAATATCAATAATCTTTAAAAATCTATTACCATTCTTTTGTTTATGTAAACAAAAAAAAAGCAAATGAATTGAAACATGTGGAACTGCGGTGCTCAGCAGTTCTCATTTTGCTGGCAGGGTGATAATGTGGTAGCCAGCCCGCGCGTAAAGGGGAGGGGAGCACTGCCCTCTGGAGCAGTGTTAGTCTAGCTGTTGGAGGGAGAAGGTGTGTTTTGAAATTGTTTTGCAATTCGTCAAAGCTTAATCAAATTAGTGACGATACTGATGATATGTAATGCAGAATAATCAACTCAGTGGCGAGTTATTGTAAATGGAAAAAAATGATAGCCACCTTAATGGCAATGAGTAAAATTCAAAATAGTAGCTTTCGGTAGGTTCTGCTGCCCTCCTCAGAGAGAGAGAGAGAGTATGTGTTAATGCAGTTAATATCAAGGAATTTAAAAAAAATTATGTAATAAACAGCAGCCCTATGAATGATAGCCACGAGCCGCCACTGGCTATTGAGGAAAGATGCAGCGGTTAACAGGATTGCGGGTAGAAATATATTATTGTGAGGAAAGGGTGATTCAGAGAAGAGAGGTAAGGAAGGAAAGATGATGATGCTGCTGGGAAGAGAATAATCTGTTAGGGAGGAGGAAAGTATAATTGGGAATAGGGAGACATAAACCTGCAGTCTTGAAGAGAAATGAAGGAAATGCGGTTATTGGGAAGAGAAGTGAAGAATGAAAAAAGGTACACGGAAGAGAGGTTAGGCAGAAAATATGACTATAACAGAAGTGAATAATAAAAGATTTTTATGGGAAGAGTAGGAACACAAGGTGCCACCGGGAAGATTAGAAACCGTTCTAAACGAAGAGAAAGTGAGAGCGTACAGGAAGGAGGACGGTGCAAGAGGTTTTATTCACTCAACTCCGGCTTCTTCGGTCGTCTGGTTGACCCATCGCCTTTTGCACCAGACTCCTAATGTCTGATACACGTTTCAGAGAAGGGGTTCCAAGCAAGATATATAGAAGGTATATTCTATATACCTTAGTTCCAAGCTTGTGCGAATTGTTTCGCAGTCTCCCATGACCACCGGTTCAAGTACTGGTCAGACCAAATTTTGCGCACCTTCACTAACCTAACGTGTAATTGCTCGTTGTCTTTTGGCAGTAGCTTCGCCATTTCCAGTTGATATCAGACTACTGTACTGCTGAACGCATTAGTGACTATTGTTTCATTTATAGCGTAAGAACATCCCCCACCCGTCTTTTAGCGGTAAGATTGTAAGTATTTTTTCAGAAAAGAAAATCCATTAAAAGATGTTTTGGTGGTGTTTAGATAGAGCGATATAGTGACTCCTTTTACAAAGATTTATTGAGAAAGGTCAAGGTGTTCAAGTTAAATTGTTCGTAAAGCTAGAACAGATTTGAGGGGCGCATGTAGGGATAGGAAGAAAACCTTGGGAAAGCGAATAGGTTTGAAGTACAAAGGAGAGAAAGCAGGTGCAGCGTTGGAGGTTAATTGATTTCAAACGTTTCCGGGCGTTACGGGAACATTTATTTTCGACGCCTACAACTTTTTTTTCTTCAATGGAACTTAAACATACATTTCTAAAGCTCTAATTGAAAATTATATATTTAAACTACACACCCACAGATTCTTGGGACACGTATTTTTCTGACACGAAAGCAGATAATGACTGGAAGGGGGTTAACAGAAACAATGATTCTGAACGATTTAAAAAAAAATAATATTGATTTTTTTTATATAAAACTTGCAATATTTTACTGTAAGTTGTCCTTTTTTTTTTACAGGGTGCACTGTCGCCTGAAGAGTAGAATACGTAAACCCTGGGATGGTCTAAGATAAATTAGTGCTCGACAGGCGACGGTGCACTCTGTAAAAAAAAAATACAACTGACAGTAAAATAATGCAACGTTTTATAAATAAAAATCAATATTGTTTTTTAATAATCGTTCAAAATCATTGTTTCTGTTACCCCCTTCCAGATATATGATGAACGGCCAGCTTTTTGCCTCAGTTGCAGCAGTTTCAAAGCTAGATGAGTGGCTTCAATACTTGTATAGGGTGATTATCTTACCGCTTATTCCAGTTAAACAGTTGAAAATTATCTGGCTGTAAACTGAAATGAGTAGCAGTGGCTTTTATCTATAATTGTTATTTCTTAGAGAGGTTGTTTCCCACCACGAAGGACACTAATCACTCTGTTTCTTGGGCTTCAGCGCTGTAGGTACCAATTGTCGCTCACATACCTGTGGTATTTAAGCGTGGAAACGCGGCCGAGCGTTCATTAGTATGCACCTGGTTCCTGGAGACAGCGTTTTGACTAAAGAATATTGCTATTGTCTGAGCTTACAGCATTATCCGCTGCATGCTCTCCTGCAAAAGGGCTTGGTTTAATTAGATTAATTTCTAAAAAGGAAACAATTCTTTCTGTCTCTGTAGAAAGTAGATTAATTATTATTATCTCTCTCTCTCTCTCTCTCTCTCTCTCTCATGCACGCACGCACTCGCGCGAGCAATGAAACGTACTCTTGGTACAGTGTAGTAGAGTGCACTTACCAAGTCTGTCATCTGAAAATCCGGTCACTGTTTCACCAAGTGGCAGTAGATGAAAATGCGCGAGAGAGAGAGAGAGAGAGAGAGAGAGAGAGAGAGAGAGAGAGAGAGAGAGAGAATGTGTTTGATTGTTTGTTTGTGTGTGATTTCGGTAAAAAAAGAATGAAGAAATCTGAGCGCTAATGTCCACTTGGAGTAAAGTAGCCTTTAACCATAAAAGTGAATCCTAATTGTTGTTTTGTAAGCAGGACGCGGAAGACTTGGTTTTGCGTGTGCTGATTTTCATCTTTGCGGTTTTCACTTCTTTCCTTTAAAAGTCTTCCATTGAACTTAAAGCCGAAGTCAGCCCCTTTTTCCTCAAGACTTATTTTCAGTAAAAGTATGAATAAGATTATTTACTTTTCCATAAAAATTGGGGTGAATTTGTTAATTGAAATACGTTGTCCTTAGCGTGTTTTCAGCTTGTTTTTGGTCAGCTTTATTGAATTGATATTCCTTTGCTTAAAGCTTATCTCTAGTAAATTCATTAATGATTTTTCCTTATGGGAAGCTTTTTTATTCTAGTGATATTATGAATGTAATTATATTGTTTTTCCTTAAAGATTCCTCTCTGAGAACTTATCATGAAATCAGTTTCTTGTTCCTGACATCTTGCTGTCAGTGAACTTTTCAGTAAAATCAGACCCTGAAGAAAAGTAAAAATTAAACCATCAGACATAGATTATTATTGACTCATACTACTTCGAGAGAGAGAGAGAGAGAGAGAGAGAGAGAGAGAGAGAGAGAGAGAGAGAGAGAGAGAGTGTGGGATGATACTGAAATGGTTATAGCTTCAGTTAAATGTTTTTATGGTCCACAGATCGCGAGATGGGGCTTCTCTGTTCTTAAATGTGGATGTCAATTTTGTATTTATTTAATTTTTTTTGTCAATGTAATTTCACCCGCCACCGAATGCGAATGTGTGGTTTTCGTGGCGATTCTAGAAGAAACCAAATCATTTTTGGCAATTTCTGAGGATTCCAGTCATCACCTGAAGCCCCATGGGTGATTTTGATGGGGATTTCATTCTCCACCAAACCTTTATGGGTGATTTTGAAGACGGATTCAGCAGCTACCAGAACCTACGCAATTGGTTGGTCATTGCAATCATGACTTCTCCTTTCATAGAAAGGCTTAAAATCAGTTGATAGGTTAGTCCGTTACTCATTAGATCCAAATTCAGTATATATGTATAATTTCCTGCCAGATGCAGAAGTAAAATAAGTAAATGAGAGTAAAAAATGTAAGTCATTGGCATGCGCGATCACGAACAATTAACAATGAAAATATAAATTACTTTGCATTTGCCATTCTTATTTCTGATTTCGAGACTCTCTCTCTCTCTCTCTCTCTCTCTCTCTCTCTCTCTCTCTCTCTCTCTCTCTCTCTCTCTCTCTCTCTCTCTCTCTCTCTCTCTCTCTCTCTCTCTCTCTCTGATATGTTTTGTACAAGTGTCTTCACCTGGCCTTGATAAAATAGGCAAAAACAATAGGTGATTTAAGAGGAAAGACAGACGGGTTTCTTCAGCCTTGATATTTCAGAAACATTTTACTAAGAGTTGTTTTTTTATTTTCTTGTCTAATTTGGTTTCTATTTTATTTTTACGCTGTTTTTGTTGCCTTCAATTTCCAAAGTTACTTTTGTGACGGTAATTTTTTCTCAATAAAACCTTTGTAAGTTGGGTTTAAGAACTTTGGGTCTGGTCAGTACCCATCCCTAAAAATGATGTTTAGGCACTCTTAACAAACATAATGAGTCTGGTTGGTAGAACAGTGATTTATAGAGTTATTTCAAAACCCATACTCCATAAGAAAAAAAAAAAAAAATTTACAATACCGGACCCCTTTCAGGTGGCCTAGTAACATCCGTAGGTCCATCTAATCCTTCATCTGCTGTTTGACTACCTAGATTGTCCCATATTTTGGAATGCTCTTCCTACTTACGTGGTCCCATACTTGCAATCCTCAATATTACAGGCTTAGGCTCCTACATTGAGCACTGCGTTACTTGTCCGATTTGCGAACGAATTAAGGAAAATGGATGATGTACAAATAAGGACACGATACCTTACTTAAAATGCGTTTCTGAAATACTTTTTCTAATTTCATGTATAAAATTTGTGCCTGTAATATTTAACGTACGTACAGGTGGAATACAATTTAACCACTGTCCTACCTAATGAGTGCCCGTGACTCTGATACATCACTGAATGAGTAATTTTTCTAAATGTTTATTATGTTTTTCTTATAAATTTTTCACGGAGAAGATGTATAAGAACAGCTAGTTTTGAAATCATCAGACAAATATATAAATATTTGTTCTTCGTAATTGAACATATTCATGTCAATTTTGTGACTTTTACAATCAGATTCTCTCTCTCTCTCTCTCTCTCTCTCTCTCTCTCTCTCTCTCTCTCTCTCTCTCTAATAGTCTTAATTGCGAAAACTTCATATACACATCATGTTACAATTAATTGTTGTGGCTTTTCCCCAGGTGAGCATCGACCCTAAGGATGCGAGAGAGAGCGTCAAAACAGTCCTCAGACAAGGAGAGCCTCCGGGACCAGCTCAAGCTTCCTTCCTAGGGCTAGTGCCAGGTAAGAGAGAGAGTAATTGGAGGCGGGGGGGGGGGGGGGGGGGGGGGGGGGGTGGGGGGGGGGGGGGGGGGGGGGGGGGGGGGGGGGGGTGGTGGTTTCCTTCATTGAAATGTCTTTTAAGTTCATTATATTCTTGCAGGATACTGCAGGTGTACTGGAACTGATTAAGGTTGTTGTATTTCTAGTTCTGAAATTTATGAAGGCGCTCAGTCTTTGTATTCAAAACCAGGTATAATAAAAATTTTTGTTTTGTTTTCTTAACGAGAGGCATTACTTTCATGTTAGATTTAAGCCGTAATTATTTCATGTGTTTGGTAATGGAATTTTGGTTGTGTTGCATTGATAATGATATGGTCTGTTTCATTCTTTCTCATCATTTGGCCCGGCGCATATGTGATGGTCTTGTATCATATTCCGTTTCCTCTGTAGTGGCGCATAAATCATTGCATGTTAATTGTTCAGTAAGGGTGATTGTAATTGGGTTATATTTATTATACAGTTAGAATAATCAGGTAACATACTTCCTATAAAGACGATTGTGAACAGGCACGGATATTCGCTACTCCAAATTTAACTTACCCTTAGGTTCTTCGTACAGAATGTGGCGCCAGAATGGTTAAATATATTAGAACTCGTGGGAAAATTGAATCATATGGTAGATATAGCTTGAGAATCTTTATGCTTTAGGGGTGATACCGTATACCAGATGGAAGTTTGATACCTTGGGTAGTGTCATTTAGGAAATGTGTACTTAAGCTTCAGGAAAGGCGTAGACATTTAGGAAGATACCGTGTTCTCCCCATCCCGGGTAAACCCCGTTGAGTCATCACGAGACGAGCTATAAGATGGCGGACACGTTCTCCGGACAAAGATTTCAAAGGAACTGCCGAAACAAAGTCGTTGTGGACAATGGTATTATTATGCTGGAAGATATAATTGGTTTGAAATACTATTAGCATTTTAGTTTTCCGTAGAGTTACCAAGTAAATCTCGTTTCTCTCTGATACCTACGCATCACCTGAGATCAACTGGGATCCCGCAAAACGCGACAAAATTGATGGTTATAATTAAGGTCCAAGAAAGACCATGTTCGTTGGGAGAGAGATTTTTATTCTCAGTGGATTAATTTGTCATTGTCGAGCTTTTTCAAGGCTTTAGTTATTACATCATTTCTTTATGTCGATTTCCTTTTCTTCGCCGCACCATTCGTAGCTCAACATTGTACGACAATTAGGATTGGTTATGACTGTCCGAGCTTGAGAACCCATGTCTTTGACATTGTTTTCCGTTTCCAAGAGAGAGAGAGAGAGAGAGAGAGAGAGAGAGAGAGAGAGAGAGAGAGAGAGAGAGAGAGAGAGAGAGAGTGGGCGGGTCGGGGTAGGGTGGGGCCATCTCACCTGAAGAATGGTTTCTCCTCGATGGTATGAGAATGATTATGACGATGCCGTCCTGATTTCAGTTATGAAAGACTATGATCAGTTCCATAATTATTTAACCCTTAATAATTGCATATGTTGATCATTTGTTGGCGGATATGAGGAAGCTCTAATTTTTCCGTAATCTAGCTGACATAGTAAAAAATAAAAAGACAACGAAAATTAAAAGAATAAAGAGTAGGAAGAAGTGAAATGCCGTTTTCTCTACTTTGTTGCTTTGGAATCTGTATTTCTTAGTTCTTAATTTAAGACTTTCAGAAGTTATATTTGTAATTTAATTGCTGATGATGTTGACGACTTTTCCCAGGCCGTGCCTACAACATCACTGTGGAGACTGTGAGCCACGACCAGATCTCCCTCCCGACGACGGCACAATACCGGACGATTCCCCTGGCCCCCAGGAACATCACCTTCGACCCCAAGTTCATCACGACGTCGTCCTTCGTCGCCAAGTGGGAGGCTCCCAAGGGAATTGGGTGAGTGTCTGGGTAGTGGTTTTATTAAATCACTCATTCAGCTGTATGTTCTGATTTAGTTTTGATTGTTGTTCATGAGTCGCCAAGGATCTTGTTGGTGGGTTATGTGTAGTTATATCTATTTACTAATTCTGATTTATGCTTCTGTATTGTTTTTGATACGTCAGGTGGGAGGCTCCGAAAGCAATTTGGGCAGTACCTTGATAGAGATTTTATTCATTCATTCGTTCCGCTTTCAATATTAATTCTTTGTTGACAAGTGATGGATGACGAATGGAATGGGTCTTCTATAATAGATAGTAAAAGACTGCAGAAACCTGGATTCCGTAGTGGGTGCCACCTGCAGTGTCCTTTATTAGGCTACTATAGATGGTACTCGAGGTTCTTTAGAATCTCCTCCTGTCATATTATACGCATTCAGTGTTATCAGAAAACAGATGCTAATAATATCCTCCTTCCTTAGGAATTTGATCCTCTGGACTGAACCTATTCCTGTTCCAAATGGAAGGGGAATTATTGCTGGCGTCCCTTTGATCCACGGCTTTATTATTGCCTGTCTTCTATTTTTTTTATACCCGTTTTTCCTCCTTGCTAGCTGTTCACCTTCAGGGGACTTTGCCATAATTCAAATTTCACCTCCGAAAATTATAACAATAGCATGACCTTTTACAATTAACGCTTGACAACTTTTCCTTGAGACCTCTAACGGCTGCATACACAATAATGGACTGACAGACTTGATTATTCCCCTCTCTCTCTCTCTCTCTCTCTCTCTCTCTCTCCTCTCTCTCTTTCTTCTCTCTCTCTTCTTCCTCTTAAAAAAAAAAAAAAAAAAAATTAGTGACGGTATTTCAGTGCATATGACAAATTCATGTTATAACTAAGTCGTATTGTAATTGTGAATTGTTTTTCAGCATTATCCAGTACGTACTTTGATTAATGCAGTTTATTATATATATATATATATATATATATATATATATATATATATAATATATATATATATATATATTGTCTATCACAGTCCTCCAGTTCGACAGGGTGGTATTTACAGTCCATCACTTTTCTTACTATGTGCACCGTTTCTAGGATCTCAGTCTTCTGCATGATTCCTGGAGCTATGTGAACCTCTAGTTTTTCTAGATTCCTTTTCAAGGATCTTGGGGTCGTGCCTAGTGTTCCTATGATTATGAGTACAATTTCCACTGGCATATCCCATATCCTTCTTATTTTTCAGGTCTTGATACTTATCCATTTTTTCCATCTCTTTCTCTTCAACTCTGGTGTCCCATGGTATTGCGACATCAAGGAGTGATACTTTCTTGTTGATTATTATTATTATTATTTTGATATCGAACCATGCAACAAACCTTAACGTCCTTTTTTTTTTTTTTTTTTTTTTTTTTTAAGTTATATAAGGCAACCAGAATGACACCTGATTGAGTTTTTATTATTATTTTTACTGCCGCTGCTGCCTATGTTTTGCTTTACAGTGAAAGTCTGTAGAGCAGAGGTTCCCTTTTAATTGTCTGATGATTATCAACTTGACCGAGAACACACCTTTGGTGACGTCACTGACTGAGCATCTCGGAATACCATGGGATGGTCATTTACCAGCCGTGGCTGGATGACCTGTTCTCTCTCTCTCTCTCTCTCTCTCTCTCTCTCTCTCTCTCTCTCTCTCTCTCTCTCTCAATTAGAATGCAGTTCTCGTAAACGTTGCAGTCTGAGAAAACTACAGAATTGATATGCAAGTTGTAAAAATTCTGAAACAAACGCTCTCACACACTGGTACGATTTTACAATTGCTGCCTCTCTCTCTCTCTCTCTCTCTCTCTCTCTCTCTCTCTCTCTCTCTCTCTCTCTCTCACACACAAAAACAACACACTCACACACAGGAAGGGACAGTGAGTAAACCATTCCTTTGTGAGATCGAAACAGTTCTTTTGTTTCCTATCGAAGAAAGTGCTTGTCACGTCACGTTTTAATTGGGCATTTATCGCTTGTTTGATGTGCATTTATTAGATCCTCCAGCATTTCCTTAGTTGCTATTGTGTGTCCAATGGTTTTCTCTATATACGTCACGGTCACAATGCGGTATTGTTAAAATATCATTAACGTTGTACGGCAATTAACGCTGGTGTTTATCCTTGGATTGCCTTCTTTTCTACACAATTATTATGTTGTATAGTGCCTCTTTTTATTCTAATATAGTTTCTCCACAATTTTTATGCTGTATGGCGTCTCTTTTTATTCTGTTAAATATATTTTCTTATTCTGCATTTCAGCGTCACTATTGATAATTTGGTGACGACATTTTACTAAACGACTTAAACCTTGTTGACAGTCTTCATGCTCAGGAGGTTCCTAAGCGTTTAAAAAGATTTGTCATCCATACGTCCACTCCCTTGGCCGAGGGGCTTGAGACAACTCCACTTTCCCTGACGGTAAAAGAACCCCCAGAGCGCTCCCGGATCTACTACCTTTGCTTGGGATCTTGGGAGGTGGGTCGGAGGAAGCAGGAGTGGGAGCAGCTTTGTGGAATGGAGATAGTCATTTAAACGCGCAGGTGGATGGTGTTGAGTGCATGAGGGTGCTACCGGTGGGGTGACCCTGCCGGAAAAGCCCAGGTTTATTAGACATCTGCTGTTATTATGTTAAGAAAAATCGAGATTTTTTTTATATAAAGGTTTTACGATCATTTGTTTGATTTAATGGTACAAAACTATAATTGAAAACTCTTGATTTTGAGTTCAAAACTATTACGAAAACCGCACCACATTGTCTTATGTATTATGAAATATCACAGAATATCTTCAATATTTTGGTCTGAATTTGCTTTTAAAAATGGATGTGATTGTTTGACCTTATTGCTCGAATTCCATGAAACCATTAGTTCATTTGTAAGGAATCGAACAAGGAAATTTAGTGGAGTTCATTACATTGGGCCGACAGTCTAAAAGTGATAGTGTTTAGTATATGTTATAGTGACCAATGACACTTTTTTTTCTTTTGCCCTGTGGTTACTTAATATATCCTCTTGTTATTATTTACTTAAAGGTTTATTGGTATGGATTTTTCAGTTGTCCAAATTCTGTTGTTAATGCGTTTTTTTTATTTGTGCTTTTTTATTTATTAATTAATTTTTTGGTACACATGAGGGTATTCAATTTTTAGTAGGCAGGCTCATGGTTATTTTAGCTCGTTATGCAAGTTAATAAATCTTTGCTAAAAACAGCAAGAACAACAAGTGAAATACATAGCATTCGTGGTAGCTATGTATGTAACGGGTCGTTTACAATGAGAGAGCAAGAGAGGGGAGAGACCCGGAGAGAGAGAGAAGGGAGAGGAGGAAGAGGAGAGAGAGAGAGAGAGAGAGAGAGAGAGAGAGAGACTTGCACATATATATGGTGTGTGTTTATGTAGTATATATACACATATTCATATAGATACACACACTATATATATATATATATATATATATATATATATATATATATATATATATACATTTATATATAAACAAAATAGTCACAGCCACGCCACATTCGAATTATAGTTGCAGAAACGACGAACGTTAATGTGGGATTTTAAGGAGTCCGCTTTAGAAAAAGTAACCCAAAAAATATATAATGTTTGTAGACTGCACAATGAAAATGTGTGAGGAAATGCCTAGGTTATATGTTTGTGCGCTGAGAAAATCTGGAAGAAAAATTATATAGAGACCACGGGTGGAACCTTTCACAACAATAAGGCCAAGGCCTGGCCATCAGTTTTGATAGCTTTAATGCGGTGGGATGTCACAGGCATTTGGGATGGTTGTGAAGGAAAACGAGGCTTAACTGTGGTTTGAAATTCAAGGAGATACGCCAAAGGGATGATATATATATATATAATATATATATATATATATATATACTATATATATATATATATATATACATATAATGTGTGTTTGTAGATAGATAGTATATGGTTTTGCTTGTTTGTTTTGCCCATGCTGTGTAGATAATTTTTCTTTTATGTTTTATTAGTATACTATAATGTAATAATATATATTATATATTATATAATAATATAATTAATATTATATATTATATGATATATATATATATATATATATATATATATATATAAATGTATATTATATATATAAATATATATTATTATATTATTTAGGTATGTGTGTTTGGGGGGTGGCGAGGTAATCTAAAACTATCATCCATAACATTCTGTGACTTTTGAAGCATACCCACAATTTTCCCTAATCGAAAATAAGATTTACGATCATAAGGTGCATGAAATATGCAGTTTTTTTTCATAATTGAAGTTATGAAAAGCACCCAGTTTTCAAGTATTATCTCTCTCTCTCTCTCTCTCTCTCTCTCTCTCTCTCTCTCTCTCTCTCTCTCTCTGTGGAACTTTTGGGGATTCTCCTCAGATGCTTCAGATCTAAAACATTCTATAGTAACCAGCTGTGCTGTACTGCACAACTCTGACTTGCACTTAATAGAAAATTATGTTGAGTTTAATTTCTCTTGTGGTTTTATGTATAAATTCAATTAAAGGGATTACGATTGCAGCAAATGATAATTACAGTAATAGCTGTTAGATGGCGTTAAATTTAGATTATGGTATTTTTAATTGTCATTATTGTTATTTTTCTTGGGGTAACGATTAATAACGCTGTCATCAATACTGTTATTATTTAGGTCGTTCTTCTTCATTCACGAACTTCCTGCAAATAGTATTGGTCAGAGTAACCATGTTGGCCATTCACTAGTCATTTGGGGGGAACTTTTTATGCTTATGGAATTTCCAAAAGAGCATTATGTGGTTTTCTCGGGAGACGAGAATGACGGCAAAATTCTCTGCTTGGAAAGTTCCTCCTCTGCGTGTTGCCTTGGTTCTCAGTGCTGCAAGTTTTTCGCGAATGTAGGTCAGCAGTAAATTCCTTTTAGTACTAATATTATTATTTTCCTATTGTCTTTAGCGTGTTTTACATTTGGTTTCTTTTGTTTGGATTTGATTAACGTCATTATAACTACTGGATCTTTTTTTATGCTTTTCATAAAGTTTTGGTTTTACTTTCTCTCTCTCTCTCTCTCTCTCTCTCTCTCTCTCTCTCTCTCTCTCTCTCTCTCATATGCCCATGCCGCCCATTCTTTTTCGGTCTTCATTATTCATGCACACCCAGTTTCCCAAGTTTATCGCTTTCCCCTCCTACCAGTAGGCAGTTTCCACCTTGCACCTTCCATCCTTAATTTATAGGCTTTCCCACCTCCTCCTCCTCCTCCTCCTCCTCCTTCTCCTCCCTACGCCCTTTCCCCCTGGCCCGACCTCCCTCTATCGTTTCCCACCCCTCCTTCCTCCCGCAGACAGAACTTCCTTTCTCTTTTTATTATCACGGTTTATGCATACTTCCAAACACCCGTATTTTGTATTACCTGAGAAAACTTTGGTTGTTGTTGTTGTTGTTATAATTCTTCTTGATTAATATTATAATTAGTATTTATGTCACTATCTGGATACTTTTCTCGATTTCTCATATAATTATTATTATTATCATTATTAGTGTAACGATTGATTACACAACTTATTTGTTTCCTGTATTCTGAGAAACTTGTGACAGTGAATGACAATCGTAAAGCTATTGATCGAATGTGTCATTGTTTAATATAATAACAGTGATTAGCAGTTTTGCGAGAGAGAGAGAGAGAGAGAGAGAGAGAGAGAGAGAGAGAGAGAGAGAGAGAGAATTCCAATCGCGAGACTTAGTAGTGTAAGCACAACGCATTGCAATTGAACCTTCTTGTTTGAATGAGTGATTGGCGCGTGATTGGATTTTGTACTAGTCACCCATCGCTGTGGCCTTGTAGAATGTTATTCTTCCATTGATCGTAACTGTAGACTGTTCTCTTGCCTTAGCGCATGACTGACTGCTGCGAATTCTACATTGCATGATGGATTGCATTTCCTTCCAGTGTTCCTTTATTCCTAGTGTGCACATAAACACGCAACACTCATTATCACAAAATGCGGATTTCCTCATAGAATCACAAGTTTAATAAAAAAAAAAAAAGGAGAAAGCTCAAAAATATCTTTGCTTATGAAAAATAATGAGAGAAGAGAGAGAGAGAGAGAGAGAGAGAGAGAGAGAGAGAGAGAGAGAGAGAGAGAGAGAGTAATTGATATAAAATTGAAAGGTGGTGACACAATTACATTCTTAGAATAAGAATAAATGTTTAGAAAAATGAACTGGACCGATATAAATTATAAAGACATGAAGGATTTAAAATGAAAGAAGGTCGATTATAGTAAAAATGTGAAGTATTTTAAAAGGTAAACCAAAGCACAATATTAAAAAAAAACAGGATTCAACAATTATCCAAACCCAAGTCACGTAAGAGATGAACCAGAATTTAAATAAAGAATAAATGAAACCAAAGCAGAATAATAAAACATGAGTTATAATTCCAAAAGGTAGAACCGACGGTGTCCCAAGGTACCCCGACGTGACGAGTGTGGATTATTTTCAGCGGTTATGCCACGGAGATTTCGATGCCTCGCTAGAAACTTATCCGGAACCAGTTTGACCGCTTTCTTCTTTCGCATCGGTGGTAACAAGTGGATGCGAAAGTACTGGAAATAGACTTAAAATTTAAATTTTCAGGATAATCGTCTAAAAGAACCGACGTATGAAACGTAGTCAATAGAATTGATTATACCGACATAGAAGCCCAAAAGCGTTTAGATGTATTGATATTTTACTTGACTTTTGAAATACATTGTAGGCAAAAATATGGCAGCTTAAAGGTTAACTTTACAACTATACGAAAAATAGAATTAATTCCTCAGCACTTTTCTGGTTACTATAAGGATTTCCAGTTAAGATAAAGTGGGTTGAACGACAAAGGCCAGGAAGCGAAAAAGTCGAGTTTAAACGGGAAGAAAGACGAATGAAAAACTGCAGTGAGAATCAACACACATACACGCATATATATATATATATATATATATTATATATATATATATATATGATATATATATGTATATGTATATATATATATATATATATATATATAATAGATAAATATATATATATATACTTTCAGGGCATAGTTTTTTCTTATACAATTTTCGTTAAAAGCAATTGCTTTAGTGGCATCAATAAGTTTCTTGCAGGTATCTTCATACCGACGAAGTTTTTTCCGATTCTCGTTCGTCAATTTCTGGTGAAAAATACGCAGACTTCCTTCTTCCATTTATTGAATTTTGTCGCAACAACTGTTTCGCCTTATGGCATTATCAAGCGACTACTGACTTACATTCTGGCCTTTCGGCCTATTTATTTCATCGTGTGGGAAGTACGATGAAATAAATAGGCCGAAAGGCCAGATTGTAAGTCAGTAGTCGCTTGATAATGCCATAAGGCGAAACAGCTGTCGCGACAAAATTCAATAAATGGAAGAAGGAAGTCTGCGTATTTATCACAAGAAATTGACGAACGAGAATCGAAAAAACTTTGTCGGTATGGAGATACCTGCAAGAAACTTATTGATGCCACTAAAGCAATTACTATTAACGATATATATAGTCATATCACATTACCGTGATTCATATACATATATCGAGCTACAAATGTCCTTTAATATCTAATTCGCTCTACCTCGGAATTAATATATTTTCATATATGTTTAACCGAAGGGGAATTTTTTAGGCGATAATAGATTTGCCGGCTGACGGGCACGAACCATCGACACCTTCAAATCCAGGTCGACAGTGAAGCCTTAGCCCACCCAGCCACCGCAAGAGGATATAAGTTTATGGGAGGCGGCATAAACTTATATCCTCTTGTGGTGGCGGGGTGGGCTAAGACTTCACTGTCGTCCTGGATTTGAAGGTGTCGATGGTTCGTGCCCGTCAGCCGATAAATCTATTAGCACCTTTAAAATTCCCTTTCGGTTAAACAAATATGAAAATAAATTAATTCCGAGGTAGAGCGAATTAGATATTAAAGGACATTTGTAGCTCGATATACCTATATATATATATATATATATATATATATATATATATATATAATATATATATATTATATATATATATATATATATATATATATATATTATAGGAGTCATATCACATTACCGTGATTCATGTACATACATCGAGCTACAAATGTTCTTTAATATCTAATTCGTTCTACCCCGGAATTAATATATTTTCATGTATGTTAACCGAAGGGAAATATTCCCCTTCGGTTAGCATATATGAAATATATTAATTCCGAGGTACAGCGAGTTAGATATTAAAGGACATTTGTAGCTCGATGTATATATATATATATATATATATATATATATATATATATATATATATATATATGTTGAAAAGGTGGTTATCTCTAGTTATTTTTATATCCAAAAAGGCCAGGGAGTCATCTTTCTCATTTTCCAACGTAAATTTAATGTTAGGATGGGCTTCATTTATGTAATCTAAAAAAAGCTGGCATTGCCACGAAAATTTAAATAAGGCAAAAGTATCGTCAACATATCGTCTATAAAAAAGTGGCTTAAAATTCCCAGGACAATCATTAAGAAAATTCTCCTCCAAATGTCCCATAAAAAAATTTGCAAACAACGGTCCCAAATGAGAACCCATGGCAACCCCCAACCCCCTCTGCCTGCAGAAAGAGCTGCCCATTAAAAACGAAGGTGGCATCTTGCACAGCAAGTTCCAAAAATGTTTTAAAAAGTTGCCTATTAAAACCACAGAAGGTCTCATTATTACTAAAAACTTTATCCAAAATGATTTCAATTGTCTGAGAAACAGGGACGTTAGTGAACAATGATTCAACGTCCAAACTAGCCATATACAAATCACCATCCTGTAAAATAATTTCTTGCTGAAATACATTAACCATTCTTTAACGAATATTTAGAGTAAGCATATTCATTGAGTATTTTGACTAAGAATTTGGAAATATTATATGTCGGGCTATTGTATGCGGACATTATCGGTCTCAATGGTATACCGTCTTTGTGTATTTTTGGAAGCCCATAAAGAATGCCAAAGGAAGACCCGGTAACAAATAGTTCTTGGTAGACATCATCAGAAATAACTTTTTCCTGTTTAAGCTTTCTAAGAAAGCGATTGATCTTGTCTTCTTTTTTGTAAATATCAACAAAGTTGGGTTCACCAATTAGTTTAAATTTAGAGCCATCAGACAAAATAACTTTCATTTTTTCAAGATAATCAGCCTTGTCCAGAATCACTATTCCTTTCCCTTTATCTGGTTTACATATCACTAAGTTATCATTTTTACCCAACCTTCTAAGAATTTCAGAGTCCTCCTTTCTGAAGTAAGGGGCCCACTTCACCCTGACAGTACTGTAATTATCATGTAACAGTGATGATAGTTTCTGCTGAAGAACTGCCATATTTAGATTACCATAATTGAAATTCTTAAGCCTATGGAAAAGCACCTCAAACGGAAAATAAAAGAATGCAAAATTGGGTCTATATGAAGGCAAACAGAAATCCAATCCAAGTGACAATAAAAATTCCTCTCTCTTTGACAAGACATATTTAGAGAAAATTGAAATCTTTGGGGATTTGTGCTCCTACTTTGGATAATGGACATTCATGTATTTTTAACTACTCTAAATATGTCTTGTCAAAGAGAGAGGAATTTTTATTGTCACTTGGATTGGATTTCTGTTTGCCTTCATATAGACCCAATTTTGCATTCTTTTATTTTCCGTTTGAGGTGCTTTTCCATAGGCTTAAGAATTTCAATTATGGTAATCTAAATATGGCAGTTCTTCAGCAGAAACTATCATCACTGTTACATGATAATTACAGTACTGTCAGGGTGAAGTGGGCCCCTTACTTCAGAAAGGAGGACTCTGAAATTCTTAGAAGGTTGGGTAAAAATGATAACTTA
>NC_061091.1:55201775-55209275 GCF_015104395.2 Macrobrachium nipponense
CGCATTGACATGCATGACTGTGGCAAGCATTTGCTCCCTCAATGTTATTATCATAACGAATAAGGAAACGCGTATCTCGCACGTCATTGAAAATGGAACGACTGCAGAGTGTTCGCCCGGAAGGTGTGTTCAGTTCCTAACTATAATGATTTCAATGCGGGAATTTGCGATTGGTAATTTTTTTCAGGTAGTATTGAATTATGACGGTATGTCGCACCACTAATAGACTGATTTAAATTTCATAAAAATGTGCTTTAGTCTTCAGTATTTCTTACCTACGTGCTGGTAAGACTTTTATTTTTAAAGTTGTTATTGGAAATAGCAATTTTATTTTCATGAGTTGTAGACACGTTCTTTCTGTATGTTGTTCGTTTGAGAAATTCTCGTATTTCGAAATTGTTTTTACATGAAATTGATAACGTATGCCTTCTTTGGCAATAGGGACAGCGTCTACTTTGTTGAGATCGTTTGTAAATATTATTCAGTGAAATGTAAGGTGTTGAATATCATTACTTCTGAAGTTAAATGTATTTACAACAGCCATTGCATTATTAGTTGTATGGACATTTCAGGTCAGTATGATAATTACATTCTTTATGTGTATTAGTCATATTTCATACATAATTTAAACGCAACATCCCTTGACGAACGAAAAAAATCGGTAATAGAAGTATGTTCTATTCAATAAGTATACTCGAGATAGCAGATTTTAATGATGAAATATTTGTAGTTTTTGATCGTATTGAGGATCCAATCTGACATCTATTGGTTTTATGGAATCCTAGTTGAAATTCTTGTTTTAGGTATTACACATTATTTGTTTGAGGATTTTCATTTTAAGGATTTTCAGTTTTAAGATTTATAAACTCATTTATATTAGATTATATTTATATAACGCAAAAATTTACCTTCTGAAATCATATTAATGAGAGTAATTACAAACCGACGATAAGCGCGCAGATTCGCTTTTGCCGAAGAAATAATATTTTTGCTGTCGATCTGGGCTATCATCAGTTCAAATGGTAACAGAAATATGGTAATGTAGAGAGTATACGTAAATCCGAAAGTGGGGGAGATCATCTGTATCCGGATCCGGATTCCATTTGCCATTCCCCCTCCCCCCCTCCCTTTTTTTTCTTTTCAACTCCAATAACCTCTTGTGAGATCTTGGTGACTCACTGTCAGAGACGCACATGCATTGCTGAACACAGCTGCATTTCTTAAGAAGACGCTCTGACAAAGGTAACACCAGCGAAGGCGAACCAGTTCTTTGTCGGAGGGTGTCTTGTGGACCGTCATATTCTCCCTCATCAATAGATCATTCGCGAGTTTTTTTTTTTTTTTTTTTTTTTTTTTTTTTTCTGCCGTTGCGTAGAGATCTTATGCTAATACGCATCAGAGGAATCTCTCCTTGGTTCAGTTGTTTAACACTTGATGCTTTTTGCGCATTTGGGTTACGCATCATATCAGAATAAAATAAAATAAAATAAAATAAAGTAAAATAAATAAAAAGTAAAGCTGAGTTGCTCGTACTTGCTTAAGATGACTCGTGTTCATGAGTGAATTTTGAAGTTCAGGTAGATAAGTTTCTTTTTGAGCATAGACACTCGCGCGCTTTTTTGGCAGAGTGAGATAAGCTTTTATATTGTTATGCCGTGGCAGTGTTTCAAATAAAGTTAAGGGGAGAGAGAGAGAGAGAGAGAGAGAGAAGGTGGGGGGTTGGGTAAGGGGCGGCTGGTCAGTCACCTTGGAGAGGTGCGTGAGTCAGTAAATGCGAAACTGTTACGAAGCTGTTGTTTACGCTGGGTTGCGCTGTATCTTAGTATTTATAAGTAATTATCTTGTTGTGAACAAGTGCATATTCTATCTGTTTTATCGATGGTTAGGATTTCATCATCAGGTATCTAAAATGACCAATTTTTCTTTATAGAACGGAGCAGGCATCGGAAAATTCCCATTTGGAGAGGCCCAAATATTATATAGGATGTTAAGAGATGTGGGACACCTGTATGTTATAAACACGTTTAATTTAGACGGGCAAAACAAATCTTCCTCCTCGGTTTTGCCTATGTAAATGCATCCTCCTCCCATCCTAACGGACTGGGAGTGGGCACTCCTCCTCCTCCTCGCGGTTATTCACATGCTGCTTTGAGTTTTCGCTTGGTACCGTCAGATGCAGCGGATTGCCTCGTTAACGACGCTCTAAAATGAATGGCCCTGTTCTTCCGAAGATAACATTGGAAGCTCATTAGAAATCTGTCTGCTGAATCCGTAATGTGACAAAGGAAATCGAAGGTCGAACCAAGATGGCCGCCAGCCGGATCTGCTGGTGTTGTCGGAGTTGGGACTTGGGAAAGGATATCGTTGAGGGGGACTGTCTGGGTAGGGGGGATTGCTTCTCGGTGTGGGGTATTCGGAGAGGGTAGCGGACAAGCGACGGATGAGGGTAGTAGTCCAGGCGAAGGTCAACCGCTCTGCAGAGAGAGAGAGAGAGAGAGAGAGAGAGAGAGAGAGAATATCTCTTTCTTTTAACGGCACGAACCCTGGAACAGACCACCATCGCTTTCCAGTAATCAAACATCATTGGTAAACTTCTATGCATACAACATTCCACATTGTAATGATTGCCTTTATTTGTCTGCATATAAAGTATACAGTTCTGTACGTAGCTCTACAGTAATGGTTCAGGAATTCACCGTATTTTGAAATGTGTGTGTCCAATTGAGCGGAAACAGTTGTCGAATCAAATATGGTAATTAGGATTCCTATATAAAGCAGTTAATCAAGGGGGAGTATATAGTTACTCTGGATTCATATCGTTGTTGAGGTGCTCTGCAGATAGTAATCACGTGGGGAATATGGTCATATCTATTTTTTATATATATCTTACATCCAACAATGATCGGTATACATATGAGCGATTTTATTATCACCTAATGCTGAAGAGAAAGATATCCTTAAATGTACAAGATCGTTGAATTGCTATTTACGGTATGCATATGGGAGCAATTATCGACAGTAATGTAGAAGCGTTCTACCTGCAGTGATGAAGTATGATTCACGTTATGTCATTCAAATATGAATACTTGATTCTAGTCAGATGAAGCTCTGGTCTTGGCGGGATAATCAAATGCCGATACTTGACAAGGACTAACAGTTAGTCATGAAATTAATGTGTGGTTGTCTAATGAGTTTGGTGTGGTAGCTGGTTTATTAGGTCAGGTTTTATGTGTGAAGTTACTCTCTGAATATTTTATGACACTCATTGGAAATACATATTGCAATGAATGTATTGCAGTGTTATTGACTTTTTATGATAGCTTGCATATATAATATATATATATATATATAATATATATATATATATATATATATATATATAATAAGTATGTAATAACATGACCTCGACCATTCTCACAGTTTGCCATTAACAGGCTGTACAGCATGTAGTACTCTGTATGCATAATACGAGTGATCATTTTTCTCTGTCAGTAGTTGAGTTTTTTTTATGTAATCTGTGTAGTATCCGAATAGCAAATAGGGTTAGTTGCAGAGTCATTTATTATAAATTCGCCAGTATGCAATTGGTGACGTTGTTCTACCTTTATGCACGAAGAAGCTGCAAGTGGCTCATTTTTGAGTTTAGGATTTTTAAAAATTAATTTCTCACATATATATATATATGTGTATATATATATATATATATATATATATATATATATATATATCTATATATATATATATATATATATATATATAATGTATATGGCTTTTGACGGTAAACTTTGGAATCCTGGTTGTCAACACAGAAAATCCCTAATTGACATGTAACAGGATTAACCCGGCGGTACTGGTGGTGGAGGTTGTGTATGTTTTTATTTATTTTTTTCCTTTTTTTAGGGCTTAAATCATTAATGCGAGAAATTGGTCATGCAACCGTGTTCGTATGTGTGCGTGTGTGTTTGTGTTTCAACTGGGGACGAATGACACTTAGTCTCAAAGTATTCTGAATCGTTATTGCCAACAAACCGATTGCATTACTCTCAAGTTTTGTCAGTGACATGAAATATTTCGACATGATCTCTTGACGACGCAAGGTGGGAAACCTTGACTTAGAAATGTCACGTCACATTTTTGTCTGGACGACAGAGCGTGGTGATCCAGGATGACGTCACTGAAGATGTCTCCCCCGAGAGTCAAGATATGGCATATCGGTCGCGCCTCAGTTCCGTTTGTATTAGTTACGGCAAAGTTTTAGCAACTTGCACTAGTGGTGGGGAGTTACGACGTGCGTGTTTGCGTTTGCTTTGGCTTCTTATTAACCTGAGTGTCTGTGTGTGTTTTTTTTTTTATATTTGCATTTTACTACTTGGCCCTCTTTGCCTTTTTCACTTATTGGCATTCTATTTCATGGGACCTTGATTTGTAAGTTGATGATCCTCAATGATTCCAGATTGTTATTATTTTCACAATTATAATAATACTTATGGGAAACTAGTCTGGTCGTAAAAGCATAATTTCATAGTATATGAAATTTTGAAGCAAGCGAGTTTTTTTTTATTTATTTTTTAAAGTAATATATTATAGCTTGCTTGTATTTAATAGAACTTTTTATGCAGTTTTGATGACCAGAAGTTACACTGCTTGACTGAAAGATTAATTTAATGTTCTCTGGCATTGTGGCAGTAACATTTTTATGGTTGATTTTGGTGTTGATGTCGATTTATTCCACTAACTATCACCTGGCGTGATGCTAACATAGTCCACGAACACTATCTATGGTTTGTGTCACTGTATTCCTGTGAAACGACTCTGGTGATGTCACCATATTCCAGTAACACGTTTTTCGTTGTTGTGATGTCACCATGTTCCACTGTTATAAGTTGTCAGGTGGAATGATTTCATGATGTTTAGTGGAGTCAAGTGATCAGTTACATTCCACTGACACTGGGGTATTCCAGTGTTTTCCACTAGTACAGGTTACAGGGGCAGATATGCAAGCTGATAAAGTTACGTCGTCTTTTGTATCTGCTTTTGCTTCTCGAATGTTCGAACTGTCTCAATAAAAGTCGAATTGATCTCAACCGAGGGATGATATCATGGCCGATCTTAAACCTTGCCTAGTGTAGGTACCAGCAGGGATGCAAGGTGACCCTTTGGGATAGGGAAAAATTAAAAATAATCGTTTCTTTGAAGTGCGTTCCTCTGGGGCTTATGTTCTGGGGAAAAAATTACGTTCTCGTCCAATCAAAGCAGTTGTACGTGTGACGTCAGAACTTACTTGCATCATGATTGGCTGGGGAAGTTAATATTGAATATTCTGGCGATGAGGCTTTCGACCAACCACGGTGGATGTTTAGTAAGAGTAGGAATGTTTGGTTCATTTCATTTTAAACTTTATCCCAACTTTGCTTCATACGCAGTGTCAAAAAACGTCTGACCATAATGTTCAAGAATACGAGTATTTCAGTCAGTCACACATACTGCATAATGTACATTACTTATAAGTTTGATCACTTTTGATATCAGTGCCTTCCTATGTCACTTTTTCAGTGATGTTACACATTCTGTATTTATTTACAAATGTGTGTAGCGTTTTCGCTATAATTATTTGAATGGATGCACAGTATGAATAATAATAATAATAATAATAATAATAATAATAATAATAATAATAATAATAATAATAATAATAATAGAATTAAATGAGAGTATCTGAAAAAAGATGGATGAAGCCGTGTCTTTCAGATATCTAGAAAAAATGGTATCCAATAGAGGTTCTCTTGAAACAGAATTAGTGAGACCAAAAGAAAAACAAATTCACACCATGGATAAAATGAGTAAGGTTGTGAAAATGAGATAAACTGAAAATGCTTCCGAAAGTAAGGTTACACTCAAGTTCAATCTTCATTGCTACACGGACATGAGTCAAGGTTGACAACGATACTGTATCTAAAAGATTTTGTCAACTTCAGAATAAAGTTTCAAGAGGAATAGCTGGCTTCAGATGGCAGGGTAGAATGAAAAAAAAAATATATATAATGAGGGAAAATAAGGAAGTTCGAGTTGTAGATGAGATAGATGGCTCCTGCGGGCTCCAGAAAGGTGGGACTACCCAGACTTATTTGGGTGAGGACTATGAGACTGGAGGCTGGAGATAAGTAGAAATTTGGGGAAAAAAATACACACACACACACAGGAAAGCCCTGAGTGGCGGAATTTCCCAAAGGCCTTTTGCGTTATATGGCGATGAAAACAATTAGTTTTGATAATAATAAATAACGAGTAAAAGGTTTCTTCGGCACAATTGAGTTTCCTGTACGGTGTATAATGCTGTATGAGAAACTCAGCCACGGCCCATGAAACTGTCAGATTTTAGAGCGCATGCTTTAAAGATGAAAAGCGTGCAGACAGCTCGTTTGGTTTGTTACAAGAAATTTGCCAAGTCATAGTCTTATCAACAAAGAGGAACAGCATTTTGTCGCTGTCAGAAGGAGATGACCTGTGACCGCAGCGAACCCTTATCGTTCTTGGTTATCTAAAGTGAATCTTTCAACCCCTAACCTTCTCCTAATCTATTCCCTGTTCTTGTACCCTGTTTTCATCAGATCTGGTAAAGTAAAACTTTGGGTGGTTGTCGATTCTGCCTCTGCAAAAAAAAAAAAAAAAAAAAAAAAATTAGAAGCATAATTTGGCCTTGATGAAAATTCGTCAATTATCATATCTATAAAGTCATTATCCTGCTTATAGAAAGTAGTTGTTTCTAACAATGATGTAACTATGTGCCGTAATGTTATGAAATCAGGACTCTATTTTATTTAGATAATTCGCACATTTTTCAAAGAAGTCTATTTGGTTTGAGTCACTATTTGCTTTCATTAAGAGTCAAGATTTATCAGGATTTGATAGCTATATATTTTTCAGTCTACTGTCATCTACAAATCAGTCAGTCATTAATTGTTTTTCGATATTATATGAAAACATAGATTCGATTCCGTCAAGTGTATCCCAGCGTACTTAGTAACTTATCGGAATTTCGGCTTCTATTACGTCATTTAATAGGTATGCAATGATTAGGCCGATGAGACGGTCACCCGGGTACCCATACTTAGCCACAGCTCAAGGGAAAAAAAAACTGGGAGAGAATTCCAAAGCTCGGCAAAAGAAGGAAAGCGATAGCCACTAAACGGCAACTTTTAGATTGCTCCTCTCAGCTGTCAGCTGGGTAAATGTAGGAAACAGTTGCCTGAAAATGTTGGCTGGTTGAGATTCGATCACCCTCGAGTTAGCTAGCGCGTTCCTTTGAGTGTAGTAAGAGATTCAGAAAGAATGAGAGGCCTAGTGCAGACCGCTTGATTCGGTACAGCCAACCGAGACGAGGCCGTCTGATTGTGGGAGATTACTTTAATAACTCTTCGAACTAGTAACTTTTCCAGATTCATGTGTCTTGCTGAATCGTTACGTTTTGAGCTCTCCCTTGGAGTGATCCAAACAAATAGT
>NC_061091.1:55214275-55224275 GCF_015104395.2 Macrobrachium nipponense
AACTGTCAGATTTTCCTCTTGTTACATTTTCCAACCTTCTTTCTGTCAATTTCCGTTTCAGCGCTGATGACCTCACCCTTCGCACCCTCCCCGTTGCATCTCAATCAGTTCTGCTATAAGCTTTCTCTCGCTCCATGTAGACCTTATGCAGCCTTTTCCCTTTACTTTCATCGTCTTCCTCCATAAATAAATGTTTCATGATCACACTTGACTCGCAAACTTACCCTGACCCTTTCCGTACTTGTCATTCAGCGTCGCCTCTCTTCTATCGTCCGCGTTCAGTAAATCCTCAAAATATTCACTCCTTTGACACAAGACTGCATTCTTTGCTGACAGTATTTCTCCACTTGCTTATTTAATTGTAATATATATTTGCTTTCTCTGGGTTTAATTCTTTGTAGAACAATTTATTCTGAGTAAATTTCTTTTTAATTTTCTTACCTATTTTTTTATGTCTCCTTCTCTCCATCTTAACCGTCTTATCCATTCTTCCGCACTCGTGCACACAGTCCGCCGTATTTTCTTGCTAATGTCATATATATACTATATATATATATATATATATATATATATATATATATATATAATATATATATATATATATTGCGTGTGTTGGTGTATGTATTTGCGTACGGTAATGAAACCATTTTTAGAGACAAATAAAGCGGTCTCCTGCTTTTATTATAATTATTATTATTATTATATATGATGTTGACCGAAAGGGAGACTTTTTCTCGCGATGAATATCACTAATCCTGAGAATTCCATTTTTCTCACCCATCCCTAAAGTAATCCATCCCTAGATATTTCTCACCCGAGAGCTTCAGGGCGAAAGTGTCCTCCGTTGAGAATGAAAGTAATCCCGATACGATCCGTCGACGGATGAAGGTGACAGTGAAAGTGATGACGTCGTTGGGGGGGGGGGGCGTTGGCTGTTAGGCGGTGGAGGGGGTGGGGGTGAGAATGGTGGAGTGGTGGGTGGATTCGCCACTGCGTGAACTTTATTGCATTTCTCAAAATGATGGGAAAACGGAACTTTTTTTAAAAACATTTTATTTTGATAACATTTACTTGCACGATGTTGAAGATAGAAGGGCACGGTTTCTTGTTTTTTCAGGTTTCGTGAATGTTTGCGGCTTCTGATATAGGAGAAATTGTGTTTTTTTATTTTATGTTGCACAAACATTTCCTTCGTTGAACGTCAGTCAATTTATTTATATAGCCATATTTTGATGATTGATATTTACTAGTATGTTGATAATTTTTCATTATGGGGTATTTTTTGGAAGGGTAATAGATAATCTTCGTATTTAGGAAAATCCGATTACGGTTATTCTTTTCGTTTTTTATGTAATGTTTAGGGCGATGATAGTTCCCCATTTTGCTGCGTATTTAAAAATTATGACGCATAGCATTACTTATGAGTTATATTTTTAATTAGGTGAGTTATATGGTTTTCTTATTTTAATTCACACGTATTCTCTTGGTTCTGTTTGATCTTTTTCCTTTGTCTTGTGTCATATAATAATAATAATAATAATAATAATAATAATAATAATAATAATAATAATAATAATAATAAATATGCTGGAAGTAAACCCTCTTTTAAACATGTTTTATTAAAAGTGATTGCTGCCTCAGCTGCATTACTTTTATACATGTTCTTCTCTATTTTTCTAATTATTGCTTTCTCATTGTTGCTTAAACTGGTGAGCAACGCACCGAAGGTTGACATATCTCAATTAGGTCAAACGATTGGATTTTATTGGTAATAATAATAATAACAATAATAAGTGTCATTGAAGAGTACGGTATGTTTGTTTGAAATAATAATAATATTAATCATAATAATAACACTAACAATAATAATAGTATTAATCATATTTATTATAAGATGCTAGTCCAGGCAATACTGTCCATTTTGAGGCCTGGTCGGTTGGCATGGCTGTTAGTCGGTTATCTGTCCTGAATCTTGCTTCCCGGATTGAAATGCGCACAACCGCTTAAGCCCCCAAAACAGAGCAGTGATAATAGCGTTACCACCCACATAACAGAATGCCGTGTGTGAACGTGACTCTATATTTCGTTGGTGATTTTCGGAGTCTAAAATAAACTCATAATCAGATGATTCGTCATGTTCGCCATTACCTGCGAGGAACGCCACCGGACGGACACCTTTGGCCTTCCTGCTGAAACATAAAAAAGATTATGAGTCAGTCGGTCTGTGTTCTCATGTTGTGGCTGTTTGTTCAGTACAGAAAACAATCATATTTATTTGGCTCTCTCGTTCTCTCTCTTTTCCATTACCTGTGTTGATAATGTGCGTTTGTCTGTGTTGATGGGAGTGAGTTCCCGAAGTCACCCGCGTAAATGGTCTGGCTTTGTCATTTGATTTATTTATTGCGTAAAAAAATTAATTAATATTTCATTATTAATTCGGCCAGTAATGATATCTAGTTACTCCGCGTAGCTTCTGTTCCTCCAGGCACGTCATCTTCTCTGAATTCTGATGATTAACAGTGATAACTGCTTTACCTATTTTGTTGGAAGTGGCGGCAAATATCGCCGGCCCGTCGGAGCCCCATTGTTTTCCGACCGAAAACTCCCTGACCCGGTTTCGTATATTTTATCGGACGCCGTCCAACCATTGTATACGCAAAGGCCCTCGGTGTGATCTCATTGATTGGTCCATCGGACGCGTCGCAATAACAGTATTTGTTTCGTGTTTGTTTGCGTGTTTGTTGTCGATAAAAAAAAAAAAACTGTCAAAGAATGCGAGGAATGTTTCCATGGTGAAGACCTCGGTGTGTGCCGTATGGAAGACCGCCTTTCGAATGTCATCAATCTCGGCTGGCTGGCTCTAATGGCGGACCCCCGGCGATGACCATCGGAATTGTGACGTCAGATTATATGATAGGTACTAGGTCAGTCGATAAGATGACGGCAACTGGTTAATGGGCCGCGTCTTTGTTGCCATGCATAAACATGTTAATTTACATACGAACAAGCACACATTACCTTTAAATATACGAGTATATATGTATGTATATATATATATATATAATGTATGCATATACATACATAGATACATACATATTCACAATTATCGTTTAATATCCTTTTCACTATACACTGGGAATCCTGGCCTGGCCAGAAGTACTTACCAGCTATGATTTTCTTTGGATGCAAGTCATTTTCAGTTTATAGTGAAATTGGTTTAAACCGATATTTTTGAATGAATATTTATTTATACATAAACACACACACACACACACACACACACACACACACACACACACACACACACATATATATATATATATATATATATATATATATATATATATATATATATAATATTGATAAATTGTGTGTGTGTTGCGCGACCTGTGCATTATATTATAGATTTATATGTTTTCATTAAATCATATATAATTTTATTTTATTGTGGTGTTTAATTTTTATTACATTGATTTTTTTTATCTTGTGTATAATGAGATTTCTGACCTGCGTAAACTTGCTAGATTTAGGCTTGCTGTGTAAGTATGTATGGACCCTGTTTTAAAATGATTAAGTAATGGTCTAAAAAAATTTGTTCAAGCTTTCACATCTCAGTAGCTTTACCGAAGATGTTACCGGTACCAGTGAAATGGATACCATACCGGCGTAGCGATTCCTGATGTATCGTCTTATAATAATGTATTCTACGACATGGGTAACTAATTTAACGTGAAATTCGAAATTAACTGTATCCCTGGCAGTCGGGTACTGTTACTTTTTCATAGACAAGATCCGTATTTCATAATGCATCGTAGGCTGCTAATTACACTCCGAAACAATGACCCTTCGCAGCCGGTATTGTACAATTCACCGGCCTCTTAATAGAATTACAACGATTAGCCCTTTCCCACATCATGCAAATTTCTCTGATTAACGTTAACTCGAAATACATTAATTATTAAGTAATCAATAGGTATTGTGTTCACCCTTCTCGTATAAGTCTCGGGCTTGTAGTCTGCGTTATAGAAATAAGGCGTGATCTGACCTCCATCTTACTCGGATCGCATTGAGATTTTCCCCTCTGCATATGATGTAAACACTTCATATATTCCTAACTTAACGTGAAGTGGTTTTCGTAATTAATATTCATAGTTAGTACTACTCATAGTAACAAGAAGGATTAAATAAAAAGGACGCAAATTAAACGCATTCATATATTCTCAGTTATAAGTGGAAACACAAAATAATCGAACAGAAACATGGCCTAAATTCAGTACACTGATTAAATTAAAACGTGCTAAAATCTACGGTCAAACAGTCTTGTTTCACCGAATAAAATTAAGATAAATGCGATATATTTTTTAGAAATAATTTTTCTGTACTGTTTTTAATTTCTTACATTTCCAGTCTAATAAATAAATCATGAATTCCTATCCTAAAATTCTTGTAGCTTTAACTCAACGGGAAACACCCTTTTTCAAACGTTTTTTGGCTCTTCCATGGGGCATTCCTACCCCCATTAACAGCAACAACAACAACAAAGTAGTTTGTAGGCTTACTCCCCGAGTAAGTTAAAAACAAACCTTTCCCATACGGAGATGCAGTCCCTGGACTGTCTTGATAGTTTGTTATGATTTGTAGTTAAAAAGATTTATTGTCATTCTCTGTCTAAAGAGATAATATTAACATTTAAGGTAAAGATAGGCGACCTTAGTCAACCTTCTTCACGCTGCTGGTTTGTTTAAAGATACGAGTTACAGCAATGACTTTAAACTTCCAACCAAAGATAGTCGTTGATTTAAGCCGTTCCGTCAGCAGCGATAGATTGTGATGTTTCAGTGTCTGTAACTCCTTTAAAAGGTACCATTACCATCGGTAGTATGTGATTCAAAACCTCCAGCGGCATTGCGGATCAAACGAATGGATATTATCCATTACAACACTTTTTTTCTCTCTCTAATTAATAAAACTTTTGTATGTTTTAAGTTTAAGCTTTGACCTACAAACAGTAAAAAAAAAAAAATCTTTCGTAGAACTGATTGTGAAACCCGCACATTACGCGCTGCTGATGCATTCCTTGAGCGTAACGACAGTTGTTTGAAGATTTAGAAAGAAAAAATGAAGTTCAGCTTTGATGCGCCTTCTATAAAAAGGCGGTGGATGGTATTTATGGATGCTACTTCGAGTACGAAGGTCTCAAGATCATATTTCATAATGAAGAAAAAGAATATCAAGATTTTGAGGATAATTTAAAGTGGCGAAGTCGACGGATACGTTAGAAAGGCCTTGGGGAGATTGCAGTGTTCTTTGATATGCTTTATTGGTGTTTGTCTGTGCGTGGATGTCTTTCACAGTAATAACTACGGTAACAATATTGACGACAGTGGTAATGAGACAATCCAAAACGATTTTGCCATATATATATATATATATATATATATATATTATATATATATATATATATATATATATATATATATATATATATATATAAATGTGAGACTGGGTGTAGGTGCTTACCAGTTTCAGGATTATTTCCAAGGCACTGACGAATGGCTTGCAAACAAAGCTGAAACCGGTCAGGACCCACACCCAGTTTCTCATCGTTTCACTTGTGGCGATGTGTGATAAACGAATCACGTGTTAAAGGTGATTATAAATATATATATATATATATATATATATATATATATATATATATATATATATATATATATATATATATATATATATATATATATATATATATATAATTGTTGTTGCTGTATAATTTCCAGAATGTTATTATGTAATTCCCATTACTTTTTCACTGAACTTGAAAACCGTTAGATTTCTCACGGTGACTTGATGGAACTATTCTGTACCACCGTATTTCTAAGAGACTGACACTATTAACTTGGGAATCAAGCTTCCACGGTATAAAAGAAAAACGAAAGAAATATGTCACAGATAAAACTATAAGCGGGTCATTGTGTGAATACGTGAGACTAACAGCGTAAGGAACTGAATTTTGCAAGTACAGGACGACAACTCCAAAATCTGTTACCCGACGTTGTGTCGAAATCACATCAGTATTTATGAATAAGGTCGCGTGGTGGGGTGGGGGTTTAGGGATGGGGGCTGAGACTAGGGGTAGGTGATAGCTGAAGACAGAAAACACTAATCATTCTGATGAAGGCGGTCACTCAGCTCAATGTCGCGGAAAGCTTTTCGAAATCCAGAAAATTTGATACATATGAATTTTTCTCAAAACCATTTTTAGACTTATGATACGGATGTCCTTGAGAGTTTGTTTTAAAGATTTGGAAGAATGGATGCTTGTCGTGTTGATAGAATTAGGTTATATAATTCTTTATCTCCGTTTCATTTTTTAAAATAATATATATACGTATTTGTATGTATGATACACTTAGCCTTAATGAGTGATTCGTTCACTGGGAAAAAGCCGTGAAAATTCCCTTAAACGAGGAAGTCGACTTCCTTTCCTCAGAAACAGGATTTGGAAACGACGGATCCTGTTATTGGTCTCAGCAGCAACAGGTGCTATGTTTCGTGTCCTTAGCCATCCGGTTATTAAGAATCGATAAGAAAATGTCAGTTATATGTCAGGGAACTGACGACTTAATGACTAATATCGCTGAAACCACCTCTCTCTCTCTCTCTCTCTCTCTCTCTCTCTCTCTCTCTCTCTCTCTCTCTCTCTCTCTCTCTCTCAAATCTTCTTTCTTATACCTTCAGTGATTCTGGTTACACTTCCACCCAACCCCACCAAGAAGAATGATCATTGCAGTCTTAAATCGTAGATAAACTTCGTAAAAACCTTCGGGTAGAAGTCTTAAGGGGTTCCTGGCAGGGAGAGAGATGCAGGAGCCTGATGGTCTTCTTTTGATCGGGTGGGGAGGATGGTCTTCTTTTGATTGGGAGGGGAGCCGGATTGATAGATGGGCGTGTTGCTGGACAAACAGCGGTGGTCTTGGCTGGAGGGTTGTGTGGGTGAGTAGGACTGCTGGAACTGTGTATTTTGGCGGTAAGGTGCTTCAGGTCCTTACTGGGTGACGTGGAGTACGGCCTGGTATTACTAGAAGGGTTGTTCATGGGTGGAGGGGTGGGGGGAGAGAGGGTGGGATGTGATATGAGTTGTCATTATTGTCAAGGCCGTCGATTGAAAGGGAATGTGTGCGCGTAAGGTTACTGAGCTGTGTGAGATTTCATCATAAACCAAACATATTTCTTCGACGTGTTCGATGACATTCTGTAGCGTCGCGGTCACTGGCACTCGGTTTAAGAAGACAGCGAAGGTTTAGCGAAGAAATTTCTTTGCTGTTGTTTTGGGCAGGCTGAAGACTATGGTTGCTTGCTCGGTCGTGCGTATCTGGTCCCCAGATTTATGGAGTAGGTTACCTGTGACAGTTATACTCACTTAATGATTGCTCTTGCGGAGAGAGTGATAGGAATTTTGATCATTTGAAGACAAAGGATCCACATCAAGTGAAAATCCCATTATAATGATATTTTTTTTAATTGGGAATACTGTAGGCTTAAATCTAGTTGACTGTTTTCCTTTTTACAAACGTTTAACTTTATATACTGTATTTTTTAATGTAGTAGATGGACATATGAAGCAGTGCTATTTCTCTGAAGTATCAGATTTGAATGTATAAATTTTGTTTCCAGTGCTAGCATGAGTTGTTGCATAAGTATAATGACGTCGAAGATCTATGTCCTGTACGGCGAACATGATTTGAAGTTGTCTATTTCTCCCAGAAAATAACTTCTCGTAGAGCATTCAGACGCCCAGTTTTGTAATGATTTGAAATTAGTAAACATTCTTGCGAAACGGATCACAACTCCATTAATGTTTTAAGCGAACGTACGCAGAATAGAATGCTTATTTGAGACAGAAAAAATACAATAGCGAAATGTTGCGAAGTACCGATAAACACAAAATAATGGTAAAGTAAATGCATTCCCCTTTGGGAAAATTAGATCACTAACTATTAAGAAATTTGATCTTTTCTCGTTTCCTCTGAAGGGATAATTACTCATAGCATTTCCTCCAGAATCTTTCACGGCCATTAGCTTTCTACCGGACTAGACCTGAATACTGGTCCCGCGGGTGATTCGTCATGATAGCAGTTACTCATGAGGTGGTTAAATCCACGCCCCTCCCCCTCCCCCCCTAAGATCACCTTGTCTGTCTGTTATAGTCTCATTATTTTGGATAGGTCATTGGTAATTGTTGGAGGCAAGATATTGTTAATGCTGTTTTTTGTTAATATTATAATAATTATAGCTTCTGCTGTTTTCATGCAGTAATTTTTTTTATGTTTTCTTTAGACATCCATGTCCTTTTTAGGAGAAGTGTAAATTTATTTGAAAATAAAATGAATAAATAACCTGCAATACCATCGACATCATTCATTCAGCGCTCTTACACCCCGTCACATGTATGTATTTATGTAACTTAGTTTTATTTTAAAGGTAGTGTTTATTACATTTGATGGTGGTTATGTTTCGTTTCAGTGGTCCGTATGCTGTGGTTTCATATGATTGAGGTTCCATACCTAGCCTTTGATCTTTGAATTCCTCGGGAAATTACCGTAGTCCTGCCTTGAGAGGGGAAGAAACTTGCCCCGTTCTCGTCAACTCTGAGATTCTTTGAGAGAGAGAGAGAGAGAGAGAGAGAGAGAGAGAGAGAGAGAGAGACTTAAGGAATGAGGTTGCTAGCCGCAAACCCCCTTTTTCATGTCCGTAGCAGACACTGGTCCCCATTTGCATTTTGGTGGACTGGAAAACTGCAGGAGAGGAGAGAGCTAGGGACCTACGAAGCGTGAACCAAGATCTTGACCACTCAGGAGAGAATGTCTGTTGTTCGTAGGGTCTCATATTCCATGTTGGGATATTTTCTCAAAAAATTTGCCACTGTGATAATATACCTAAATATTAAGTGTTTGTGTTGAGGAAGGGTGACGGTAGGCAGTGGCATTCTTCTTTATAAATATGATAATAACATTGATAAACATTCACTGCAGTTTTGTTTTTGTTCGTGTATTTGAACAGAATATGTGGCATTGCTTTCTTAATGCAAACTCTGGATTACTCCTGAATGTCATTTGATTGCTGCCTCCTGTTTGTTCAGATAATTAATTATCTTCGTTAAGCAAACCGTTCCGGTCTAGTGATCATTACGTTTACCGAATAGTAAATACGCCTTTCTATCGTTTCGCTTGTGTTCCGAATCTCAAATGTATCGGTAATTGAACTTATCTGCATTTGGATAGTCGCTATAGTTTATATGTTTAGAAATGAGTTTGTCTTCTTTATTTTCTATTTGATAAGCCGCTGTGGACTAGAACTTCATACATGTTCCGATTCGTAGACATTAATATCTTAAGTTTCTCTTGCTGACCACATGGTCCAGTCTTCTTCTTTATTTTACCTCCAATTTCGTATCATCATCATCTTCGCACGCGCACGCTCTCGCATGTCTTTACTTTCGATTTTTGCGTGAATTCATTATTATGTGTATTCATTCTTTGTGCTCGGTCTCGTTCCTTTCAGAATGTCAGTCGTGGCTTATATATAAAGAAAGTAGCTTTTAAACTAACAGTAATTTGTTCAGTATTTGATCATATTTGATTTCTTAACCAGGGCGAAAGTAAAGTCGACATCAGTACACTAAAAGCACGAAATTGTTTTTTTTATAAATACACATTGTCTTTCTTTCTTGTTAGTGCTGTCTCAGAGAGAGAGAGAGAGAGAGAGAGAGAGAGAGAGAGAGAGAGAGAGATTTTGTTTATTAATAGTGGTAAGAATAAGAAAATGAGAAACTCGAGATCCCACGGAAATTACTGAGAATAGTTCTCGCTGTAATTCCCAGTGTCTGTAGAGAAGGGCGTCTTAGGAAGCCGACTTCTCTTGTAAGCACTAATAGCCACATACAGAAGGAGAGGGAGAGGGTGTTTTTGTTACGCTTTCTACAAACAAAACTTCACGGTTA
>NC_061091.1:55226775-55229275 GCF_015104395.2 Macrobrachium nipponense
ACACTCGAATGTTCGGTTTCCAGAGTTAATTTGTGAAGCGAATACTTATTTCCGTGTTACTCGTAACCAATTGCCGCTTACATCAGGCTACAAAGGTTTTTGTTACAAGCTTTAGTATCGCTCTTCATGTTATACAAGACTGCAACATAACCCTCGCACAATCTCTTTCTGTCTTTCAGTCAATATATATACACACACACACACACACACACACACATATATATATATATATATATATATATATATATATATATATATATACATTATATATATATGCATACGTATATACTATATCTAATGTGTGTGTGTTTTGGCGTGTGCGAACATGCGTGTCTGGACCTGTCTATTCCTACTTTCGTTTTGTCTTAATATAGTGCCCTATTTTTCCCCATCGGAGCCAATTCTCCCTCACGTCTTCCGTGTAAAAGGAAACTATCAGAACCAATTTCCACGACACCTGGTGGTCTCTCGGTCTCTCCTTTCTTGTCAGGGTTTTCTGTGTAGAGGCGCTGCTCACGTGATAGTCCTTAAGTGCTAGGAACGGAAGGACCAGTTTTCTCAACTTTTTCGTTCAAGTATCCCGGATGTGTTTTAAGTATCATTTGGAGGTTTTTTTCAACTTTGGGAGGTTACCGTGTTGTCAATTTTTCTTTTTAAAAAAAGATCCATTGTTTTCTTAAATGGAACCTTATTTAAAAGAAGCATTAATCACTCTTTGTCTCGCATTTTGTTAGATATACACTCACTCTTTCTACAACTCATCCCAATGACAAATCTACGTATTCGATGAGACTAGAATTGTGACGCGCGGGCTCTTTGTCCATAATGACCGGAGCTGCCTGAATGTATTAGGCTACTCAGAAATCTATATAAATGCGTAAATCATGCTCCTGACGTCATTCTGTGATGTCTTATTTATTTCACAATGATTGTGTTGTGGATATTAGTAGTCCTCTGATTGCTATACCGTGGCTTTTCTTTCTCAACGTGCCATTGTTAGGAATTTTCTCGCGTTGTCTTGATCTCATTTCGTGTTTGTCCCCTCGTTCAAGAAGGAAGTTTATCGCTTCGTGAATTTTAACTCCGTCAATGTTTTTTCCAGCTTTGTTGCTCCTACTCACTTAAAAATCCATTATCCATGTCTAAGATGTTATAAGTCAACGGATGAGATTCTTTGCGAAGGAAATGCCGACCTTTGCACACGGTACGAAGGAATGCCATCAGTGGCTTCCATTCTAAAGATCAGATTTGGATGTAGTCTATCGTACCTAACCAGTAAATGAAGAATTAACGAGTGAGCCCAGAGAAGCCGCAGTGTTCAGTTCCCGAATATGCATGAATAACAAACACTAACCGACACAATGACCACTGGGGTACTGTTACTTGCACGGTGTTTGGCAATTGAAGTGTGCCTGACCTTTTGGGTGAATGGCTTCCCATTGAAACATGAAAGGGAAGAGGCAGTGTTTACTGAATGCCACATTACGGTCGTCAGCTTTGTATAAAGGTCGGCTTCATAATTTGTCAGGATTGCAGAGGAATGTAAGGCTGCCAGTGCAGTCATTAGTCATTTGTATTGTGACCTTTACAATTGATTTGACTAATTATGCCTTTTCATATCTAACTTCCATTTCCAGTAATGTATTTGTCAGTGGTCAGAATTCGAAAGTAATTCGGAATCCACGAGAGAGAGAGAGAGAGAGAGAGAGAGAGAGAGAGAGAGAGAGAGAGAGAGAGAGAGATTTTTTGCGTTATTTGTATTGCATGACCGAAGAATCCGGAAGCCGCCAGTGTCCTTTGGACGCCTAGGAAAATTTCGGGGAACGTGATATACCAAAATATGGCTAGAGGCCGTGAGACTCTTTCTGCTAATGTCAAGATAATAATGCGCTTGATGCCGATAAAGTCAGAATGCGAGGGTCGAGTGCCCATGCACACCATTTCGTAATGTTGTAGGGGAATGATTTGGATTGCGAGATTAATGACTGGTGGAACAGAAGTATTTTTCTTAGTTTTTTGGTTGGGGAGAGGGAGGAACCAGTGAGGATTGCGTCTCATTTCCATTGGGTTTAAAGGTGCTATTTGTATTTTTCAGATCTTTCTTTTATGAATGCCTACAGATTTCTTTTGGTGCCAGCATCATCTTCACTAATATTAGTTGAAGATTCTCATTTTATTACTTTAATGGTGAACAGGATTCGTACACATTCTAGTTGCATTAAGACATACGGCATTTAGTTGATGCCGGAAGTGTCAATAACGAATAATTGTATATAGCACAGCTGAGAGGTTAAAATGACCTACTTTTATACTTTCCGTAAATGTTATGTCACACTAGAAAAGGTCATTCAGCAAGTGAACAATGAAAGTGGGAGGCGATCAATACATTGTGGATACGCTTCGCTGCTCCAGCGGATGATTTATTGACTAATGATATTCTTTTTTATAGTTCGCTAGGTGTCATATTTATGTTGTGAGGTTGTGGTTTCTTTTTTATTTT
>NC_061091.1:55234275-55331056 GCF_015104395.2 Macrobrachium nipponense
AATCATTAGTAACATGTGTGTGTATAGCGAGACCAGTAAAAAGAAAAAAAAAAAAAATGGACACATCTTGCCACCAAAAGCGGTGGGAGATTTCTCTGGAAATGACACCTGGTCTTCGACGCGTCCCTCTCTCTGTGCAAGTATGTTCTTTTTTGAGAGTTCATGAATCTGTAATAAGTTTATAAACTTTGGCTGCGTGCGCAGTCGAAGTTCTTGGTTTCTTCCTCTTACAATGCGCCTGCACACACACACACACACACACACACACATAAGGTACACGGGGGATTTTTTTTATTGAACCACTCTAAATCATTTTTGTTTTTATTGTTAATATCAGATTCATTATACTTTGCCTGTGACTTATTATGCCGAAGGGGAATTATGCCTAATAAATGCACTTGACCACGCCAGGATTCTAATATGAGCTTTTGAGTTTAATTCAACGGTACACAATCGATAGTTTATTTTATGTGAATGTGATTATACAGACAGTGTTTGTATAATCTTGGATTCAGGAATGTGACTTTTTCTTCTTCTTTCAGGTCCATTGCCAGTGACAGATTTGCAGGCCAGAGAAAACGAGGCGACACACGAGGTGACGCTCACGTGGAAGGATGCGGAAAATTCAATACAAGATCACTATAAGGTAGGGAATGAAAGAATTGTTATATTGGACTCATTAATCATTTACTCCCAGAAAGAGTGCACACACATAAATATCTAATGTGTATGTGTATATATATATATATATATATATATATAGGTATATATATATATATATATATATATATAGTATAATATTTGTATGTGTGTTATCATAAATGCTCCAGCGCTGAATATCAAAAACGGGCCACTGTGAACTTTCAACGACGATGTCTTTCCTGTATTATACTTCTCATCCGAGTAAGGCTGGGTCACCTCTCAAATGCCCACATATGAGCTGGAGACATTATCATGTATTGTTCTCCCAATGCGTATGTATGTAAGATATATATGTGTGTATATATATATGATATATATATATATATTATATATATATATATATATATATATATATGTCTATCACATTACCGTGATTCATATACATGTATCGAACTACAAATGTCCTTTAATATCTAATTCGCTCTACCTCGGAATTAATATATTTTCATATATGCTTAACCGAGGGGGAATTTATTAAGCGATAATAGAATTGGCGATCGACAGGCGAGAACCAGCGACCTCTCAATTCCAGGACTGGCAGTGAAGCCTTAAACCACCCTGACACCGCAAGAGATGTAAGTTCATGCCGCCTCCCACCTGAAATACCTTTCGCGCACAGGTATTTTTTGTTTTGGAGGCTGTATCAACCCATCTCGTTCTCGGTGGCGTGGTAGTGCTTTTGCCTGCACGTAGTCATTATATAAGTCTATCACATTACCGTGATTCATATACATATATCGAACTACAAATGTCCTTTAATATCTGAATCACGGTAATGTGATAGACTTATATAATGACTACGTGCGGGCAAAAGCACTACCACGCCACCGAGAACGAGATGGGTTGATGCAGTCTCCAAAACAAAAAATACCTGTGCGCGAAAGGTATTTCAGGTGGGAGGCGGCATGAACTTATATCTCTTGCGGTGTCGGGGTGGTTTAAGGCTTCACTGCCAGTCCTGGAATTGAGAGGTTGCTGGTTCGCGCCTGTCGATCGCCAATTCTATTATCGCTTAATAAATTCCCCCTTGGTTAAGCATATATGAAAATATATTAATTCCAAGGTAGAGCGAATTAGATATTAAAGGACATTTGTAGTTCGATATATGTATATGAACCACGGTAATGTGATAGACTTTATATAATGACTACGTGCGGGCAAAAGCACTACCATGCCACCGAGAACGAGATGGGTTGATGCAGTCTCCAAAACAAAAAATACCTGTGCGCGAAAGGTATTTCAGGTGGGAGGCGGCATGAACTTATATCTCTTGCGGTGTCGGGGTGGTTTAAGGCTTCACTGCCAGTCCTGGAATTGAGAGGTCGCTGGTTCGTGCCTGTCGATCGCCAATTCTATTATCGCTTAATAAATTCCCCCTCAGTTAAGCCTATATGAAAATATATTAATTCCGAGGTAGAGCGAATTCGATATTAAAGCACATTTGTAGTTCGATATATATATATAATATATATATATATATATATATATATATATATATATATATATATATATATAATGTTGTGTGTGTGTGTGTGCATTTTTATATGATAGTAAATTTTCAGTTAAAATAAATATTTATTAATAAGGCTAAAACAATAAGAGAATTGGTAATAAGTGAAGTAGAGCCTTAATTACAAAAAAGCACTGAAGCTTTCAGTTCTCCTGCCTCACTATTAAACATAAATAGTGCAGCTATTTATATTATATATATATATATTATATATATATATATATATATATATACATATATATATATATACACACACACACACAACCACTTCGTGCAGAAATAGTGGTATGAGTCATGGTTAATCATATGCTATTAGGGTATAGGCTTACCCATAAAAATGTGCAAGGGTTCAGCTAGGGCACGTACCCATTAGTCCAGACTTTTTTTGTCACGTGTATATATTATTAATGATAGTCAGTATAACATAACTGGACTTTTCTCATTTCAGGCTTTGTACCAAGAAGTTGAAGTCTTCAATGGTGACTCTAGAACCAAAGTTGTGCTAGATACGGTTGATGTGGAGGAACTCTACCCAGGCAGAAATTATTCACTGTCTGTTTTTGCCATGTCAAACAACATCGAGAGTGAACCAACCATTGGATACATTGCTACAAGTATGTAGTTAATCCTGGCTTCCAATGAGAATAAACTATAGGTTCTTGACAAAACTGTTACAATATTGTTTTAGTTGTGTTCTTAGTTACATTACATTGATCATATTGAAAGTTGTTTTTTTATTCATATTTAGAGTTTTTCAGTATATATATATAAAAAGACAATTTTACGTGTTAACTTATTATAAAAGCATTGCAACTGCCAAAGGAAGGCCATTTATGTCTTAATCATTTTTGCTCATTCTACAACAGAACCAGCTCCACCCATAATTGAAGAACTTCAGTCGATTCCACAAGGGCTGAACATATCTTGGAAGAGTGACGTCACCTCACGACAGGACAAGTACGCCATTGTTTATGCCAGGAATAACACAGGTAGTTTACGTGGTTGTTGTATAAGTGTAAGAAATGTAATGATGTCAAGTATAAATGATTTCTGTTATATATCTGTAACCATTGTTAATGTCTTCGTATGAGGCATGTTTCAACCACTGGACTTTTGTGTGAACCAAAAGATGTGACCTGAATGGATGTCATTTTTTTTCAGGCAAGAGTATTACTCGACAAACAGTCGACTCTCATATTACGCTCACTGACCTGTTCCCTGGGGCTGGTTATGAGGTCAAGGTGTATGCCATCTCTCATGGCCTTTGGAGTGACCCTCATACAAATTTCCAGGCTGTTTGTAAGTACAGTCGGATGGTGATCTTTGTGCCTTAGAATTAAACTTGAATTGGTTTGTTAGTAGTATATGCAGTTTGCAGTTTACATATCAAATGCTATCATTATATTAAAGAACAAGACTAGCATTTTAAACAAAGTTGATTTCACGATGGAGACAGAAATTATAGCACACTTAGTGTATACAGCTGTATGAACAGTATGGCTTGATGAAGGTGTTGAGATATCCTCTCTGGGGAATCAAAACTTGATTAGCCTGCCAGTGAGCAGAATATGACAAACGAATCTTATTTTTCCAGACCCCAACCCTGTTCGAAGCCTGACAATAACGGAAGTATCAAATACGTCAATTACCTTATCTTGGCAAGCTCCTATTGAGAGTCTTTTCACTCATTACATAGTGAGGTGTGTATGGATTGGTTTTATAACTGTTGTAGCATTTCTTGTATATTTAGTATATTTTCCTTAAAGCAAGATTACACTTGTATCCTTTTTTTCTATTTCATCTAGACTATTCTCTTTATGTTTTGATTGATGTAGAGCTACTAAGTAAAACTGAAACCTATCAGTACATTTTAAGAATCATTTCCGTTCTTGAAAAAAGATGTTAAAACATTATTTAAAGAAATTCTGTAAGCCTGATAAAAACTCAAGTAGCTGATGGATGTCTTTGATCCTGAAGCACTCTTTTAAAAGGTTATCATGTTACTTTATGAACCATACTATTTGGTGAAAGTTTAAGGTGAAGAAAAGGATAGAATGTTGGCATAAACAGGTGGACAACAGTGTTGCTGATTCACATATGTTAATTAAAGCTTGTGTCACCCTCTTGGTGTTTATATACACCGCCAACGTTGATGTAGATGAGAATGAAGAGCTTGCATAAGATTACCCTCAGAATTTCTTATCCTTGGTAGATATCGAACCACAGAAGCTGAGAGCTGGACCAACTTACCTGCTATTAATACAACAGGCGCCACAGTGGATAACCTGGAACCAGGAGAACGTTATGTCATCCAGGTCCGATCAGTTTCATATCATGTTGAGAGCTTCACAGCAGAAGAAGTTGAGAGGACTGTTCGTAAGTAGAATCAGTGAATTTTACTCAATTTTATTACAGGTTTCAAGTCTATACTAAACATCTTATTTTTTAAAAATTGGTATAAACTCTTAATAAAATCAGGTTGATATTTTTAATCTTACTGGCTTCTGTTCCTGCATATGTGTGTATGTATATACATACATATATAATGTGAATATTACTAAATTTGTAAACTTGTGGTTTATAGATCCCAACTGCTTGATTGATCTAGACAAAATTTTGCATGCAGCCCTCATTTGAACCAAGGAAGGTTTTCGCGTGGGTTTCAAACCCATGCCCCCATCCTCCGGGGCACCTTATTTACTGAGGGTCTCGGCAAGACCCAGCCATGGGTTAACATTCTGGGCTGGTGTGAAATGTGGAGTGTCAAGAACATAGGTCTGTACGCTTTCATATCAACCGTGCAAACTAGCATATTGCTGATAACAGCAATATGTATGTGGAATGAGCTAGCAAGATTTTGTTGACGTAGGAAGGTTTTCAAGGACGCTGACTAGCACAACTTAGAACAATTTTCCTGCAACTCTTTGAATTCTTTTGTTGTGTAATGTGTGTACTACTATCATTGAAAATGCTTTTCCATCATGTGATTAATAATTCTGTCGGGACTTCATTGCTTTCTAAGGTAAATAATTGACTCATATATATATATATATATATATATATATATATATATATATATATATATATATATATATATATATATATATTATATATATATATATATATATCTATACAGGCAGTCCCTGGTTATCGGGGGGTTCCGTTCTCCTCTGGGTGCTGATAAGCATAGAAAACTGCCATTAACCGAAACTTGGTGATTTAAGGTGCTTATAACCAGTTAATGGTGCCTCTGTTAGTTATGTTATGGTGTCATGATTCTATTATTGGCACCATAAACCACTGATGGTGCTAGACAAGCGCCATAAAACTGGATCGCCATTAACTGAGTCCGTCAATAACCGGGGACTGCTTGTGTGGGTGGGTGCATATATATATATATATTATATATATATATTATATATATATATATATATATATATATATATATATATATTATATATATATATATATATATATATAATATATATATATAAATATTATATCCAACAAAAACATTCTGTGGAAATAAAAAATATAAAGCATTAAAATAATCCATAATTTGCTTATATACTTGTGTCATCCGATCTAGTGTAGCTTCCATAAATGAAAATAAAATATATCTTTACTTATCCTTCACGCAATGGAGAGGAAAGTGTTATGAGAATATGCCACAAAATTTACGATTGTAGCTGTGTGGCAGAATAAACGAATAATGTAGCTACAGGCCACAAAACGTTTTGGGAGAGGCAAAAGGAACATCCGATACTGGCGAAATCACACCTTTACTTCATTTAGTCTACTACATTTATAGATAAATAAGCCCCACTTTGATAATTTATAAAAAAAAAAAAAAAACTCCAAAGGGAATTTCTTGTAGCAACTAATTGCTGTAAATCAGCTGATGATTATAACCCTAGGGATGTCAACATTATCGGAATGCAAGTGGCACATGATCCCTATGTTCATAAATTTTATAATATTATAACATTTTGACAATAAGGCATAACATATAATTGTTTACATTACATAAAACAACGGTTTTATTAAAATTACTATTCTTATTATAACTGTATTATCTGACTTTAGGTTTTTGGACCAGAAAACGAAAGCCAGAAAAGTTTGAAGTGTCTTAAAATATTGAAAGGTGCCAGTTCAGAATTCAACAGAGCGCTTATAAAGTAGTTAAGCTCCAACGTAGCGAAGTTGTAAGCATTTCCCGGGAGATGCTTATGGAGCAGGCCAGAATTTTCAAGAAACTGAACCCAACAAATGATTATTTAGAAGCATTGTTCTACTTTTGATAACAGCAATATGTAAGTGGAATGAGCTAGCAAAATTTTGTTGACGTAGGAAGGTTTTCAAGGACACTTTCTGTCATCCGGGATTTTCTGTGGTCTGGCAGTAGCCTGGTCCCGAGGGTGCCGGTTTTAAGAGGTCAAGTGTTTGTGTGTGTGTGTTTGTGTTGGAACAGAATCCAGTGAAATTAACATAATTTGAATATACTGTATGAAGTTTGAATTTACACATTTATAAATGTGATATACAGTGCTTACCCTGTGAATAAGAACTGACATGTTTATTATGAACAAATTCTTTGAGTATGTCCGATAAGAATTAAACTAAATAATAATAATAATAATAATAATAATAATAATAATAATAATAATAATAATAATAATAATAATAATAATAATAATAATAATAATTTACAACTTAACAGCAATTTGTTAATATTTCTCAACACTGATGTATTCCACATTCTTTTATAGCACCTAATCCAGTCAAGGGGATTAGTTATCAGCTTGATTCCCAAAATATTACTTTCGAGTGGCCAAGACCTGAAGGAAGAATTGACTACTATACTTTTGTATGGTGGAATGCAGCAACCCCTGAAAGGAAGGTAAGCTTTAAACAAAAATAAAAGTGCATTTTCTTTGATTTTTAAAAAATCCCACAGATCATGATACAATAATACAGTTCTCTCATGTTATACAGTTGGATTATATTAAATTGTGGCCAGTTTTCATGGAAATGCTGATAATTATAAAACCATATTTATTTCTTTAATTAATAGGGGTATAGACAACAAATGGTCATCTCCGACCAATGCCCTTAGTCCATATGAATGAATTTTTTGGCTCCAAGTACCACTAAATACCCCTATTTCACATGTCATAGAACGTAAGATACGAATACATACCGACATTCCATATATTACTATTAAAGTAAACATAAATACAGGTACTGTATTAGCACTATGCCCGGCTGACATTGCCTCAATGTTTATGATGCTTTGAACAATTCAACGCAGTTATACCCTTAAAAAGATCCCAGCATAGTTGTTCAGAAACCGCTTAAAGATTCACAAAACATTTGCATACCCAAAGGTCTTGGAAAATAGCTCACCATGGATTGAAACGGACTCAACAAGAAATAAAAAAGTACATGTATTCTTATTATGGATATGTGATGCTTGCGTAAGCACAACCAAGATTCTGAGGAACAAGCTGGCATTAGTCTTACAACAATTTTCTGCATAGTTTCTCAATATCTCCAGCAACAAAGCATTGTTAATAGAGCACAAGTGTGATTTGTGGTGCTTTTATATTTCTGCATTCTGTTCCATTGTTTCTGTTATTGTGCCCAAGGTATAAAAGTACAGTGTTTTCAAATAGTAAATAAAGCATCAAATTACTGTATTTTGAGGTTGAAAATTTTGACTATACAACTTTGTTTCAGAAATCGAAAGAAGTTTCAGGAACCCAAGCTACAGAGGGGATAGAGCGCAAACTTACAGTGTTAGTTGGTGAACTAAGACCTGGAGAACTTTACAACTTTGAAATTTATACTACTGCACATAATGTAAAGAGTGAAACTGTCACCTTATCACTAAGGACAAGTAAGTGAAATTTCACAAAATAACTTTTGGATGAAACAATATTTCTAATAAAATGTAATCAAGGACATCAGTTTATAATCTGATCATTTTAAAGAAATCTTTTCGTTGGTATTGTTATAACAATACATCGCCATTGTATTACAGTGCCAGTCATCACTTCTGATATAACAATAGTTAATCAGCTAGAAACAAGATCCTTCACTGTAATCTACACCCCAACTCCAAGTACTGATGCTACATTTGACAAGTACAGGTTCATGTTGTCAGATCCTTCTATACCAGTAAAGGAAAAGCTATCTGAGGACACTGATCGCAAGGTAAATGTTTTAGTAATCATTTTTCACTGCTGTAATATATTTTTAGGCAAAATGTAAGTGATGAAATATTGTCTTCCCAGCAGCCAAATAGAGAATGTAATTTTCTCTCATTGTAATATACGGCATTCAGAATTTCCTTTGCTTAAATTATGTATTTATTGATCATTTATATTTTAATCAAATGTTAGATATGCAAAACAAAGTTCTGACTTCATTGAATTGAAGGGATTGCCTTTTTCATCAGATACTAACACTTGGTAATGAGGACAGCAATGTTTAGGAAAGTACTAGACACAGAAGATAAGCAAGGAGATTTGGAAAAGAATTCCTGTAGTTTGTTTTCTTTGTTGAGTGAATTTTTTGCAAACCTTTATTTTCCTTAACCCCTTAAAATAGATTTTTGGAAAGTTCTTGAAATTATATTACTTCTAGGAGAAATTGAATGATGGATACAGTTTTGTGACATTGTATCCAGTGATAGACTATTTACAACATAGGAGACTTATTTTTCTTTTGAATATGGAAGCTTAAGTAAAAATATGTATTAGTTTTTTTTTAATAAATCTTCTTTAGTATGCTTGTGAACAATTGAATAAACATATTTTACTAAAATATTTTACTAATAATAACTATACTATATTATCTGCAGATAATATTTGAGCGCCTGGTACCTGGAAGATTGTACAACATCACTGCCTGGACTGTATCTGGAGACGTAACCAGTCAGCCATTGATACGGCAAGATCGACTGTACCCAGAACCTGTCAGCAACATAAATGCTACTCTTACAACAGATACTGCAATTCACCTTTCATGGACCAAACCTGAGGGATACTATGACACATTTGAGGTAAGCCATAAGTGGACCCCCGTATTCACCCCCCACCAATAGCTAGAATCGGTGAATATACTTAGAACCCCTACAAAAAGTGCATTTTAATCATTAAAGTGATATGAAAATACAGTAATTCGTGGATATTTCTCATAGAAAAGTGGGTAGATTTGGCCCATAGAGGAATCCGCGAATACACGAGTCAGCGAATCTCGAGAACGCAAATACGGGGGGTTCACTGTATTTGTTTTAAACTTAGAAGCAGAGCAATATAAAAGATTTGTAATTTAGCCTGTAATTTATTCACTGTAAAAGTTATATTATTTTATTAAAACAAGGTCTAAGCCACTAACGTAGCCAAAATCAGTTGAGACAATGCAAAATATTCTTTTATGCACTAAAAATTATCTGATGAAGCCACTTTGTTGTTAGTGGCCATGCATAGAGGTAGAAAGTTTTGTCAGTTAAGGTCCACAGCAGCCAGAGTACCTGTGGTAATGTCAAGTGACTAAGAGCCTAGAAGAGGATGCGTAAGCTGATCACAGCATTATGATTATAAAGCAAGTAGGCATGCTTAGCCAACTGTCTCGTGATTAGAGTGCCTGACTCATCCAACTGCTAGGTTTCCTCTATTTATAAGAACTGCAGTGTCTTGAGTTCTTCCTCATGATCTTTTTGTATGGATCTTGCGAGCATCTCCCTTCTTTTGATGCTTATGTATATTTTTTGGTATTACGTAATGAATATTAAATTACTGAACTTAGCCTTTTGCACTCTCATAAAAACTTGGTGTGGATGCTTGGAGGAAATAAAAAAAAATAAAGAAAAAGAATAAGTTAATAGGAGGACTGAAAAAAGTCAAAGCAAAGCAAGGAAGATTGGTTCACTGTAATGATGAATGCTTTGATAAAGTATGAATGGAGCAAACTTGTTGCTCTTTTACAAACATTAATGGAATCCATTCCTCAAAATTAATTTTCTTTATACTATACATAATTTTATAAGTTTGCCCTAAACTCCTTAGTGTGATGTTACTATTCACAAATTCAGTGTAGTACAGGTTATTCTGTTCCTTCATTCTCTTTACATATACGTACATATACGATATTTGTTCTCACATTCATAAATTGTTCTGTCCTTGATAATGAATTATAAACTTATTTATTATAATCATTAAATCCTAATAATTCTACATTCCTTTCTGCATTTAGTTATCATTTGTAAAATTTATGTAATTTGATTAGTAGGATGCTTTTTAAACTGCAGCTCAAGTATACAGCTTTATTTATTTATCTAATAAAATTGTTCCAGGTCCAGTATCTGACAGAAGATGGCCTACTTACAAATCAGACGGATCGTCCTTCCATCAGTTTGACCCATCTACGACCCTATCACAACTACACTTTCACTGTATTAACTCGAGCGGGGGATGTTGAGCACATTATGAGGCAGTCAACATCAGTATCAGCCACCTTTGCTACAAGTGAAAGTATTCCAGGACAAGTGAGTCAATAAAAACGTTGTGGTTTCACCATTTTTATCTTTTGTTAGATGGTGATGACTTATACAGGTTTTCTAAGGGAGATATCTTCACTGATACCTGGAATGATTTTAAACTCATTCCAATAGTGCAGCACAATTCAGTCTTCCAAACTTTGACTTTTCAGTGGTTGTAATTCTGAAAAATTGGCAGTAACAAATTAAAAGATATTGCAATTTAAATACAAATAGAAGAAAGATTTCATATGGAGAGAGCAAAAACTACCCCTTATAATACTTTTTGAGAGGAAGCATTTTAGCTGCCTGATATCCAACACTTGTGTGCCTTGGTCTCTTCATTCACCTTTTTGTCCGTTTTTCCTTTGCTGGATTAGTTGCATTCTTATTCCACAAATTCTCAAATTTTGACATTTTATGTGCTAATTTATAATTTTTGATACTGTAGCCATTGAGTTACACTCTCACAGTCCACCCAGGGCTCAATAAGATAGACCAACCAATTGCAAAGAATTCTCTTATAGTGGCCTAAAGCTTTTTTATTCCATTAGAAGTATGGTACTTTATAATCTGTTTAGTGATAAATAAGAAAAAATGAATGAAAATTGCAAAATGTCATCACTGTCCATTTATCATGACAGAATTGATACACATAAGGAATACAGTGAACCTCCAATCTTATGCTTAGGGTTACAAATACATATTGAATTTTGGTTGACTGAGAATTTATGACTAATGCATAGTATTTTTATTGATTGGCAAAAATCGTAATGGTAGACAGTCAGCAATTTACAGGATTTTTTTGTCTTTTGTTCTTCATCATCTGACATTCATTACTAGCTACTCACAGGTATGGCAAAGATTTAGAAACTTTGTAGTAGAACTTATCTTCATAGTTCAAACTGTATTTTTGTAGTCTATTACGTTATAAACCAATTGCGAGATAATCCAGCTCAGGTCGTGTTTGCATACTCCTCATTATATTCAGTAATTGTTGCAGAGGGCTTTTCTGCCAAAGATTTTTCCCATCCCAGCACCGAGAAAGGTGAGAGGTAGCTTAAGTTTTCTTTCTCTTGGGTAGCTGCTGCTATATCTGAAGCAATGTTTATGCATTTTATTTTTTATGTGAAAGAGAAAACATTAAGAGTAACCTCAAAGGACATGATAAACAATCTTCATAATCAATATATAAATTATATAAATCAGTGCAACAAGAGAGAATAATTTGGGGCCTCATTAATTGTGAATGTGAATTGAAAGGGCAGAGACAAAAAGAGCAAGAGCAGTGTGGATGAAGTGAAAATAGATTGTAACATTACTAGCAAGAATTTATGATGTATAGTTAGGGGTTTTCACTCTCTCCAGCAGACACATGGGCATTTACAGTAAAAATGGAGATCTGAAAGTGATTTGACAACAAATTATTAAGAGTCATGGGTGGAGTTCATTGGTAAAATCACACCACAAATGAAGAATTGGCTCAAATATATCTTACTAAATCAATGGATATCTCAAAGATTCAGGTAGTTGGGTATGTAATGAGAATGGTAGAATTGTAATTAGTATACGTACCTGAAAATGGCAGTAGCTGTAGGAATAGTAGTAAGAAAACCAGGAAGGTGGACTGTGTACTTTAAGAAAAAGTTATGAAAAATACAAATTGATTTAAAATTTTTCATTTGTTGGCACACGAAACAAACCTTGGTCTTAACGTAAGGATGACTTACTCTTGGAGAGATGATAAGAAAGTCTTGGAACTGACTGGAGGTTCAGACCACCTGGACTGATCAAAGGAAGGACATAGGAGTCATAAGCCTCTGATCTGTTGAGCATAAATTACTGAACAGCCAGACACATGGGATAATAGGTTATGAAATACATTTCAACATTGTGTCTTGATGATGGTAAAAAACTGTTAGAGACAACAAAACTTACAATAGCCATCAATTTTGTTTGTTGCCATTTCTCCTCTCTCCTGGTAAGAGAGAGGAATGGGATTTGCTTCCATAAAGAATTTGTATTGTATAGGAACAAACATACAAAACTTTATAAAATGGCAGCTTGATCACCTGCATCTAACCAGTTCCGGCATATGATGGAATTATTCTCTCTACTGCTTGTCGGTAGAGAAGAAAAAGAAAGAGAAGGAAGACCAGTCATCTCATTCACTCTCACTTTCATATCCAACACCATAGATAAGATACTAAACTGTCCTGCTAGGGGTACTTGATGAGCTACACAACTTGTCGAGCAGCTACCACCGGACCCAAAGAAAAAGTGTCCAAGGACCTGTGAGCAAGATAGAGGGATGTGAAGGTGGTTTTGGCAAAGCTAGGGACCTACCTTCAAAATGCTGTGCACTGACGCAAGTTTTTCTTGAAAGCAATGGTAGGGCCTAGACCCCTAACTTCATGTGCTTTTGTATGCATTATCTGAATGTGAAGCAGAGGTGTAAGCCTTTCTAATTACTTCATGTAACCAAAAGGAGATAGTATTCTTGGACACTTCTTTCTTGTTCTGGCCTGTGCTAAGAAAAAGTCTTCAACTATCAGATCTGAAATGCCAAGTCCCTTTTAGATAGCTAAGCAATGCTCTGACGGGCATAACAGCAATTCGTCTGGCTCATCAACAACAAAATCCCAGAGAGAGGGGATTGAGAAAGACTTTAATCTGTCATCATAAATAGAGGGATTTTGAGTCTTAACTACGAATTCCAGGACACATTCGAAGGCTAGGGAACTCCAACCACTTGTATGTTTAACATTAAAAGAGAGTTCATGTAATTCACCAACCCTCTTTGAAGGAGTCAAGGCCAGTAAGGAAATTGTCTTAAAGGCTAAACTCCTGTCTGTTGAGCCTTGCAAGGGTTCATAAGGGGGGGTGAGCACTATGGTTAGGTCCCAATTTGGAGGTTTGAGATCACTTGGGGAACAGGACTGCCCAAAACTCTTGAGAAACATCGAAACTTCCCTTGATGAAGAGAGATCAATGTCCTTGAAATGAAGAATCAGTCCTGTAGGAGCTCTGTAACCCTTGACTGCTGAAATTGAGGATAGTTTCTCCTTATGGAGAAAGATGAGGAAGTCCACTACTTATTGAATAGAAGTTCCGACATGAGATAAACCCCGTTGATGACCCCAATGACAGTAGACTGCCCATTTTCTTTGATACATGGTTGTAGATGACATTCTGAGGCAAACTGACATCTCTGTCGCTGCTCTGTGAGAAAAGCCTTTCACTTGCAAGAGATGCTTGATAGTCTCTAGTTATGAGGAGATAGGGACCCTACCAATCGGTAAAGGCTCTCTATGTGTGGTTAGCAAAGAAGGTTGTGTCATGGAGGAATCTCTCTCGGAGCTTCGGTCAACAAGGTTAGAAGATTGGGAAACCATTCAGTGTGTGGCCAAATGGGAGTCACTAGGGTCATCCTGAGGTTCTGAGAGATCATCACTCTGGTGATCACTTGACAGATAAGGCATAAGGGGGGAAAGGTGTATGCTTCCAGGTTGTCCCAGAGATGTTTAAGGGCATCCTCTGCCACAGCCCTAGGGTCTGGAACAACTAAACATAAAGCCTCTAGTTTTTGGTTGACCCTTGTTGCAAAATGGTCTACCGCAGTCCTTCCCCACAGATGGGATAGCTTTTCCACTACCTCTTGAATAAGTGACCATTCTGTCCCCAGTACCAAACCCTGATGGCTCAGTTTGTCTGCCACAAAGTTCTTCTTGCCTGGGAGATATCTGGCTGAGGGACCTACTGAATGGAAGACCAGTCTCTGGTGAAATTGTGGTCAATTTGTGAAGACAGGACACAAGCCTCGTTTACTGACATAAGCTACCACTGTAATGTTGTTGGACATGAGGACCACAGAGTGCCCTGTCACCCTTTCTTTAAATTCCTAAGTTTTAGGAAGGGTGCCTTCAGCTCCAGGATGTTGATATGAAGCTCTTTATCTCTTAGATCTCACATTCTTGATATTAGGAGATCTTCCAAGTGTGCTCCCCAACTAAGCATCATAGAAAAGTAGGTTTTCTGGAGGGGGAAAGTGAAGGAGCACTCCTATGGTCAGGTTCTTGTCATCTAGCCACCATGCTAAGTCTTGCCTTACCTCTTTTGATAGAAGAACCAGAAGCATGGGGGAATCCCTCAAAAGGGACCAAAATTCCTTCAGCCCCCATTGAAGAGAGCGAGGATGAAGATGACCGTGAAGAGCCTGCTTTCCAGTGATGATAAGTAACCTAGGATGACCTGCCACTGACGAGCTGGATGCTTCTGTTTGAACAGGATGGACTGGTGTATACTCTTGAACTTGTCTATTCGTTGATCTGATGGAAACACCTTCGCTGCTATCATGTCTATGATCATGCCCAGGTAAAGAATCCTTTGACTGGGCAAAAGATTCTACTAATCCAGATTTATCACGATGCCTAAGCCTTGACAAAATTGGAGTATATGATCTCTGTCTTGGATTAGCTTTACCCAAGAACCTGCAAGGACTAGTAAGTTATCAAGGTATCTCAAGATGCATATCCTATGAGAATGAGCCCAAGTTGCATCATAAAAATAACTTACATTTTTTAAGCTAATTTATTTGCCTGAATTTCATTGATCTATTATACTTTTGAAGCTTTTTGGACACACAATCTTTGCAAGAGAATTATAGTAATTTCATTATCATAAAAGTGAAAAAATTATTGGATGAGCTGCATTGGTTGGAGGTTAGAAGGTTTAAGTCCCAACTTTACTACAGTATATCCTTTATGACATTATTCCTTGCTACTGACCTTAAGGATACTATGTATTTCCAGATATGAAAGTGGGTGTCCTCTACAGGGTGGAACAATAATCACACCCTCTCCCTGCCCTTCCAAGAATGTCCTATAAAAGTTGTCAAAATTTCTTTTTGGCAGCAATGGGGATTTTGTTTATGAAAGATATTGTACATTAGAACATTAGAACATATAAATTTAGTAGCTATGAGGACACTCATAAGTAGAGGTATAATAATATTATGAACTAAATACATACAGGAGATGCATAGAAAAAGTAACAAGAATTATTTATTGCAAGCAGTAACATATTAAAATTTACAGAGGGATACAACAAGGCACGGGGTCAAAATTACCAAGGCACAAAGGGGCAAAGCTGTCAAAACTATCTTGAACATACAGTGGTACCTCGAGATACGAAATTAATCTGTTCCGAGGCGGCTTTCGTATCATGAGCTTTTCGTATCTTGAACCACATTTTACATGTAAAATGGCTAATCCGTTCGAAGCCCTACAAAAACACCCCAGTAAATTTTATAATAAAGCTAAATTGACCAATAAACAATGAAATACTACAACAATTTGGACCATTCAATACCTAACTTGATACATACTAGTACTAATATGTATGTACCTGTAAATAAAGTGTATTAGTGTACATGGTATACAAAAAATACTGTACGTACATACGTACATATGTAGTAAAATAGGGAACCTTACCTTTCGAGTGAGGCTATCTCCGAAAGTGGCGACAGAGGAGGAGGACAAACGGCAGAAAACTTCTTATAGTACGTACACTTAACTTTACAAAACACATTAAAAAATGTCAGGAAACATAAACTAAACTTTACGAAACACATTAACAAAACTGTAACACTTAACTTTACACAAAACTTAAAATTATTATTTCTGGGCTCAGCTCGTGTCGCTTGCGCGAAATATCCTTTAATCTATTATTTCTAGGGTAAATGTACTAACACATACCAGAGAATAAATAAAATAAAGAAAAAAGAAAAAGGTCAGTATGACTGACTCGCTCACCCTCTAGGAGGGTGTCGGTATGAACACTAGGCGAGTGAGACCACTACCACGAGCCAAATGCCAATAGAAACTCTCCCACTACAAAACCCTCCAAGAGGGGAGCCGTCCCACAGAGGGAGCAGCTCGTACTACTACTACACCAATCCCATGCTTGCGACTGCTGCGCCTCTAGTGGCCATCCTTTTCAGTTAGCACTCACGAGCACAAGTGCTATTTTCTCTCTGTGTATTTTGTGCCATTTCTTCGGATTTTTCGATAATGGAGCGTGCAGCTATTGCAGCAGCTAAGTTAAGTACTCAGTATTTACGGTTAGCGAGTTTTTTCCGTCCCCGAGACGGTATTTGCCGTTTTTTTAGGCTTATAGGATACGTTCTCGGGGGCTGGAAGCATGGCATCATGGTCCTGCCGCATGTTGGGTTCGTTCTTGGTCTCCCGTACCTAGAACATCCCTTATTATTTTACGCTCTATTTTGATTATCCGCATTACGTCTACTCAAGTTGTTATACATGTATGTATTTCAACCTTATGTAGGCTTTTTCTATCCAGACCCTAGTCCAGGTTCTTAGTATCGGCCCCTGACTAGCTTTGAGTGGTAGACTTGCCTTCGGGCTAGTCGCACACTCCTGGATTTTTTCTCCTGCTATTTTACCTTCTTTCTTTCATTTTTATTATATATTATATTTTTATGTTTTGTTATTGTTAGGTTAGTTGGCGTCTGGCTTAGCCTAGGTCCTGGCTCGTAGAGCCTAGTCTACCGTTGATCAGTTCGGTCGCTTCCTCATAGCTTCTCTCTGATCAGTTGGTTTTCGCCCTATGGGCCTATATGCTACCGCTTTTTCAGTTCTGGTTGCTTCCCGATAGCTTCTCTCTGATCAGTTGGTTGGCCTAGGCTTGGTTACCGTATCTTAGTTTACCGCCTCGTGGTCACTACGTGATCACGAGTCAGCCAGGCGCCTACCAGTCCCCTTCCCCTCTCCCGCTCTCCCATAGAGTCGGGCGGGGGTGGGTCGGTCTGTCCTTGCTCGCCCAGCATGCCCGAGCCTGCCTCCCCCTTCCCCTCCACCGGAGGGGCCTGGGAGTCCGACAGTCCCTGACTGGTTCCGACCTCTCCGCTTCTCGGCTCGGCCGGGTGGTACGTTGTGGGGGGCTCTGGCCTTCCCCCCTCCGTTACTTCCTTGTCGCTCCGGGTTAGCGCGAGTCTGTATGTCATCTCGCCCTTCCCTCCTTACTAGAGCTCCTCCCTATCGGAGTCCTGGTATCCAGCGGAAGGGTATAGTCCACCATAGTTGGACCGGAGCATACAATAGGTCTTTACTAACCGTACCGTATTGCTGAGTTACTACACTCCGCTTCACTGGACCTAGTCCGGTTACTTGCATGTAGGTTTAAGTTATCTTTAAGTTTATCTTAAGTTTCTTAAACCATCCCCACCCCTCCCTTAGTATTTACCGGATCTCTCCGGGATTATAGCCTATTCAGGCAATGCAGGGAGGGGTTATGCCCAAATTTTTTCCGAGCTCCGCCACGTAACGGAGTTCTTTTGTCCTTAGTCTGTAAGTGTTACCCCTTTAAGATACTCATGTGTCTTCCCACTTACAGGCCACCAACTGTGAGCATCCGGGATGAGTTCGCTACACTTCAGGACCCCGTGGACACGAAGTTGCCGGTCCCATGCTCCATGTGCGACTCCGCACGGGGACATCCAGGTCTGGTACCATGAGACGTGTACCATATGTTACGATCTGGTGAGCCAGCTTTTGGAAGGCGTAAGTATTCCATCTCCGCTGCCGCTCCGCTTCTTTTAGTTCTTAAGTTTTCATCATTACTTTAACTTAAGGCATCTAGTTTAAGTTATATCCTAAGTTTTAGTTTTAAGTGGTTCTTAAATCTAAAATATATCCTCTCTTACAGGCTCCGGCAGTAAGAGATACGGCATTGGCTACCCTGCGGGCCTGGGTCGGAGGTTTTGGCAAGAACGCCGCCAAGGGTCAGCCCTACATACTGGAGAAGCGTTTAGCTTTGTTAATCTTCCCCGGAGGCAAGGCGACTGGGTACGTCGACCCGGTAGAGGCGGACCCCTCTATTGCCTTTATCCAACAACAGCTGGCGGCCTCCTTGACTGAACAAGACCAGGATATCTCCACGGATGTCGCAACCCTGGATATAAATGTTGAACCTATGGAGGTATAGACGACCTGTTGGTCGAGGTAAGTAATGCAGGTACCCAAGGGTCCCCCTTGGGAGTGACTGTTTCTTCTACCCCTGCAACTTCACCATCCTTCCCAGGCTTTACCGGTGATGAGTTATATACTCCTCCAGAGGCTTCGGTTAGGCCTAAGATCAAGTCTAAGCATATGACCTTGACTAAGACGTCATCGTCCTCGAAGAAGACGTCCTCGTCTTCTTCTTCGCGTAAGTCTCCGGCTCATAATCCCGGCCCAGACAGGTCTAAAGGGTCTAGCTCCGGCTCAAAGTCCTCAAAGAGTAAGCCTAAGGAGAAATCCCGCACCCCGGCAGTATCACCAGTTCCACTACCTTTGGTGCCTATTCAGAGTCTCCCCTCCACCTCCGCAGCAGCTCCGGCTCTGGACACCAATGCTGGCCTGTTGCAACAGGTGGGCGACTTGGTAGGCTCCCTTAAGACGAGTATGGAACATATGATATCTCGCCTGTCGGATAGGATAACTTCTCAGGATACTATTATAGCCGGCCTAAGAGAAGCCCCTCTTGCCTCTCCCTCAACCTCTAACACTAGTGGATCTCAGCTTCCCCCGTATGACTCGCTGCCCGCTTTCTCCATGAACAATCCTTGGAGAGTAGCGTCATATGCTCCCTTCCAAGATGGTCTCATCTCCGTACCGGAGTTTGGAACTCGAAGAATAGAGGACTTCGAGTTCTACCCGGAAGGCCTACAGCCTCCCTTCATAGGCTACGCTAGGCTCACGCCTTCGGCTATGGTTAGAGATGACAGGGTACCAAAGGAGACAGTCCTCTATTCTCGGGACCAGGCCCAACGAGAATGGCTTAGATGTCTAGACGACATGGACTGTTCGAATACCAAGATCCAACCATTCAAAAGTCCCTTTACCATTTTCACGATGGACGAAGGTACCCCGCTCCCTTTCCTTACCAAGATAGCGAGGTCGACCATCTCAGCAGCTCAGAAAGGGGAACCCATGCCTCAGCTGAAAGAAGCAGACCCCACTTCTCCGTTGCTCCCGTCAATTGGAGAATTATGGGAGGACTTGCCTAACACTTTCACAGCTGGCAAACTCAAACCTGACTGTGCTATGGAGCAGTTTGGTGAAAAGCTGCCAAGGCTCCCTGATAGTCTTATTCAAGCGGAGTTTGACTCGAAAACACGACTAGCCAGGTCAATCAACCTGATGGCTATGTCTGAGGTAGCAACCATGGCTTATGGTTCAGAACCAATTTTTAAGCTTATGACCAAAGCCCTGACTCAACGGTGCAGTCAGACATGTTCGAGTTTGCCACTGCTAGAACAAATTGCAGAAAGCATGTATTGCTAGAGGCAACCATTCGGCATGAACCGAATAGGTTACTTTCTTCTAACATCTGGGGCGCAGATCTCTTCCCAGAGGCTATGGTAAAGGAAGTACAAGCAGAGGCTACGAGGTTGAACCAAAGCCTTAAGGACCGTTGGGGTCTTACGGCTAGGAGAAGGCAAGACTTGACACCAAAAGGTAAGGGACAAAGGAAGCCTAGACGTTTCCAACCTTACCAAAAGAAGCAGCCGCGCTTCCCTCAACAAGTTCCTACAGTGCCGTTAGTGCAGACAGCTCAGCCCTCCACGTCTAAAGGGCAATCACAGCCTATTTATGTGATATCCCCTCAGCCTCAACCCTCCACCTCATACGCCATCTCTCCAGCTTACAATCCAGCCTTCGAGAGTCAAGCTTCTCAGAAGTATGACCGCTCGAACAAGGGAGGCAGAGGTAAGCGGTCCTTTCGTGGGAGAGGATCGGGAGGCCCCTTCAATAGGGGAAAGCACTTCAGAGGAGGTCGAGGGGGTTACCAGAACCAATGAGGAACTTCAGGTAGGAGGGAGGCTGTTTCACTTTCGCCACCGGTGGAACTTCAGCCAGTGGGCTCAGAGCATAGTGTCAAAAGGGCTGGGTTGGAGCTGGTTGACGAACCCACCTCCAGCCAGACCTTTCCGTCAACTTCCTTCCAAGGAATTGACAGAGTACGCAGAGGACCTCCTTCAGAAAGGAGCTATAGTCAAAGTCAAGAGATTAAAATTTCAAGGTCGCTTGTTCAGCGTCCCAAAGAAAGGCTCAAACAAAAGAAGGGTAATCTTAGACTTGTCCCGCTTAAACTTAGCCATCCGCTGCGACAAGTTCAAGATGCTCACGATCTCACAGGTGCGGACCTTACTTCCCCGTGGGGCTGTCACCACCTCTATCGATCTTACAGACGCCTACTATCATATCCCTATTGCAAGACACTTCCGTCCGTTTCTGGGATTCAAGATAGGAGACCAGACGTTCTCCTTCAAGGTAGTCCCGTTCGGGCTCAACGTGGCACCCAGGGTGTTCACGAAGCTAGCGGAAGTAGTAGTGCAACAGCTCAGAGCTCAAGGGATTATGGTAGTAGCGTATCTCGACGATTGGTTGATCTGGGCCCCATCAGTCGAAGAATGCAACAAGGCCACACTGAAAGTGATCCAATCCTAGAATATCTAGGATTCAGATAAACAGATCCAAGTCCAGACTCACCCCAGAGTCAAACTTTCAGTGGCTAGGCATTCAATGGAATCTATCCTCACACACTCTGTCGATTCCATCCACCAAAAGGAAAGAAATAGCGAAGTCAGTCAAGCAATTTCTAAGTCACAAACTAGCATACGAGGAGAGCTCAGGAAAGAATCCTCGGCTCTCTCCAGTTTGCTTCAGTAACGAACATCTTTAATGAAAGCCAAACTGAAAGATCTAACTAGGATCTGGCGCTCTCGAGCAAATGTCAGGTCCAGGGACAAGCTATCCTCAGTACCTCTGATTCTAAAGAACCGGCTTCGGCCTCCGTGGGCAAAAGTCAAGAATCGGTCCAGTGTCAGTCCCTCTTCCAGTTCCCTCCACCAGGGATTACCATCCACACAGCCGCGTCCTTAAGCGGCTGGGGAGGGTACTCCCAGGTCAAAAAGGTGCAAGGAATTTGGTCACCCCAGTTCCGTCAGTTCCATATAAACGTACTGGAGGCAATGGCAGTCTTCTTGACTCTGAAAAGATTACGCCCACCAAGGTACTCCCACATAAAGCTAGTCTTGGACAGCGCAGTGGTAGTACATTGCATAAACAGAGGAGGCTCCAAGTCACGTCATCTCAAATCACGTCATGATAGCCATCTTCTCCCTGGCAGACAAATTCAGTTGGCATCTTTCCTCCACCCACATAGCTGGAGTAAGAAACGTCATAGCAGACGCCCTATCCCGATCAGTACCCCTAGAGTCGGAATGGTCTCTAGACGAGAGTTCGTTCCAATGGATCCTTCAAAGAGTCCCAGGGCTACAGGTGGATCTCTTCGCATCACAAGCGAACCACAAACTACCGTGTTATGTAGCCCCCAACCTGGACCCTCTGGCTTACGCCACGGACGCCCTGGCTCTGGACTGGAACAACTGGGAGAAGATTTACGTCTTCCCTCCAGTGAATCTCCTTATGAAGGTCTTAGACAAACTCAGGACATTCAGGGGTCAAGTGGCTCTAGTAGCCCCAGACTGGCCGAAGAGCAATTGGTACCCCTGATCCTGGAACTGGGTCTTCGTCCCCTTCGGATCCCCAGTCCCAAGCTCTCCCAGTCAGTACAAACGAAGACTGTGTTCGCTTCCTCAGGATTCTCAAAACCCTAACTTTATGGATTTCATGAAGTTTGCGGCAAAAAGAGATGCGAATATTGACCCTCAGAATATTCTTTTCTGGAATCCGGATAAAAGGGATTCAACTTTGAGGCAGTATGATGCTGGCGTCAAAAAGTTAGCAATCTTCCTGAGAGAGTCAGATATCAGAATCATGACAGTTTAATTCTGCTATATCCTTTTTCAGATCTTTATTTGAAAAGGGTTTAGCAGCTAGCACGATTACGTCAAACAAGTCAGCATTGAAAAAGATATTTCAATTTGGATTTAACATAGACTTGACAGATACCTATTTCTCGTCTATTCCTAAAGCATGTGCTAGACTTAGGCCCTCTGTCAGGCCTACGTCAGTTTCATGGTTCTTAAACGATGTTCTAAAACTGGCTTCCGAAACCGATAATGACACATGCTCGTTTATGATGCTCCTAAGAAAAACTCTGTTTTTATTAAGCCTAGCTTCAGGAGCAAGAATTTCAGAACTGTCGGCTTTATCCAGAGATCCGGATCATATTCAATTCCTTCCCACGGGGGAAGTGCTACTTTCTCCGGAACGTAGCTTTTTAGCAAAGAATGAAGATCCTTTGATGAGGTGGGAACCTTGGAAGGTACTACCCCTTCCACAAGATGTTTCCCTTTGTCCGGTTTCAACCTTACGAGCCTTTCTATCCAGGACCTCCTCTTCCTCATCGGGGCCCCTCTTTAGGGGGGGAAAAAGGTGGTACTTTATCCACTAAAGGCATCAGGCAACAAATCCTGTACTTTATCAAACAAGCCAATCCTGACTCCTTTCCAAAAGCACATGATGTCAGGGCAGTAGCCACCTCAATTAATTACTTCCAACATATGAATTTTGCTGATTTAAAGAAGTATACCGGATGGAAATCGCCGACAGTGTTCAAACGTCACTACCTTAAGTCCTTGGAAGCTCTGAAATTCCCACCCAGCAGTAGCAGCGGGTAAAACTAGTTTCCCCTGACTCTAGCTAGATTATAGTAGAAGATTCAGTCCTCCTTTCTACCTGCCTCACCCAACAGTTCGTCTATTCCTGCCTTGTTCATTAACATTTACCTTGTGTCTTAGCTGCTTTATGATTGTATAAGTGCCCCTTTTGTCTGGTTAGGGACACTCACATCTGATTACCTACTGAATCTCATAGATGTTATCCCCTTATTTTTTATGCTAGGGGATACATCATAATGCAATGGTTACGGGTTTTGTATATTAAGTCATATACATTCCTAAGATATTTTATTTTATCATTGATCAAATATTTATGTAAATTTATACTAATTGCTATTTCTATTTTTGATACATGTTGTTACACAGATTTATTGTGATAGGTAATCATTGTACCTATTTGTATATATGTAAATTACCTTATATTATTAACATAATTAGATTTAAGGGTAATTTAAGCATAATTCTGATTTTGCTTTACTGTGTACTTGTATCTTTTTAGCAATTATATTCATTCTTTTATTTTGTATCTTTCATTTGAGACCTATTTTGTTTTATTTATATTTTATTTTACTTTGTTTACAATCTTGTGCTGTTTCTCTGGTACGATTTCGCGCAAGCGACACGAGCTGAGCCCAGAAAAAGGATTTTGACGTAAGGAAAAATCTATTTCTGGGGCGATTGGCTCGTGTCGCCAGCGAAATACCCCCCCTACCCATCCCTTCGCTCAAGATTGTCTGCTAACTTCAGGATGGCCACTAGAGGCGCAGCAGTCGCAAGCATGGGATGGTGTAGTAGTAGTACGAGCTGCTCCCTCTGTGGGACGGCTCCCCTCTTGGAGGGTTTTGTAGTGGAGATTTCTATTGGCATTTGGCTCGTGGTAGTGGTCTCACTCGCCTAGTGTTCATACCGACACCCTCCTAGAGGGTGAGCGAGTCAGTCATACTGACCTTTTTCTTTATTTTATTTATTCTCTGGTAGGTGTTAGTACATTTACCCTAGAAATAATAGATTAAAGGATTTTTCGCCGGGGGCCCGAGCCAATCGCCCAGAAATAGATTTTTCCTTACGTCAAAATCCTTTTTTTTTTTTTTTTTACAAAATTTCAATTTCTTCTCCACTTTCAACTTTCTGTTTTTTCATAGTATCAATTGGATCTTCCTTTTTGCTTACTCCTGCTAGTACTAAAAGCCTCTTTAATAAATAACTATCCAAGGAAGATTGCTTCTGCCTGCTTTTCAAAATGCTCCTGAAACGACTCAGGCAAACGTCATCGAACTACACAAGCATACGACCTGTGTAAGCCTTTTTGGGGTGTCTCTTTTCTGCAAATGATTGCACCTTATGAAAAGCAGCTAGAGCATCCTTAATTTCTGCCGTTGTCATAGGGTCATCCTCCTCCTCCTCGCCGCTGCTAGAGAACTCTTCTTGAACGACGTTATGTTGCATGGCCTCCAACTCCTTCAGGTCATCCGTCGTAAGCTCCTCTTGGTGCTCCTCAAGAAGGCATCAGGCCAGTTTCCTCCACGAAGAATTCAGGGTTCGTCTCGAAACCTCCTGCCAAGCTTGATTGATGAGTCGGATGCACATCACAACATCGAAACGCTCTTTCCAAAATTCATGCAAGGTGAGGTTTGAGGTATCAGTGATGTCGAAACATCTCTTGAAAAGATGTTTCGTATACAGCTTCTTAAAGTTCGATATCACTTGCTGGTCCATGGGCTGGAGGAGAGGGGTGGTGTTAGGCGGAAGATAAAGAACCTTGATAAACGAATACTACACTAGGATATCCTCAAGGCCAGGAGGGTGAGCAGGGGCATTGTCCAACAACAGCAGACATTTCAGAGGGAGGCGCTTCTCTTCCAAGAATTTCTTCACTGTCGGGCCCAAACATAGATTTACCCACTCCGTGAACAAAAGTCTCGTTACCCATGCTTTCGCATTAGCCCTCCACATCACTGGAAGCTTCGCCTTTAGCACTTTGTGGACCTTGAAGGCTCGAGGAGTCTCCAAATGATAGACAAGTAGGGGCTTCACCTTGCAATCCCCACTGGCGTTCGAACAAGTGCGAGCGTAAGCCTGTCTTTCATAGGCTTATGCCCGGGTAGCTTCTTCTCTTCCTGCGTGATGTACGTCCGATGAGGCATTTTTTTCCAAAAAAGGCCAGTCTCATCACAGTTGAAGACTTGCTGAGAACTGTAGCCTTAATAAAGGCTTCAGCCGCTTTTGTGTCCGAGCTGGCCGCCTCCCCATGCCACACCACCGAATGGATGCCAGTCCGTTAACAGAATTTTTTGAACCACCCATGAGAAGCCTTGAACTCTGGGTTGGGCATCGATGTCCCTTCTCCTCCGTCGTCTTCGGCCTGGGCAATCAAATCGCTGAAAATAGTGCTGGCCTTGTGGGAGATTGCCGTCTGGTTTATCGTATCGCCAGTGATTTCTTTGTCTTTTACCCAGAAAAGAAGCAGCCTCTCCATCTCATCGTGCACGTGGCTCCTCTTGTTAGACAAAATAGTCACGCCCTTGGAAGGTGTAGCTGCTTTGATGGCATCCTCCTGCTTAAGGATGGTGCCTATTGTCGATGGATTTCGGCTGTATTCCTTGGCGAACACACACTATCGCATGCCAGCTTCATACTTTTTTATTATTTCCATTTTTGTCTCCAAAGAAAGCATCCTCTTCTTTCCTACTTCAGCTTTCTTGGGACCCATGACTACGTGTATACTGTATGTAATTAAGTTATGTAACATATACGTATGAAGTAAAGTTCTCACACAACACGATAAAGTAGTACTACAACGAAATCACTAACGAATTTACGTTAGTAAACGAAATTGTATGGAACGAACGAATTCCGCGTGCTTACGATACTGATGATGCCGCCAAGTGGCCGAAAAAGCATGCTGCTACATACGATGCATGATGGGATCATGGGAGAGATGCTGACCAATAGGAGAGCAGGATCTTATGGAGGTGGCTAGCATCAGGAACCAATGGGAGAGTGGGAGGATGGTGGCGAGTCTACTAAGTTGACGGCGCTCAAGTTTTAAAATTGTCATCGGTGGTCCTGGCGAATCTCGGTAATTTACAGCAACAACCTTTCGTATCTTGAACAATTTTCATATGTAGAGCAAAACAAAAAAATCTTCGTATTTGCTTTCGTATCTCGAGTTTTTCGTAAGTTGAGCTTTTTGTATGTCGAGGTACCACTGTATTCAGGCCTGGTGCCAGGACCAAGTTGTGGGCCAATGACTCACAAGCTCATTAACACAACATGTACTCATAACATTTTTGTCAGCTTCCTTCATGCAGATAGCACAGTGAAACCAAAGACGGTGAACAATTGCCATAAATGATGAAAAATTGGTACATATTGTTCTTCCATCATAGTGTTCACTTTGTCTTGCAGCTAATAACAGACATCATACATATCAACTTCCTACCTGTGGTCATACCCTATTGATCTTTTAAATCCATTGTTATAAAATATACTTTAATGTTTAACAGATTGAGAGGATGCTAAGGAAGTAACCTGATAATTGTGAATGTCAAAGGAGATACTATACTAATTTAAAAGAATTCATAAATACATAAGATGGCTTTCACTGAAAGAGCAAAAGTTTAGGATAGAAAGTAGATCATGATGACTAGCTTATTCTGATGAGAATACTGTAATAACAGTAGTGTACATATTAGTATTTTACTTTTTCACAGGTTGAGATATTTATGCCAGTTGTAATCCGACCTAATCTTGTAAGGTTTAATTGGTCTCTTCCACAAGAAGAAGAAAATGGTGTTCTTTCTGAATTTACCATTAAGTACGGAATTAAGGTGAGTCTGAACATGAAAAATAAGTAAGTATCAAATACATAATAAATTAGTTGCCTAATTTTTATAAAACTATTACTTCAAGAAACCTTTACAGAGATACATATAGGATCTCCAGTGTTAATTTTATTTAATAAAAAATATTTTAACATATATTTCATTTTAAAAGAATATGGAATTATTTTAGATAACTATTGTTTGGACTGAAGTAAGTTTTACTATTTATACGAGTTTCCTAAAAATTATAACGTATTTGCATGACCTATACCCTACTTCACAGAATTCATCTGTAATGAATGAAGAAAAATTTACCCCTGAAGAGTTTAGTGGCACAATCAGAGGTCTTATTCCGGGGGAAACTTACACCTTCCAAATTGAAGCTAGAAATAAGAAGGGCCCGGGAAGAATCAAGACTTATGAACTGACAATGCCCATTTGGGGTGAGTATTATGTATAAATGTATAATCTCTAGAAAAAAAATCCAATTCAGGGATTACAATTAGACATTCCCATTGAAAATAATATTGTTTTGTGGAAGACAGATCCATGTTAGGGTAGGCTCCACTTTGGAGGGGTGCCGATCGTAAGAGATCGTAAAAATATTTGCCAAAAATACACTAATCAAAACAGGCTAATGAATTTATCAGGCATTATTTGCACTATAATAACGCATATTCTCTTTGAGTTTTATCATCCTACAGGGAAAATAAATGATTTTATGAAAAAAAATGTGAAATTCAGGGCCCCTTGTATTGAAGGTTATTTGATGATCGGTGAGAAACTACAGTCTTGAATAGAAATTCGGTCTGACAGAATGTTTGTATATCCCCTGGGAGCATGCACATAAAGTATTATCAAAATAGAACAGTAAGTAAGCACGTAATAACAAAAAAAAGAGCAACAACTTCAGGTAAGTTCAGCGAAAGCCCCGCCGAAAAATAAGGCTATAGCTAGGAAGAAATATTCATAAAAAATTCAAACCTCGATTTAGGGACAAAACCTTCGGAGATATTGTAGTTATTATGTCACTTGATAGCCTAAAACATCTAAAAATTATATTATGTTAGGGACAATCAAAGAAAACCCCCCCCCCCCCCCCCCCCCCCCCCCCCTTCCCGAAAAAACCAAACCAGAGAAAAAAGCGATTTTTTCTGAGGACAAGAAACTTGAAAAATTTGTTTAGACACCCCTAAAATGGTTCTCTGAGATGAAACTACTCGTTAAGAAAGGAAACAAAACGTAGAAAAGACATCGACCAATTTAGAGGGATACTATACTATGTTTTTTTATATTTGCGATTTCCATATTTATCGGCTGCGCTTTCGCTTCAGTTGTTGCTCTCTTTTTTGTTGTTGTTACGTGCTTATTTACTGTTATATTTTGATAATGATTTATGTGCATGCTCCCAGGGGATATACAAACATTCTGTCAGACCGAATTTCTATTCAAGACTGTAGTTTCTCACCGATCACCAAATGACCTTCAGTACATTTTTTTTCTTAAAATCATTTTTTTCTTAAAATCATTTATTTTCCCTGTAGGATGATAAAACTCACAGAGAATATGCGTTATTATAGTGCTAATAATGCCTGATAAATTCATTAGCCTGTCTTGATTAGTGTATTTTTGGCAAATATTTTTACGATCGGCACCCCTCCAAAGTGGAGCCTACCCTTTAATTAAGCATTTTGAATTGGTGTTTATCATTTGCCTGTAATTTTAATATATACCAGATTTTTTATAGCATAGCTGCTGTTTGTCCTCAAAGGAGTTACTATTATGGTACTAGAAGGGATCCATAAGATAGACCAACCAATTTCAAAGAATTCTCTTCTAGTTGGTTCTGGCCAATATAGTGCTCATTGACACTGACAGAGTATAGGATTCAAGACAAGAGGGTTCTTTTTCTTGTCTACAGTGACTGCCTAGGTTTGTGTTGTCTTAACCTGCAGACTTGGTGACCACACAGCATATGTCATCCACTATCATGACAGCAGTTGGCTCTGTGTCTGACCGAATATCCATTATTCTTTTGGTCTTTGTTATATAAGGACCCAGCTAGAATGGGGGCGTATAAGTGCTCCAAGATCTTATCTGTTCGTCATAGAATAACAAAACTATGAAACAAGCTAAGTTCATGGGTTTATTCTTAGTGAAAATTTTTATTTTTAAGTTTTTTAACTGATAACGTATTTCGCTGAATCTGTGAGCCAGTGTCTCCTACAGGGTGAGAATTATGAGAATTGTTTGTTTTGTGTATGAAATAAGCTAGCCTCCGTCTTTGCAAGCTGGCAAACAATATAATTATATTGAAGTAATACTTTTAAACAATGTTGTTCATAATGACCTTTGGTACTATATGACCTATCTTAGTATTTAGGGATCCTAATGGGATCCATCTGGGTTACTTAGTAGATATGCAAAGCTACATACTTCCTTTAATATTAAGCCTAAACAGCCATATAGCTCTGTAAAATTGTAGAATAGTTTTTTGTGATAAACCAACTTTTGACTGTGTTCTACTTCCAAACCTTGATGTTGAGTAAAACCAATTGGTTAATTACAATAGGCAGTCCCCAGTTATTGGTCGATTTGGTTAATGGCAACCTGGTTTTATGGCACTAAACAAGCGCCATAAAACCTGTAGCCAAAACATTTATGTGGACCCTATGGGGCACACAACATGATTTTGTAGTGTCTCATAAAGGTTAGAATGGAGACATGGGCGTATTCCAACATGTTACTCCTGGGAAAGTTGCGCGCCTAAAGGATCCGTCCAACAACAACAAAAGAGGGGACAACAGCAGCAAGAGCATCCCTTTCAAAGTGGGCAAAGACGCTCATATGAATGGCAGGGTGGGAAAGAGAAAAGAGGGGTATGAGGAGGTACACAAAGGCCTTGGGATTGGAATTAGAAATGAAGATGGGGATTATACATTGGAGAGGGTTCAGAGTTTTGAATTGATATTATGAACATATGGTTTCAGAAGTTGGCTTAGTATTTGTTAACATATGAAAGTGAAGTCTAAAGAACAAATAGTAGATTACATCCTGGTTAGAGAAGCCAACAAAAGCAATTTGACAAACTGCAAAGTGATCTTGGGAGAAGCATGTATTGAACAACATAGGTTGGTGGTGTTGGATTTGAAAATGAGAGGGAGGAAACCCACAAAGAGAAAGAGGAGATCTAGAATTAAGATTTGGGAACTTAAGGGAGAAAAGGGGAGCAATTTAGTTAGACTGTGAGAGAGAGATGGCTGGAAAGGGGGAATGTAGAAGTTGGACAGGGTAACAGAGTTGAAAATATCTGGGCAGGCATGAGAGAAATATGTGTGGGAGTGTCGAGAGAAAAGTGGTGGTGGAATGGAGAAATGCAAGAATCAACTAATAGGAAATCAAAAGCATTTAAGGACTGGAAAGTAAGGCATGCACAGGGTGAAGAGAAAAGAGATGCAAGAAGGAGGATAGGTATGGCTATTTGATGGGTGGCAGAGCAGTTGAATGAAAAACTAGGAACAAAAGAGGGAGAAAAGGATAGTATCTGTAAGATTTCAAACTTGAGGAAAAGGCAGAGACAGGATTTGAGTACATTGGGTGTCATCAACGATAGAGATGGAAATATATTGTCTAGGGATGAAGACATTAAGAAGAGATGGAGAGTATTTTGAACAACTTTTAAATACTGAAAATGAGAGATAGGAGAAGGGGGAAGTACATAGGGTGGAGGGGCCAGTGATAGAGATACAGGATAGAGAGGTGAAGAGAGCATTAAGTACAATAAAGAATGGTAAAGCACCAGGTCCATTGGAGTTCCAAATTGAAATGCTCAAATTACTAGGTACAGAGGGGGAGCAATGGATACTAAATTTATTAAAAGCTATAAGGGAAGAGGAAAAAATGCCAAGGGACTGGGAGGAGAGTCTATTCGTATATATATACAAGCAGAAGGGAGATGTCATGGATTGTGGTAACTAGAGGGGAATTAACCCTTAAACACCTATTGGATGTATTTTACGTCTATGAAAATTGTCTGCCAGGTGCTTCATTGACGTAAAATACTTTGACAATAAAAGGTTTTTTTAAATATTCGTGGAAAAATAGTTATAGGCCTACTTGGCGAAAAATTTTGAATCTTGTGCCTTGAGGGATGCTGGGAGTTCACGGATCAAGCTGTTGTTTTATTTACAAGCGTTACCAAGGCGCGCATGCGCGAATTTCTTTCTTCTCGCACTAAAAAGCATCAGCTACACATCTCAGAAATTATTTTGTCACTTTGTCGTAATTTTTGCACCGTTTTATATTAGCCGTTACATAGAGTTTTATATATGAAAATGTGTGCCATTTCATGAAGAATACAACAAAAACAACCTATGGTTGTAGCTTTTATCAGTTTTGAAATATTTTCATATACATCACGATAAGTGCAAAAATTTCAACCTTCGGTCAACTTTTGACTCGACCGAAATGGTCGAAAAACGCAATTGTAAGCTAAAACGCTTACATTCTAGTAATATTCAATCATTTACCTTAATTTTGCAACAAATTTGAAGTCTCTAGAACAATATTTCGATTTATGGTGAATTTTTGAAAAAACTTTTTCCTTACGTCCACACGGTAACTCCACCGAAAAAATCAGAAATTCTTTTGTCTGATTGTCAAAATGTTTGCACCGTTTTATATTAGCCGTTACATAAAGTTTCATATATGAAAATGTGCGCAATTTCTTGTAGAATACAACAAAAAAAATAACCCATGGTTGTCGCTTTTATAAGTTTTGAAATATTTTCATATAAATAACAATAAGTGCCAAAATTTCAACCTTCGGTCAACTTTTGACTCAACCGAAATGGTCGAAAAACGCAATTGTAAGCTAAAACTCTTACATTCTAGTAATGTTTAATCATTTACCTTTATTGTGCAACAAATTGGAAGTCTCTAGCACACTATTTCGATTTATGGTGAATTTTTGAAAAAACTTTTTCCCTACGTCCGCGCGGTAACTCTCGCAAAAAAATCATAAATTCTTTTGTCAGTTTGTCGTGTTTGTCGTAATGTTTGCACCGTTTTATATTATCTGTTACATAAACTTTTATATATGAAAATGTGCGCAATTTCATGTAGAATACAATGAAAAACAGCCCATGGCTGTAGCTTTTATCAGTTTTGAAATATTTTCATATAAATAACGATAAGTGCCAAAATTTCAACCTTTGGTCAACTTTTGACTCCACCGAAATGGTCGCAAAACGCAATTGTAAGCTAAAACTCTTACATTCTAGTAATATTCAATCATTTAACTTAATTTTGCAACAAATTGGGAAGTGTTTAACACAATATTTCGATTTATGGTGAATTTGTGAAAAAAATATTTTCCTTACGTCTGTGCGGTAACTGCCGAAAAATCAGAAATTCTTTCATCAAATTGTTGTAATTTTTGCACCGCTTTATATTAGCCGTTACATAAAGTTTTATATATGAAAATGTGCGCAATTTCATGTATAATACATATAAAAGCAACCCACGGTTGTAGCTTTTATCTATTTTGAAATATTTTCATATAAATCACTATGTGCAAAAATTTCAACCTTCGGTCAACTTTGACTCAACCGAAATGGTCGAAAAACGCAATTGAAAGCTAAAACTCTTACATTCTAGTAATATATTGAATCATTTACCTTCATTTTTTCAACAGATTGGAAGTCTCTAGCACAATATTTCGATCTATGGTGAATTTGTGAAAAAAACTTTTTCCTTACGTCCACGCCGCAGTAACTCTGCCGAAAAAATCAGAAATTCTTTCGTCAGATTGTTGTAATGATTGCACCGTTTTATATTAGCCGTTACATAAATATGTCTGCAATATCATGTAGAATACAACAAAAAACCGTTGTAGCTTTTATCAGTTTTGAAATATTTTCATATAAATCATGATAAGTGCCAAAATTTCAATCTTTGGTCAAATTTGACTCGACCGAAATGGTCGAAAAACGCAATTGTAAGCTAAAACTCTTACATTCTAGTAATATTGAATCATTTACCTTCATTTTTACAACAAATTGGAAGTCTCTAGCACAATATTTCGATTTATGGTGAATTTGTGAAAAAAACTTTTTCCTTACATCCGCGCGGTAACTGCCGAAAAAATCAGAAATTCTTTCATCAGATTGTCGTAATATTTGCACAATTTTATATTAGCCGTTACATAAAGTTTTATATATGAAAATGTGCGCAATTTTACCTAGAATACAAAAAAAACAACCCATGGTTGTAGCTTTTATCAGTTTTGAAATATTTTCATATAAATAACAATAAGTGCAAAAATTTCAACCTTCGGTCAACATTTGACTCGACCGAAATGGTCGAAAAACGCAATTGTAAGCTAAAACTCTTACATTCTAGTAATATTCAATCATTTACCTTAATTTTGCAACAAATTCGAAGTCTCTAGAAATATTTCGATTTATGGTGAATTTTTGAAAAAACTTTTTCCTTACGTCCGCACGGTAACTCCACCGAAAAAATCAGAAATTCTTTTGTCAGATATTGATTGTCATAATGTTTGCACCGTTTTATATTAGCCGTTACATAAAGTTTCATATATGAAAATGTGCGCAATTTCTTGTAAAATACAACAAAAAACAACCCATGGTTGTAGCTTTTATCAGTTTTGAAATATTTTCATATAAATAACAATAAGTGCCAAAATTTCAACCTTCGGTCAACTTTTGACTCAACCGAAATGGTCGAAAAACGCAATTGTAAGCTAAAACTCTTACATTATAGTAATGTTCAATCATTTACCTTAATTGTGCAACAAATTGGAAGTCTCTAGGACACTATTTCGATTTGTGGTGAATTTTTGAAAAAACTTTTTCCCTACGTCCGCGCGGTAACTCTCCCGAAAAAATCATAAATTCTTTTGTCAGTTTGTCGTGTTTGTCGTAATGTTTGCACCGTTTTATATTATCCGTTACATAAAGTTTTACATATGAAAATGTGCGCAATTTCATGTAGAATACAATGAAAAACAACCCATGGCTGTAGCTATTATCAGTTTTGAAATATTTTCATACAAATAACGATAAGTGCCAAAATTTCAACCTTTGGTCAACTTTTGACTCCACCGAAATGGTCGCAAAACGCAATTGTAAGCTAAAACGCTTACATTCTAGTAATATTCAATCATTTACCTTAATTTTGCAACAAATTGGGAAGTGTCTTAACACAATATTTCGATTTATGGTGAATTTGTAAAAAAAATATTTTCCTTACGTCTGTGCGGTAACTCTGCCGAAAAATCAGAAATTCTTTCATCAAATTGTCGTAATTTTTGCACCGTTTTATATTAGGCGTTACATAAAGTTTTATATATGAAAATGTGCGCAATATCATGTATAATACATCTAAAAGCAACCCATGGTTGTAGCTTTTATCAATTTTGAAATATTTTCATATAAATCACTATAAGTGCAAAAATTTCAACCTTCGGTCAACTTTGACTCAACCAAAATGGTCGAAAAGCGCAATTGTAAGCTAAAACTCTTACATTCTAGTAATATTCAATCATTACCTTCATTTGAAACAAATTGGAAGCCTCTAACACAATATTTCGATTTATCGTGAAGTTTTGAAAAAACTTTTTCCTTACGTCCACGCGGTAACTCTGCCGAAAAAATCAGAAATTCTTTCATCAGATTGTCGTAATGTTTACACCGTTTTATATTAGCCGTTACATAAAGTTTTATATATGAAAATGTGCACAATTTCATGTAGAATACAGCCAAAAATAACTCATGGTTGTAGCTTTTATCAGTTTTGAAATATTTTCATATAAATCACGATAAATAGAAAAAAATCTATATTCGGTCAACTTGAACTCGACCAAAATGGTCGAAAACTGCAATTGCAAGCTACAACACTTACAGTCTATTAATATTCAATCAATTACCTTCACTTTGCAACAAACGGAAAGTCTCTTGGACAATATTTCGATTTATGGTGAATTTTTGAAAACTACTTTTTTTTACGTCCGCCGTTACGAATTCATGCATCATATTGTGATAATATTTTCTATGTATTGCTTTGATCGTTTTACAACTTGTTATATATCAAAATCACCGCAATTTAGTGTACAATGCAACGAAAAAAATGAACTCATTAGCTTTAACCGTTTTGCTCACAGCGCGATTTGTATACAATTATATATGAAATTGTTTTTCACGCTGTCATATATTCCAATATTTATATATGATAATGATATTTTTTTCATTTTTGATGGTTGCATACTAAACTTCAGGCAATGACAAAAAAGGAGCCAAAAATTAACTCTTAATCTTGAAAACTAAGTGTGCTGTGATTTTTTTTTAAAACTTTTTTTCCGCTTTGGCGCTCACTCCCGAACCCCGCCGGCATACGGGAGACACTTTCGGAAATACCGGCTCGGCGTTTAAGGGTTAAATTAACAGAGCATGGATTGAAAGTTTTAGAGAGTATACTGGGCGAGAGATTAAGAGACTGTAAAGATTGGGAAACAGTAGTATGGATTCATGAGAGGAAGAAGGACGGTGGATCCCATCTTCATAGTAAGAAAGCTACAGGAAAAGAGACTAGAGGGAAACCAGAGGCATATGATAGAATCCCAAGAGAAGTGATGTTTTGGTGTTTGAGGAATAGGAAAGTCCCACAAAAGTTGGTTAGGCTGGTCGAGATGATATATCAAAGAACGAGCACAAAGGTAATAACAGCAGTTGGGGAAACAGAAAACTTTGAAGTTACTGTTAGATTACACCAGGGGTCAGCATTAAGCCCATTTTTGTTTGTGCTGGTTTGTGTTGAATGGAGAGACCAAGAATGAAATGCTGTGGGAGTGCTTGTATGCCTATGATTGGTGATTACTGCTGAAGATGAGGAGGACCTACAGAGAAGGGTAGAAGAATGGCAGGAGTCTTTGGAGAGGGGTGGCTTACAGGTGAATGTGAATAAAACAGGTTTTGGTGAGCACTAGAGAAGATAGACAGAATAGTAATGGAAGAAAGAAGTGGCTCGATTATAAAATGGGCGGAAAAGTTTAAATACTTAGAATCTACTTTTAAGCCAAGAGGGAGGGTGTGAGGCTGAAGTTGACAGTAGGATAAAAGCAGCATGGGGGAAGTGGAGAGATGTAGCTGGAGTAGTATGTGATAAGAAAATGCCAATCAACTAAAAGTCAAGATCTGTAGCACAGTGATAGGAACAGTGCTAATGTATGAATCGGGAACATGGGTTCTAAGAAGAAAAGAGGAAGTAAAGCTTAAGAGAACAGAGATGAAAATGCTGAGGTGGATTATGTGAATATTGCTGCTTGAGAGATTGGAAAATTATGAAATAAGAAGAAGAGCAGACTTAGTAAAGATTTCAGATGTGATAAGAGAGTAACGATTGAGATGGTATGGGCATGAGTTAAGAATGGATGATGAGGATGGAGTAAAGAGGGCTTGAGAAGAACCTGTTAGGGGAAGAAGATCGAGATGGAGACCGAGAATTAGATGGTGAGATAAAGTGAACAAAGATATGGAGAGAAGAGGTTTGGTGGAGGATGATGCCTTAGATAGAAGGCAGTGGAAAAGGCGCATCAGGCAACCGACCCCTTAATGTAGGGATAACGGTGGGAAAGATGAGGAAAGATGCTCATACCGGGGAAAAAGAAAATTAATTCTTGTAATTACTATTAAAGGCGAGGGAAAAGGTGGAGCTCAATATAAATGGTATGGTTGGGACTTGGCTTCTACAGCACCATATGCAATGGAAGTCCTCCCCTTGTGGACACAGTACTATTAACCTAAATGGGTTAAGGTGGAAATGGTCTCATCCTCCCAATAAGCAGCCCCTCTTTGGAAGATTATGAGCAGAAGGCCCTTTTAAAAGGAGCCTCAGAGAAAAATACATATATTTGTCACCAAGCACGTCTCTTCAGTGACCCCAAGAAGGACTCCTCCAAACGAAGAATGATCCATGACCTCTCAAAACTGAACAAACATATTGTTTGCCATAAGTTCCCAAATGACTGCTGTTGTCCAAGTACATATAATCATTCCACAAGGGACATGGATCATTTCTGTAGGCCTGAAAGACGCTATTGAAACGTCCCTATTGCTGTCCCCTTCCGTCCCTTCTTAGTGTTCCAGATAAGGAAAGGTAACATACAGATTCAAGGTCACGCACCTTTTGGTAGATCATTGCCCCAAGAATCTTTACAAAATTGACAACAGTGGTTGTCCAGGAAATCCGAAAAGAAGTAATTCAACTGGTATTCTATCTAGACAATTAGCTAGTCTGGTGGCCTACCAGAGAAGCATAGTAGTCAACAGACTCCAAGCAAAAGGCTTTCAAATATATTGGAAAAAATCCCACCATACAACCAGCAAATGCTTTCAGTGGCTGGGACTTGTTGGGAAACTCTTCATGGCCACTTATCTTTCCCCGCCATTACTCAGAAGAGAATAAGGAAGGAAGTCAAAAGGTCCCTGGCACAGCCCAGCATTTCCAGACATCAGGTGGAGCATATAAAAGGCCTTGTTACAGTTCACATCTGTGGTAGACTAATCCTCAGACTGCAACTAAAAATGTAAACAAATTTAGACTTGCATACAAGAAAAAAGATTTGCAATTGACTTCATCAAAGGAGACTAAAGTTGGGAAATACTCTGGCAAAACAGGTTGCCCTGAGTCTTCTGTATGTATAAGTGATAATACACATGGATGCCTCCTTGGCAGGTTGGGGAGGCCATTGGGAAGATTGTCAGGTAGCAGGGAGGTGGTCACCTACCCTGAGGAAGTGTCATATCAACTTTTTGGAGATAATAGATGTCTTCCTATCTCTTAGAAAACAGACCCTCTATCAAGTGACACTTGCCTTCAGTTCACCTTGCAAGGTTGTTCAGTGTATTAGCAGACCCTCTATCAGGGGATACAACAGCCTTAACTAAGTGAATGTTAGACAATTACTCCTCAATCAATTGCCAACATGTTTCCACATCCAGAAGTGGACCTGTTTGCCTTGTAAGAACCACCAACTTCTAATGTACGTATGTGTGTCTGAACCTGCATAATTAAGCAATAGCAGACTGGGGACAAATGAAGGATGGTACTGTATATGGGAGAGCAGTGATGGTTCAGACACCTTTTTTTTATTTCTATCTAGAAGTAAGAGTTTAAGAAGCAGAGATGTCATTGACATGTCAATGTGTAACCTCGTCATCCTACATTTACGAGTGAATGTGGTTTGTCGTATACTTTACTATACTTGAAGCTATATATCTTATTTAAAAAGTTTCCGAAAACGTCCAAATCATCTCTACCCATGGTAATGATTTGGACAAGAGCATGGGATGATTCGCATAATTATTATAATTGATATTTACCTTCAAGTCAGATGATAAATGAAACATAAATATCTTACGAAATGTTTAACTGAAATACTCAAAATCAACTTAAAAAGATATTCTCTCCCTTGGTGATTGGCAGACAGAAAATGTAACTGAAATCCACGATGTTTGTTGAGAATAAATATTAAAGTTGGCTTAAAGAATATTGTACCCTTCAAGACAAAAACTAAATGAAATATCCTCGCCAGCCAATGATTAAATAACCAAAATATTTGAATTTATTATCTCCATGAGTCAACACCAAACACAAAATATAATTACAATACGAAATTTGCTGTGCCTAAATCTTATTTAATGTTGGCCTAATGAACTTTGAAATACCCCTGTTTTCTTTTAATACTATGCTGAACTAGGTTTTGGAAGCATTCCAATTACTGCCTCTCTACCAATAATTGCTTTATCCTCAATTTATAGAAATGTAAAACTATTAGTAACAAATTTCTGTAATTTTCTTAAATAAGAAATTTGAAATTCATCATACTTGTGTAAATTGCTGATTAATTTACCTACATAATAGACTTTGCTACAAAACAAAGTCTCCCTCCTCTGGGAATTTATCAATGAAACCAACTTCTGTGTCTTCGATCTCCTCCGCTAACAATTATTATTAAGCACGGAACAATTACTGTTAAGCATGGCTATTGAGAGATCTTTAAGACGATGATGAGGGTCTTCTTCAAGTTTTGGCCTCTGTGTCTAGCGTTTTAGTATTTTTTCTTGCTTTGTGATGTTCTTAAGGTATCATTTCCAAACTATTTCCTTCTTGGCTGGGATTTTTGGCTTTTACTTCTGTTTTTTCTGTTTATGCTCAAGCTTTTCCTCTAAACTCCTGAAGTGTATTTTCTACAGTAGCAGCATTCCTTTCCCTATTGGTTTTCTTCTTATACTGTCGTCCCATGATAGGCTTTAAGGAACTACAATCAATCTGAAGCAAAGGATACGGTATTTTTCTTTGTAATGAAGGTCATATGATGGGTTTATAAAGTGCTTTATAGGGTAATGAGGTTAATGAATGGTTACACAAAATATAACGTAAATATTGTTTGTGAAAATCTTTTGTTTCTTTATCGGAATTCATAATTAGTAAAGTATTTCCATCATCCCTATCCTAGACTGTCCGAACCATCTCCCACAGATCATAACCATTTGATGACATCCTCAGCCTATGTCCTTTGAGATTACAGGCGAGTAACAGCTACAAAACCTTCGTCATACAGTACAAATACACACCCAAGCTGATAATCAATTCCTTTATCATATTCACTACACCACACCTTACGATTCAAATGCCAAAAATGACATAGGAAATGAGAAAAACCACAACATTTGACCTCTATACTAAAGTATGCATTATCTCTCAACCAAAGTCCATGTATCAATGGTAAACAAACTCTCGCAATTTCACATGATTTTTTGGAGCTGAGGGCCCCTTACGTTTTCCAGGAAATGTACTGTCCAGACCATTCCACTGTCCGAATCATCACTGCTCTCCCCCTACCTTTCCCTCCATTGTCTTTGAACAAACTTGTATAACTTTCAATGGAACTGCTTACTTAACCCTGGATAGGTATCGTTATTTGACCACCCTGTTTAGGTGCAGTAGGGTAGAGCTCGACCCCGGCTCAAAAAAAAATTGAGAAAAATTTATTTGTGCATTAATCTGTATTGTTTGACTTCCTAAAATTACTTCAAAGAATGCTAAAACCTACTGAAAAGATAAATAATACCCAACTACAAGTTAACTATTTACAAAAATTAAATTATAAAAATATTTATAAAAAATACAAAAATACACACACACACACACACACACACACACACATATATATATATATTGTATATAATATAATATATTATATATATATAGATATATATATATATATATATATATATGTATATGTATATAAAGTAGTACCTCGAGACACGAAATTAATCCGTTCCAAGCCCTCCAAAAACACCCCAGTAAATTTCATAATAAAGCTAAATTGACCTATAAACAATGAAATACTACAACAATTTGGACCATTCAATACCTAAATTAATAAAAAAATACAAAATATAACCTGTAAATAAAGTGTATATTAGTGTACATGGTAAGAAATATACTGTACGTAAAATGTGGAAGCTTACCTTTCGAGTGAGACTACGTACATACGTAACTATCCAAGGAAGATTGCTTCTGCCTACTTTTCACAATGTTCCTGTGTGAGCCTTTTCGAGGGGTGTCTTCTACAAATGATTGCACTTTATGAAAAGCGGCTTTAATTTCTGCAGTTTTTTTTCTTTTGTACTACATATGTATGTATGTATGTACACTTTAAAAAATATATACGTACGTACTACATACGTAACTATCCAAGGAAGATTGCTTCTGCCTACTTTTCACAATGTTCCTGTGTGAGCCTTTTCGGGGGGTGTCTTCTACAAATGATTGCACTTTATGAAAAGCTGCTTTAATTTCTGCTGTTTTTTTCTCTCTTTCTTTTTTGATTAACTTTTTTTTTTACTTTTTTTTTTTACTTTACGTAGGGTTTTTTTTTTTTTTTTTCTTTTTACAGAATTTCAACTTTCTGTTTTTTATCACTTGGTTCTTCTTTTGCACCTCATGACTCTGTTGGCCCTGGTGTCCATCAAAACCCTGTTCAACCAAATGCTCTCTCTGCAACTGATTTGGGTACTGAATGTTCGGCTACTGACCTTCAACATAAACTGAAGTGCCTTCATTATACGTATACATACTGGTATGCATGTTGTAAATGATTGGTCTACACCCTCTGTTCAGCAGGGAGTGGAGATTTCTACCAAACCTTGCAAAGTTTTCCAGTTACCCATGAGAGAGACCTTGATCACTTATCCCATTTGAGAGATCTTGGTCACTTTTTTTTTAAATATTACGTACACATTGACGATCCTGAAAACGAATACCGCGTGCGTACTATAACAATGCTGGTACCGAGTGGCCGAGCCACGCCACCACGTGTACATAGTAGATGCATGATGGGAGGGACGCTGGCCAATAGGAGAGAAGGATTTCATGGCCGCCACTAGCATCAGGAACCACTGGGAGAGCAGGAGGATGGTGGCGAGTCTACTAGTACTAAGATGGCGGCGCACGCCGCGATTTTCAAAATTGTTATCCGGGCGAATCTCGGACTTTCAGAAACCTTCCGTATCTTGAAAACTTTTTGTATGTAGAGACGTTAAAATTTTTGTATTGGCTTTCGTATCTCAAGTTTTTCGTAAGTTGAGCCTTTCGTATGTCGAGGTACCACTGTATATGTGTGTGTGTATATATATATAAATATATATATATATATATATATATATATATATATATATATATATATATATATACACACACATATACATATATAAATTTAAGGAATCCTTCCTAAAATTATAACAAACAATTTGTGACTGCCAGAAAGGGGGTCAGATCTATAGAGGTCATAATCTGAAATGAGAAAAAAAGGGAAAGTTTTTTGGGTTCAAATTTCATGAATTTTTTGGGGTACCTAATGAAATAGGAAATGGCTAATTTTTTATTGAATAAACCCATATCTGCACTAAGATGTAATTTACTGTTATATCAGGGGCCAAATCTAAAGGTAATTTTTTGACCTAGCTTCATCATGAAAATTTCTTATAAAAATCATTGTATCTATTATCAAATATGATATTTATGCATGAAAATACACTAACATAGCGCAAATTCTATAGAAAACAAGAATATATAGAGACATGCCAACTTATCTTTCGGGTATGTCAACAAAATGGCCCCAGACCACACCAACTCTGATGGCCAAATCTGCCACCTGAAATGGAGGAAGGGTCTGTCAATTTCGTGGATTTGCATAAAACTTTTATGGTGGCTTGCTGGATGTTTGACAATTATTTTGCAGCTATAAAATTAAAATTCTGACCAAAAAATTGATTCGAAAAGGAAATAAATTCGAAACAAATTGAAAATATTGCAATATTTTAGGTAAAAAGTGGATGATATGTATTTTGTAAAGAGTAAAATTATGGTATTTATGCAAACAAGTAGTAAAAAAAGAAAGTGTCATGATGTAACTTACCTATAACCATCCATCAGGTACAATTCGGACACAAGACAGTTTGATGCTGTAGGCAAACAGGCTTCTTGCATCTCGAACATGCAGTGTTTGTCTTGTTGTCATCCTGGCTACTACCGTCAGTACATTACCACGTCTAATACTTCATTTGTTATTTTTCACTAACAAAATCATCCATAAATAAAATTGCATCCTTAAAGTTAATAAACAATGAAATTCCCTATATCAACCTAAGGAACTTGACCTCTCAGCAATTGTTAGGGGTATTATAATTTTACTTTGTAATACTCAAAATTAAATTAAATAAAACATTCATATAGCAATAAAAATAAAGAAGATCCAATTTCTTCCTTTTATTTAGCAATTTTTTTTAACTATTCTTTCAGTAAACTGAAATCTAAAGCAACTTTCTCAAAAAGGTAAGATTATTCCATTTTTCTCAGTAAAGCTTACTCGTCAATTGAGAACACATCTACAAAGAACATGTAAAAGAAAATGAAACAAATAAGATATCTAAGAAATTCGTGTTGCTGCTACTCTTGATGCTTAATCATATATATAAATATATATATATATATATATATATATATATATCTATATATAGATATATATATATATATATATTCATATATATATATATAAATACATATAAACCTTGAATAAATTGCAGTCTAGAATTAGGATTTACTTTTGACATAACAAATCATTTACTGTGTTAGCCATCATTGTAATATGAACCAAAGCAGTTATTTGTGAAGTAGTTGTCCGTCGGTGAAAAAGTGCCACAAGTTCCCTCACCTCTTGCTCCAACTCACCCACGTCAAGCTCCTTATCATCAGAGGTATTGGCAACCTCCAAATTGTCATCAAGATCACTTTCTAATTCCCTTAGGAGCGAGTTGATGGCATCTATGCCAAGGGAATACTGCCTGCTGGCCATTGTTGATAGGAACTACAAAAAAGGCAAAAAACCAGATAGTGCCAATTGAAGGAAAATGGACCACATGGCAATATACGGTATCTCAGCCAAAACCAGTGTCATGCAGGTGGTACACACCATCCACCCAAACTTTCCAACAATACAAAACTATACAAGTATGAACACTTTTTGACAGGAAATCATTATATAATAACTTTGCTTTTTGATCACTTACCTGATGTAGGTATCGTAGGGTCGAGCTCAACCTGGGGAAGTATCAGAAAAGTGGGAAGGACAAAACCAAGGCGAGTGTACATCCTAGCCTGACCGTGGCGTGTAGACTAGTGGCTTCTTGCAGGTTGATCACCCACACATTCGTGACAGCCAATGATTTAGTGGGCAGTTCTCAGCATTTTTAGAGGGTTTTTATGGGGGTTGACTGTATATGCATTATTTCCTATTGCTTCAACAACGGGTGACGAACTCAATTCCATTATCTTTCGTCCAGTGTTCTATCCCAGACAGTAGGAAGGAAAGTCCTGTATGTGTGCTCCTTGCTGAGCCGAGACCTTCACCTGTGGACTTTAAAATCATGTCTGCCATGAAACTATGGACTTCATTTCTTTAACAATAATACGTAGTCTGTCTGGAAAATATGGTTAGATTATATCCATGTTAAGAGCCCAGTTGAGATCTCTGTTGAAATACTTCTACGTTTTCTTATATATCTTTTCAAAACAAATGGCTTGCTGTTATAACAATTACAGCATACAAGGTAGCACTGTCAGAACTATTGCTTTATCGATTTGGAATTGGTTCTTTAGCATTGCAATGACCTGCTCTTGCAAGACTTCCTGATTCTCAAGTCCCTGAATGAGGTGCTTAGGCTTCTGTGACCCCTCAAATCATTGGGCCCAAAACAGCTACAACATAATGCTGCAAAAGGCTATCTTTTTGACTGATTTTGCATCAGGAGCTCACATTAGTAAACAGGGCTTTCTTAGACAGGAACCTTGCTTAAGAGAAAATTAATTGTTCTGATAAGGGAACTCAATTTGTCAAATAAAACTTACGACCAGTTCGATTTTCCTACACCCTAGCACAGTAAACTACTCTCATCTCCATTCCTTTCCTAAGTCACGTGACATTTGAAAGGCAAGTACATCGTTAGTTTTTTCTTCAGAAATGTTTCTTTCAAAGAAGTCTTCGAGTATACAATGTGGCCATGAAGAGCAGTAGGTAGTCCCCAGTTATTGGTGGCCTCGGTTATCGGGAATCCAGATTTATGAGGCTTGGCTAGCCCCAAAAGTTGCCAAATATTGGCGATTTTTGGTGCCAAAATGCGCCCATTTCCGGTTATTGGCGCTGATAATACTTTTGCTGCTGATACATACCTAACAGAGGTGCTATTAACTGGTTACTGGTGCCGAAAATCACTTGATTTTTGGTTATCAGCAGTTTTTGCTTAATCATCAAGCCTTTGGAACGGAACCCCCCGCCAATAACCGGGGATTGCTGTATCCCTAAAATACTATTGCCACGAGTTCGGACAAATTTGACTACATTGTATATCTTTAGATGGTATAGTAAGTCCTGACCTCATAGGTGCTACGGCAGTAAACCGGGGGGCCTCTTGATGGGGTGGGTATGTCAAGATATCGCTGAGAAAGTTGTAGCAATACCACAGCCAAACCCAGCATATTTAGGTAAGTCACTTTAGAACTACATCTTAATTATAATAATTGTAAGTTTGTGTTTAGCTGCATAGTATTCGTTGTTGCCAAACCATATGGATATCTGGAATAAAGAATGTGGATAATGACTTGTGGCTTAACCTTGGACCAAAAATTTTACCTGGGTTATTGGGAATGAATTTTAAGAGCTTAACCATTTCGTCACCTGTCAATTCTTTGGTAAGCTCCTTTGAGGAAGAACAGTGGCTATGCTATCAAAAAACAGGTTATGCCTTTTCCTGATGAAAAGGCATGGGATTTGGTTGAATAATTTCCTGCATAAACCAGAAAAGAATAATGAATAGTCGATTGGACGCAGAGCGTATTGTTGCCACGATAGTGAATGACTTGCAATGAGTTTGCCATGTTTGCAGGTTAAGACAAGGAAGAACCTAAGCAGTTGCTGTAGACAAGAGAAAGAGCCCTCTTGTCACGAGTCCTACACTCTGTCAGTGTCAATGTGCACCATACTGGCCAGGACCAACTAGAAGAAAATTCTTTGAAAATTGGCTGGTCTATCTTAAGGAGCTCATCTAAGACCACAGGAGTAACTCCTTTTGAGGACTCAGTGGCTACCATAAATAGGTTTTTCCTAAGTCAAAACTTCTTTATTTGCATTTGATATGAATTACTATTTTACAGCACCTAACAAACCAAATGAGAAGGTTTTCCCTACGGAAGTTTCACATACTTCAACAACAATCCGCATTCGTTTCCGTGAAAACTACTTCTCCAACGAAAATGGAAATATTATTGGATATAGTGTCATTGTGGCTGAAGGGCATCATAACAAACAATCAGGGGGCCTTGAGTTGCCTGCATGGAAAGATGTGCAAGGTTACACTATTTGGCCACCGTACCAAGTAAGTTATTTAATTTCACTCATGTTGGAGAACAATACGTACTTATAACAACAGCTTTTGTCTGGAAAATTTTGTAAGAATTTTTATAGACAATTCATCCATACTAATGTTGTCCAGTTGACCTTTTTAAGCCAGTGGTTCATTTTTCAGGTTAATGAGCCATACTATCCGTTTACTTCAACACTAGTTGAAGACTTTGTCATTGGAAATGAAAGTGATTGTGAGAATGCAAAAGGGTACTGTAACGGCCCCCTCAAACCTGGAACCAGCTATAAAGTCAAGATAAGAGCTTACACTAGCCGGGACAAATTTGCTGATACCGTCTTCACTGAATTTATAACAGGTAAGTATCAGCTCAATATAACTGATTATGACTGAGTTGAAAAGAAAAGCTTGATGTCTAAGATAACTCCCAGTATTTCTTGAATTTCTCTTAATGCAAACATGACTAAAATGTTAAAAAAATTTATAAAGAAAAAAAGTAAGTTCTAATGATCAAATTTCCCTTCAGGGATAAAATTTTAATGCTAGCCAAAATCAGCCAACTCCCTCTAACAAAAGTATGAGGTAAGGAACTTATCCCTTTAGGCAGTGAACATACCCATCTCAAAAAGAGGCCAGTTAAATGACATGGACTTCAAGATGGAGGCAGAGAATTTTGAAATTTAAAAGTGAATGGCACAGGGAATTAATGAAATAATTGACATTTAATTTTGCCACTTCCATTCAAACTGTTTGACTTGGAAGTTAGAAAATAAGGGTTGAAGAGATCAAAGGGAATGTATGAAAAAAAAAAAAAAAATAGCAAAAAGCAGTTCAGCTGGAGCTGAAGGGATATTGTTAAGAATCTATAATACTGCCTTGTTTCATGGTAGGCACAGTGTTGGAAGCATTCCCCATAATATCCCGAATCTTAAAACATATTGTGAAGACAAAAGGAAGTAAGCACAATGAAGAATGAAGTAAGCACAATGAAGAATAATCTTTCAAAGATGAAGCTGTTAAGGAGAGGAGGATGATTTGTGAGAGAATCCTCTGTATATGAATTGGTAATGTCAGAGGGACTTGAAAGAGGTCCCTCAGGTAAAGGGGGAAAAGGTTAGGGTAGTAAGGTAATTTCCTGAGGGACACTTGCAGAAATATCTACAGCTGAAATATCCACTGCTGATAAAAAAAGTTTAAATCAAATTTTTAAGGGGAACACTACAGTCAACAACAGGGAGTTTCTCTAATATAGCCTCATGCCAAACCCTATCAAAACCTTTTGACAGCAGCATCTAAAACAGTAACATCAAAATCCTCCATAAGTTTATGTAGATTGGACTATAATAAGATCTTACCTAAAGGATTCATATAATGATTAGTGAGAAGGGTGTGATATTCTAAGTATTTTATAAGATGGGCATGAGTAGAAGTTTAAAGCTATTAGCAGTAACAGAGGCAAAAAAGTATGCTTCCATAATAGAAATACCTATTTTTTATGATAGAGAGGAAAAAAATGGAAAATTACCAGAGCAATCTTGTCAGGAAATTCCATGAGATGCCAAGAGGGATGATATCTGGTCCATAGGACAGTAAGTCTCCGGTGACAGAAATGAAAAGGTGAATGAGTGTCAGTTGGAATGAAATAACCTGAGAAGGCAACAGAAGAAAACAAATCCAGAAAGAATTATTTTTTAACCAGAAACAGTACAATATTACAGGCAGTTCCCGGTTATCGGTGGAGGTTCTTTTCTCGGTGGGGTGCTGATAAACGAAAACCACCATTAACCGAAATTCGGCAATTTATGGCATTGAGTTTTGGTTAATGGTGTTGATAACTGGTTAATGGCACCTCTGTTAGGTATATTATGGTGCCATAACTCTATTATTGGTTCAGCTTGTTATGGCACCAATAATTGCCCATAAAACGAGATCGCCATTAACAGAGTCTGCCAATAACTGAGGACTGCCTGTATTAGTGTAATATTATTTATAACAGGAAGGATGGACTAATGTCTTAGTCCATTTCTGCATTGGGGGTCTTCACTGAAAAGCCCACAGGTGTTTGAACCCTCTTGGTTGTGTTGGTCAGGGATGGGGGGTTTCTACTGGTGTACCCCCTTACTCGTATTACTGATGTAATGGTTCTCTCCAGTGTGGTGGTATATCTTTCTCTCTCCCTCACTGGAGTTTGGCACCAGTTAATTGCCTATTCTTCTTGTGTAGTTGGTTAGCATTGGCTGATTTCCTGTTTCTTGTCATGCTACTGCCTGCTGTTGTACCAGAAATTGGGATCTGCTTCAGAGGTGGGATAGCTGTATGTTGTCTTCTCACCTTGATGGTGTCTGGTGCCAATTGATTTCTAACATTTCTTCTACTAATCATTAGGAGAAATTTGATTTCTTTAATGGTGTTCATGCTGGCATTGGTGGTCTGGTGCTGTCTATAATTTTTACAGCCTTAATGAACCCTTCCCTTTCCAGTCTCCCGGTGTTCATTGTTTTAGCGATTGAATTTGGCATCTTTTTATAGATGACATGAGAGATGTTTTGATATGATACGTATTTGTATTTTCCATATAAAAGTGGTGGCAATCTACCAGGCATGTGAACTCGCAATGCCACTACAATTTTTCAAGTCTGTCTTTAAGGGGGCTATATTCTCTGGGATGAGGTGGAAAGTACTAATGTTATTGTAGTACGTAAATTGTTACCTGGGCTCTGTAAAATTCTGTAATGGGAGTGACATTTTCTTTTACTATATTTCTTAAGGCCCTTTCATTCCCCAGGTATTTTCAGTGCATGTGGTTCTGGAAATAAACTTTTATTGCACTATTTCCTTCTTCTTTATTGGTAGAGTTTTCATTGCTGTGCCACTTGTTTATTGTGATTCTCATTTGTTGCTCAACCATTTTGTTTGAGAAACCCATTGTTTATGAGTGTCTGTGCCAACTTCTCTATTTCCTCGGTTGTGTCCTAAGTGGAGCAGTGCACAATAGACAAAAGTATCCACCGTGGATTTCTTGTACGTATCTGTCCAGGAACCCTTGATCCATTGAGGCAGATGCCCAGATTTGTTGGTTTTCTGTAACCCATAGTGACATACCATGTCAGGGTCTGTTGCACACACACAACCAGGAAAGGAAGGACACTACACTCACATGTATAGCAAAGGACAGAACACTGCAAAGGTCCTTCTTAAGGTTTCTAGGTCCTCTTCAGTGCTGACTCTCTAGAATGTCGTCGATGTAAAGGTGGTATTAAAGGGGGCAGGGGATCTTCCTGGAGACCCCCATTCCTAATGGGGAAGACCCTTTCCTTGAATCCCCATATAAAAGTGGGCATATACATAACACTCCTAATGGGAATACCATCACCACACTATCAATCTGGAAGTACAAATAGGGCTGCCGAAGGGGAGACGTGGAGTTCTGTAGGAATTCTGTGGATAGCTGGAGATATTTAATACCTTTGAGAATATAAGTGGTAGGATCATTGAGTTTTTTGTGAGGTTATGCTTAGGTGACAGTATCTGGCTGGTGATGGATCATAGATGGTTTCCAGGTTTGTACACTTTTATATTACTTCAGTACTTATATCATGGTTTGACATCACCCAAGGCTGGGGAAATCTAGCTCTAGGGTCATTACTCACTATGTTTACCCTCTCTATATATTCCTGTTTATATCCTGTTGAATGTCATCCACTCAATTTTTGTTTATTCATCAGAATTTTAAGTTAACGGTATGAGCCATGGTTGGTAAGAGCTTTAGCCAACAGAAGAGGTGGCTGAAGTGAGTCACTCACCCCTGACCCTACCTTGGTCCATTAAGGACTACAGAGTCAAGGACTTCAACCCCTAGTTGCTTGGCAAGGGGACTCAGTTTCTTGATGACATGGGTGTTGAAGCCGAGATTTAAGAGCTCTTCTTCCTCTGGCGTCAGTTTTGTTCTGTTAAGTTGACTTATTCATTTTTCCATTGGTGTACTACTACTACTACTGTAGGCAGTCCCCGGTTATCGGCGGGGGTTCCATTCCCGGGAGGGGGGTTGCTGAAAAGTGAAAACCGTCATTAACCGAGACTTGGCGATTAATGGTGCCGCTAACCGGTTATTGGTGCTGCCATTATGGCATACAGTACAAAAAACAATATGTATTAGTATAGAATAAACTATAAAAGAAAAATAGAAAAATAAATAGGATAAGCAACAAGAAAAACACATAAAACTAATAAACTATGACATGTAACTCAAGTGAGCCTACTCAAGAAAAAACTTCAAATATTCAACCATATGAATACAGTGTTCCCCCCGTATTCGCGGGGGATGCGTACCAGACCCCCCGTGAATAGTTAGAATCCGCGAATGTTTGGAACCCCTATAAAAGCGCTAAAAACAGCCTATTTTGTTAGTTAAAACTTAAGAAAAACCCCTAAAAATTTTTATACTTGGTTTTTTTAATAGTTTTATCACAAAAAGTGCCTTTTATGATGAAATTGATCACAAAAACCATGAATTTGTGGATATTTCTCATAGAAAAATACCGCGAATGCGCGAATTTTCCGCGAATAATGCGGGGAAACGTTCCCGAGAGAAATCCGCGAATGTGAGAGTCCGCGAATCCGGAGAACGCGAATACGGGGGGTCCACTGTAATATCAATTCATAATTTGGCCACAGCTGGAGGAAATATTCTAGAAAATTGTGTGGTATTGAACTTCATAAAAGAAGACTTTTTGAATTAACTGAATTGTATATGTACATAGTATTGTACTAACTGGTGGGAAGATCTAAATGGAAAAGATCAAAATTATGTCAAATCTTATATAGCATGCAAAATGAGCTGACTGAATAATGGTATCAGAGATTAATTTGAGAGTATAATTAAAGTACTAGTACTATAGTATATCAAGTTAAAAAAGAACGGTAAATTACGAGTTTTAGAAAATTTTTGAGATAATTTTGGCTTTTAAACAGAAGTCTGTTTTTCAGAAATATTCAGGGCAAAATGAGATTCCCAAAGTTTTCTATGGCCCCTCTCCATGGCCAAGGAATAAATACTGTATAATCAAACTAAGAGTTAGGTAAGTTTTGCCAGAACGATATCTCCATCCATTTGATGTAGGACATCTCCTCTGATGAGTAGCATACTGAACATATGTGATAATAGGGTATCACCTCATAGGGCGTCCTCTATGTTGGAAATGCATGTTCCTTTAAGCAGAGCAAGGACACCTCTGTCTACAATGCAAGTACTTTGACAGTGCACACATTGACAGTAGGATATTTAGAACGTATCTGCAAAGAGCATTATTATCATAGGACATCTCCTTGGGTTACCCTATTGTGAAAAGACCCATGTTAGACCTCTTCACTTCACGGTTTAACAGGAAGCTAGAGGTTTACTGTTCCTGGTCCCAGGTTTGTTCATTGCAGCAGAAGACTCCCTTCTGTATACTATTGGGAACATTTTGGGAGGTTGAATGATGGAGTTCCCTACCTCCCTTTCTTGAATCTACTGAAGACCCAGAAAAGCTGTCTTCAACTCCAAAACGATGTGGCGTTCTTTGTCCTGTATCCTCTATGTCCCTGAGGGCAAGAGCTCTTCGAGATGAGCACTCCAACATTTACAGGAGGCGTCTGAGTACAAGAGCAGATCCAGAGGGGGTGAATTAATAGGAACTCTTTGTCAGGCCCCAAGGTCTTAGACTGATCCTAGTAGTCTCCTTGTCGCCCCAAGCTGAGTGGCCGAGAGATATTCCGCCTTAGCACAGCCGCCTTCACCAGTCTCATGTGGAGAGATGCCACCAGTCAGTAGAATCCTTATCTCTTCATGTCTTGAGTCTGTCCAGTTTCTCTTTTGAGCTGGAAATCTTTCTTGTGGAGCAGCATCTCAGATGTAAGGCTAGTACTACAGAGAATCTTCGTCAGTTGTATATAAGATCATCTGCTGCTGTGTTTGATGTCATCAAAAGGATTTCTCTCCACTCAGGAGTTCCTGTTCAGTAGACAAGATCTGGATATTTGTCAGAACAGAGGAAGTTCTTTCTGTTGATACTGGCAAGGGGCTGCAGTGCTGACTTGTAATTAGTTCTCTGAAGGATGTGGACATCTCTTCGACTTGAGGATTCTCAATGCAGTTCAAGAGTTTTGAGTGGTCTTGTTGGCCTAGGAAACTCAGACTTCCTACGTGGGACTTTACTCTGGTACTGAATTTTCACTCAAGCTCCTTTAAGCCCATGCATCAATTGTCTTACAGGAAACTGACTTTGGAAACAGTTTTTCTGCTTACCTTAGCTTCCTTGGAGGAGTTGGAGAGCTTCAGGGTCAGGCTTATGACATGGACTCTCAACAGGTTGGGGTCAGTGGCTTTCAAATTTGCCCCAGAATTCGTGGCTAAGACCCAGATTCCCATGGCTCACAATGACAGCTTTGCCTCCTTTTCCATTCCTTGCTTTGTGGAGTTCTGTGACCAATTAGGTGCTTGCAACAGTGCATGACACCAGAGGATTAGGTTCCTCCCTGGTATTTTAGAAGAACTTATCTGTTCATAGGATTTTGAATGTTGGTTCCTGACTGCGTCAAACCACTTTCACTTTCTTCTACCTAAGGATGTTGCCCACAGATCCTTGGACACTTTTTTTTCTTGGGTCCAGTAATGGCTGTTCAACCAGTGAGACTCGTTCAGTACCCCTGGCAGGACAGTTTATATCTTGCCTAAGATGATTGTGTGAAGTAGGGAATGAGTGAGATGACTGGTCTCTTTTCTTTCCCTTTTCTGCTTTCTTCATGCCTACAGGCAGTATGAAGAATACACACACCATACGCTGGAACTGGCTTGATGCAGATAAGCGTTGCAGCCATACTGTTGCTACACTTTTCATGTTCCATGCAACATACAAATCTGCTTCTCGGTAGCTTCAACTCCCCTCTCTAACAAGGGAAGTGAGGAATGGTGACAAACCAGTTTCTTGTGGCTAACATGGTTTGTTGCCTTAACACATATAGTTCTTTTTTACCTCCACATATGCAATGAATCTGGACATGTTTTATTGCATTTAAAACCCTGTGGATTGAGTGTTAGATATCCACATATCTAACAACTCGCAAGCTGAAGTCCTCTTCTTTAGAATTCTCATTTCTAAGAAGAATGATCAGGTGTGCTAAACCTCCAGTCAGTTCAGGATTCTCACACCACCCCCCCAGTGTGAGTCTATGCTATTGTTAAGACCGAAGGTTAGTTCCACATATGAACCAAATGACAAATTTTTTTATTAATTTGTATTTTTCATAGCTAACAAGTCTGAGGTCTTAACATTGACTGCCCACCTCTACCCACCCCTCTTATGTTTCATCCTGGGTTGGAAGAAAGACTGATGCATCCTTGGATTCAAATGTGGTTTCTGGACTCACTTCCACCTCAACTATGCATCGGATGCCAGATGCCACAGATTTCTTGCATTTACAAACTTTGATTTTTTTAAACTGGTTTCCAGCTGGTGCCAGAAGATTTATCCTATTGTTAAGACTTCTGGTTTATTTGCTATGAAAAATACAAATTAATTAAAAATTTGTCATATCACTAAGTTAATGGAAGTGTAATAAAGGCAGTCAGATATAAAAAAAAATTATGAAACTTTAATGTTAGAGAACAGTCATCACCTATGAAGAAATGGGACAGTAAATTGGGTGGCTATCATTGAGAATTGGCAAACAAAGAATGAATTGGATCTTTATGAAGTTCCTGCATATCTCTGTGGATGTAGTGTCATTTAGGTGATTCCTACAAGTGTCTTAATTGTTACCCAGGGAGGCCATTCTTGCTGATGGATCTGCAATCATCTCAAATTTGTCATCTTTGTGCATTTCTTTGATCTCTTTATGTGTTACAGGATAGTTATGTGTGGTTTTGTAACTACAGACGGGATGTTTATCTCATGATTGCTGAACGTAAACGGTTTTACAGCACCATTTCTGGGTTCGACCTGTGTCTGCCGGTGAAAAATTCCTGTAGTTCATTTTTCCAAGTATAAATAGATCCTAAATATACCAGAGAAAAAGCTAGCATGATATGCTGAAGTTACTACCCTCAGCGCGAGCACCCCCAGGGGTGTTGGTATAAAGTATTGGGGCAAAGTGGAAGCCACTACTCACAGGTCCCCTGCCAATTAGAAGATTCCTCTTCAAAATCCCTCCATGGTGGGAGCCGTTACAAGCGTCACCCACCTTACCTTCCTCTCGCTGCTACTACTAATAATACCCACGCGCGTCCTTCATTCTTGGAATAGACCACCAAGCTTGGACTGGCTAGGGTGGGGAAAGTAAAGAAGAAGAAGGAGAAGGGCTGGGTTCACCGGGCGACACAGGCCCTCCCCCAGAAATAGATTTTTCCTTCGTCAAAATCCCTTTTCTGGGTTCGACCTGTGTCTGCCGATGAAAAAGTATCAGAGAATTCCCATCCAAGCTAAACAGATATCAAACAAGTGTATAAAAGGGGGTTAATGAAACCTAAGCTTCATTTGAAAAATAAATTTAATGCTCTATAACAAGGCAAAAATTTTCTTATATACTACTTAAACTAGAACTTAAACTATGACTTAGAACTAGTAAAAACAAGAAAACATAATATGACAATGTACATTTATGGTTTCTGAGCAATCTAGACGGGTATGTACATACAGTTTCATAAAACCAATATGGTCTCGAAACCGAGGTTTCAATACTATATATGTACATGTTCCGGTGGCAGGATGGTTAAGGCCCGGCCTGGGACGGAAGAGAGAGGTTGGTGGGGAATACAAGCAAGTCAGGTAGGGAGGGGTAGCCACTGCTCGGATGTCATGGACGTGGGACTGAATCCGAATTGGCCTGTTTAATAAAGTAGTGAAGAAAGCATAAATCCTGGGAGCTGTGACAAATGCGTGGATCACACACAATCGCTAATACAGGAATGAAGGACGCGCGTGGGTATTAGTAGTAGTAGCGAGAGGAAGGTAAGGTGGGTGACGCTTGTAACGGCTCCCACCGTGGAGGGATTTTGAAGAGGAATCTTCTAATTGGCAGGGGACCTGTGAGTAGTGGCTTCCACTTTGCCCCAATACTTTATACCAACACCCCTGGGGGTGCTCGCGCTGAGGGTAGTAACTTCAGCATATCATGCTAGCTTTTTCTCTGGTATATTTAGGATCTATTTATACTTGGAAAAATAAGCTACAGGGATTTTTCACCGGGCAACACAGGTCCTCCCCCAGAAATAGATTTTTCCTTCATCAAAATCCCTTTATTAAGCACTATACAAATAAATGTGATGAGAAAAAATTTTTTGCATTTTAAGAAATTCAATACATTAATACTCTTGTTAACTCTATTGTTATTATTATAATTATAATAATAACAGTCAAGTAAATTAAGATAATTTTTTATAGGCGGTACTACTTTCTGTAGATATTGAAAAGGAAAAGATATTTTATTTCCTTTTATCCTGAAACTGGCAATACATTTTTATTGTAGACGATATTCTCCAAACTTGTCAAATACAAAAGGCTAGCTCCTTCAAAATGTTTTCAGATTAGTATTTAATTTAGGAAGACTTAAAAACTTCATCCAGGACATTTGATGAAACTTTATTAGGTAAAGTACTACATACAAAATCAATACATTAGATCCCCCCTTATTCATGGGGGATGGGTACCATCTAAAATCTGCAAATACTTAAAACCCCTCTAAAAATGCTTAGAACTCCCTATTTTGAGAGTCAAAATATAAAAAAACCCTCTAAAAATGCCTATACAGGTAGTCCTCGGTTAAAGGTGGACTAGGTTAATGGTGATCCGGTTTTAGGTGCTAGTTTAGCGCCATAAAATTGGAGATTTATGGCGCCATAACAGGCCAAGTTTCAGTTGTTGGTGCCGATAATATTTATGGCGCCGTACCATACCTAACAGAGCACCATTAACCGTAACTTGGCCCCATAAATCACAGAGTTTAGGTCAATGGTGATTTTGGCTTATCAGCACCCTGCCGAGAAGCACATTTTTGTGATGAGTGCTGTAGTTACCAATACGCATGTCTCTTATTCACAATTTGCTTTTCAGATTCTGAAAGTGGAAGCATTGGGATGGCTGTGGGTATACCTATTGTTGTTGTCATATTAATTGTAGTATTTGTGATGATAATGAGACGTCGATCATGCCGCCTCCAAAAAAGAAACTCGGATATTGATTTGGGACTCCCAGATATTAAAACACGGTACAGTAACTGTTGTTATTGAGTTCTGCACATTCTGAATTTCTTGTGTTAAATTAAAACAAAAAAGTGTTTGATGATTATATTTGAGAATAATGTATAAATTATCAGGTTAAGGAATTTAACATTTTTAAGTGTGATAAATAATTTAGTTTAATATTGACAGGAGGCCAATCAAGCTTAAAAACTTTGAAGCCTACTATGAATTCATGTCAGCAGACTCGGATTACCGTTTTGCTGAAGAATATGAAGCTTTGAAGTATGTTGGGCATGATCTACCAAGAACTGCTGCTGATCTTCCTGTTAATCGGCCTAAAAACAGATTCACTAACATCCTGCCATATGATATCACAAGGGTAAAACTTCAACCCACTGATGATGAAGAAGGATCTGATTACATAAATGCTAATTATGTTTCTGTAAGTGATTAATTCAATATAGTACACTTGGTTAATCATTCTGTTGAGCTAATTTTTCTGATTTTTTCAGGTCAGAATGTCTAAGAATTGCACATAATTTTATTAATGTTAAGAAGTTATTTCTTGTTACTGAAGTACATACTTGAACCTCTAATGTTTTAATTAGCAGACTTTGGCAAAGGTGATAAATACCATGGGACCAACAAGGTGCTGGACCGTTACAAATGGCAGACTTTCTTCTGGCCCATGAACAATATTAAAAACAACTTAATCATGCTTACCTGATTACTCGAAACTCTTATTAGCACTTAAATATATTCAGGAAGTATTTTTGGCCTAGATTAGTGTAAATAAAGTACTGCACATTTTTTAATGTGGATTTTTTTCCTAAAATCTTTGTACAGTTCACATTATGGTGAGAGCGTAGAGCAGGTGCTCATACACTATGTACCTACACACTTGGACAGCAGACAGGGGCACTTGTGGAAACCATACAGTTTTTATCTTTATAATGCCTTGCATTGTCTATTTTTCAATTAATGATTCTTTTTAACATTTTATTTTTCTTGTGCAACTAGTTAATAATGTATACACTAACATGTATACACACAAAATTTTGATAAAATTTTAGTCTTTTTTCGTGTTTTTTTTTTTTTTTTTTATATTGATGCTATTCACTACTGCAGTAGCTGCATTACTCAACTATAAACCTGCTGTGGTCTTTCACAATGTTTTTTATAATAATATCAACAGAAAAATAAATATAGACTAGGTATGTTGTGTTACATGTTTCAATAATATGTTAGGTATGTTTCTTTCTCTACACACTATGCAGCAAAATTTCATGATTCTTCTTGAACCCTTTGTAACACACGACTTCAGTAGCAGTTGACGAAACAGTACCATATAGATTGCACAGAATATAAATTGCATGCTTTCTGCACTGAAAGGAAAGTCAACTGGCTTCATGTTAATATTTAAATGTCAGCAAGATATGAAATGGAAGCTTCTAAGACTACAAGTATGTTTGAATACTGATGAAGGCTGTCATACACTTTAATACTCATTTTGGCTAGTGGAGTCTTGAGAACCTAGACCAGCCAAGGATATATCTCAAGTTATGATTTTGCTTTTCCAGGACTTTGTTATAAATGTACATGCATTGGCATTTATAGAAAATACCATATTTCCTAGAGGTTTTTTGTCATTGATCATAGTTGTTTCTGTTTATACAGTATAATACTTTCTGATGATTACAGAATTTTAGATCATATGTATACAGTACCTATTAACAACAATTACAACATAGCGTGCTTTTTTTCTACATATCTGATATTTACAGTAAAATAAGACTAGTTATTATTGAAGAGGCAGTCCCTGGCTATTGGCGGACTCGATTAACGGCAATCCGGTTTTATGGGGCTCGTCTAGCACCATAAAATTGGCAATTTATGGCGCCATAACAGGCCGAGTTATGGTTATTGGTGCCATTAATCGATTATCAGCATCGTAGATAGAATTTCGGTTCATGGCGGTTTTCGCTTATCAGCAACTTCCCGAGAACAGAATCCCCTTCTCCATTAACTGGGAACTGCCTTAATAAATTTTGATAAAATTTCTGTACAAACAGGAGGAATAGATTAAAAAATGCTGGACTGATTCAGTATTTGTTACATATATGAAAGTCTATTTATAAGAGTTTATTGCAGTGCATATTTTAACTATTATATGTATGTATATGAAAGTCTATTTTATAGGAGTTTACAGCTATAAATATTTTGAACTGTCTTCAAATATTTCCTTTTTCTAGGGCTACAATTCCCCCCGTGAATTCATTGTTACTCAAGGTCCATTGCCTTCAACTTGTGATGACTTCTGGAGAATGTGTTGGGAAAGCAATTCACGTGCCATTATAATGTTGACACAGTGTATAGAGAGGGTAATAAAATTTGTTGGTTTGTTTTCACAATAATTTATTGTAGACAAAGGTCTTAACATGATTGTTGGATGGTCATTTTGAGAGCAACAGCAATCAACTAGTCTGTACATATATTGCTTTGTAATGAATTATCCTGGAATTCTCCCCATATGCATGTTTTATCACTACTGTATTTCATTTTTAGGGAAGAGAAAGGTGTCACCACTATTGGCCTTATGATAGGAGGCCTATATATTATGGTGATATAAGAGTTGCTATTGTCAAAGAACAACAGTTTCCAGATTGGAATATTTCCGAATTTAATGTTTCCAAGGTAAGCAGTTATATACACTTTACACCCTGAAAGAACTAGTGTTGGAAGAATATTAGCAATATAATTGCTAATACTGTAATATCAAGGTACTGTCTTTAGAATACAAAATATACTAATGACATTTTTAATAATTTCAAGAGATATGTATTTAGGATGCATTAAATTATAATTTTAGTTAGATTTTTTCCTGGTTTGTAGAGTTTATTTGTATTATGTCTTTTCCTGACCAGGGTGATGTTTGTAGAATAGTACGTCACTTCCATTTCACAACGTGGCCTGATTTTGGAGTTCCAGATCCTCCTCACACTTTAGTAAGCTTTGTTCGAGAATTTAGACAACTTGTGGGATCAGACCAAAAGCCAATTATTGTTCATTGCAGGTAAGTTATACAATCCTAAACTTTTTATTTCTAACCCTAAAATAAAATGTCAGAAAGATACTTGGCCATCTCTATGAGTTTTCCATCTATGTAGCAGCAGGGTGTTTCGGTGAAATTTGGATTAGCCATCAGTAATCTTTTTAGTCTTTTGGCATAGACTCCTCCATTCTGTTATCACTAGTCACCCTACAGAGAGAAAGACTAGATATCGTGTTTTAAAAATTTGTAGAAAAAAAAAAGTTGATTATTTGTAGCTAAAAACTTTTATTGATATGAACTGTGTTTATAAGACTATTTTCTTTTTTCTGTAGTAAATTACTTTAAAAAAATTTAATAGAAAAAATTAAAATTAAAAAAATATATATAAAAGAGAACAAAACTTGTAGCCAAAAACATCTTTACAGAAGTTGAATAAAGTGACAATATATCTACATATAACTGGGGAGACCATAAATTACTTGACATGAAAGTATGTCTGTTCTATACTCTACTTGATGTGTGTTATAATTAAGTTATTGATATTATTAAATTTAAAAAAAAAATTCTTTTGCAGTGCTGGAGTTGGTCGGTCTGGTACTTTCATAGCTATAGACAAACTGCTATTCACTATGGAAATAACAGATGAAGTAGATATATTTGGAATAGTGTATAACATGAGAAGAGAACGTGTATCCATGGTACAAGCAGAGCAACAATACATTTGCATTCACCAGTGTGTGCTAGCTGTATTGCATCAAAGAGATAAAGAATATTCACCAAAAGAAATTCATGATAATCCGGGTTTTGACGGTAAGTTTTTTGTTTTGCTTTTTATAATCTTTATTGTTAAAAAGTTTGTGAAGTGTATATGCTGGCCAGATTATATGTTCCTCTTGGACATCTTGTTTATACTACGCACAGTTTTCAATCAGATTAGATTCTTAATGTATTGGCTGCAGAATTCATGCTTCTGATGTAAGTTTGTAATTATGGTAAATTGAATACTTGATGAAACTAGGACCTGCACTCACCAGAGCAAAATAGTGTAATAGTTTTGTCTGACAATATGTGAAACTTGCCAAGGTTATTCTATGTCATTGCATTTTATAAATCAGGAAATTAATTAAGCACATATTATGGCAGTGATACCAAAATAACTTATGCTTTTCCAATAACTTATCAGTCAGTATGGAAATGCAGTTTCTCCCATCTGAAAAGCAATTGATTAAAAGACAGAATATGTTACTGCAATAAGTAACCCTAGAAATATGAAGTTGACAACCAGAGCTTCATGTTAGCAAACTAGGGGAGCTTGCTGGCTTATTTCAGTGAAGAAATGCATAATTGGATTATATTTTTATCCCCTATTATATACCTTTATATTTAGTACATGGTTGTGGCCTGTTGGGGGAGGGATGGGGTTTGGAGAGGAGATACCATTTAGAACGTATCTTGTGTATATGGTATTGCTTATGATTTGCAACAACATTTCAGTTTCAACTGGATTGCTTTCAGCTCACTTTTCATCTACTCCCTTCAGCCTTGATAAATGACTGACCAACTGATCCATTTTACCTTCTTCCAATTTTCACCTCTCATGTAAGAAGAATTTTTCAGACTGGCTCAGTGAGAACTTATAAATGAGATTAAGTGGTCTTGTCACCCTAATTAATAATATTAGTAATAATAGATGAGACAGGATACAAATACCTGGGAATAATAGGAGAGGATATAAAACACCAAGAGATGAAGGTCACAGTCAGGAAAGAATATATGCAGAGACTTAAGGCAATATCAAGTCAAAACACAATGACAGAAATATGATGAAAGCCATAAACACATGGGCAGTGCCAGTAACCAGATACAGCACAGGAGTAGTGGATTAGATGAAGTCTGAACTCTGCAGCATATACAAGAAAACTAGGGAACACATGACAATACACAAAGCACTGCACCCAAAAGCAAATACAGACAGACTATACATAACATGAAAGGAGGGAGGAAGAGGACTACTAAGCATAGAAGACGGCGTCAACATTGAGAACAGGGGCAATATCTGAAAACCAGTGAAAACGAGTGGCTTAGGAGTCCATGGGAAGAATGACTGATGAAAGTAGATGCAGACCCAGAAATATACAGGCAGGAGAATGATAAACAAAAAGGAAGAACATAACAAACCAACGCACTGACAGTACATGAGACAGACTAACAAACTGAAACATGTCAATGGCTATAGGGGGGAGCACTCAAGAAGGAAACAGAAGGAATGCTAACAGCATCACAAGCTCAGGCCCTAACAACCAGATACGTATACTCAAAGAATGATATATGGAAATACATACCACCTCGCCCACATGCAGGAAGTGCAATATGAAAAACCAGTACAAAAAGTGGCATGATTCAGTAGGAAAAGCCTCCACTGGAGCCTGTGCAAGAAACACCAGCTATCTTGCAGTAATAAGTGGTACAAGCACCAACCTGAGGGATTAATAGGAAACGATCAGGCAAAGAACCTCTGGGACTATATCACAATATAGATAGGGTGATATGTGCCAATAGACCAGACATGACGTTGATTGACAAAATCAAGAAGAAAGTATCATTCATTGATGTCAAATACCATGGGACACCAGATTTTTATTATTATTTGTTTAAGCAGAGTAGATGAGAAAGAAAAAGGAAAAATTTATAAGAATCAAGACCTGAAAAAGGGATTTTGACGTAGGAAAAATCTATTTCTGGGTGAAGGGCCCGTGTCACCCAGTGAAATAGGTTCCTTTAGCACTATTTCTAAGGTAAAATATTGTTATAATACCAGAGAATCGCTAAATTGGAAATGCCAGAATATTCTGACACGCTCACCTATATTAAAAGGTGTCGGTGTGGTATCTGGGGCGAGTGAAACCACTGCCATGGGTCCTTTTCCAATTAACCTCTCCTACATCAAAAAACCTCAAAAAGAGAGGAGCCGACCAATGGCTCACTACCTGCTACCATGTAGCTAGCGCCTGTGACGTCATACCTGCAGATAGCACCCAAGCTTGGTGCACAGTCGGGGGGGAAAAAAGACAAGGGTGGGATTTCACTGGGCGACACGGGCCCTTCGCCCAGAAATAGATTTTTCCTACGTCAAAATCCCTTTTCTGGGCTTGGCCGTGTCGCTCCGTGAAATAGTACCAGAGAAAATACCAAGCTTAAGAAAAGGAAGAACATAAATTACTTTCCAAAAGGATCAAATGAAAAACAATTAAGGTTAGTTCATTATAATCTACATCAAGTTACAAACTAGTAACATAAAGAGTAAATAACCTTAAAACTATCATACAACATAAATTATCGTAGTAAATAAACATTTGAGATAGAAGGTTCTTATGAACTAATCAGTATTTACAATATGTTACATCCAAGAACCAGTACGACAGTGACGTAACTGAGGCTAAGGCAAGAATGCTAATGAGGCCGGTAGGAAGGAGAAGGTAAAGGAGAGAAAAAGCTGGACTATTGACTACTATCACCAGCGGTGTCGGAGGAAACTGTTTCCCACCGCCGGGTACTCGAGGGCTTCCAAGGACTTAAGGTAATGGCGTTTGAATACTGTCGGAGATTTCCAGCCAGTGAACTTCTTCAGATCTTTGAATTTCATATGTTGGAAAAAGTTAATTGAGGTAGCTATAGCTCTAGTATCATGTACCCGTGGGAAGGACTGCGGGTTGGCTTTTTTGATAAAATATAAAATTTGTTGCCTAATAGATTTTAGGGAAATGGTGCCACCTTTTTCTCTAATAAACAGAGGCCCAGAAGATTTCAAAGTTGTCCTATTTAAGTAAGCTTTCAATGAAGCTACCGGGCAAAGGGATGGGTCCTGTGGGAGGGGAACGATTTTCCACGGGGCCCACCTATCTAATGGATTCTCATTTTTGGCAAGGAATTGTCGATTTGGAGAAAGTAACACTTCCCCTGAAGGGAGAAATTCTACATGACCTGGGTCTCTAGATAAGGCCGACAGTTCTGAAATCCTAGCCCCTGAGGCTAAGCTTATGAGGAATAGTGTTTTTTTCAATAGGGATTGATAATCACATGAGGTATTGTTAGTATCTGAGGCCAACTTAAGGACATCATTTAAGAACCATGACACTGACTTGGGCCTTTCAGTAGGTCTGAGCCTGGCACAAGTTCTTGGTATAGAAGTAAAGTATGAATCTGTTAGATCTATCTTGAATCCGAATTGGAAAATCTTTTTCAGGGCTGATTTGGTAGTAGTGATAGTACTAGCTGCCAAACCTTGTTCAAATAATGACCTGAAAAAGGAGATTGCAAGATTTGTGGTCATGGTTTGTACATTAGATTCGTTCAGGAACCCAGCCAGTTTTTTAACTGCTGAATCGTATTGACGAAGGGTTGATTCTCGTTTATCTGATTATAAGAACATGATGTTCTGAGGATCAGTATTAGCATCCCTCTGAGCTGCAAACTTCATGAAGTCCATAATGTTAGGGCTTTCTGAATTCCTGAGGAAGCGAACACAATCCTCGTTTGTACTAGCTGTGACAGCTTGGGGTTGGGGATCCATTGAGGGTGGAGGCCCAACTCCAGGAGAAGAGGGAACCAATTGCTCTTGGGCCAATTGGGAGCTATCAGAGCCACCTGACCCTTGAATGTCCTGAGCTTGTTCAGAACCTTCATGAGAAGATTCACCGGAGGAAAAAGGTAAATCTTATTCCATTGATTCCAATCTATAGCCAACGCGTCCGTGGCGTAAGCCAGAAGGTCCAGGTTGGGGGCCACATAACAAGGGAGTTTGTGGTTCGATTCCGTGGTGAAGAGATCCACCTGGAGCCCCGGTACTAGCTGACATACCCAACTGAATGACTTCTTGTCCAGAGACCATTCAGACACCAGTGGGACTGAGCGTGATAGTGCATCCGCCACCACGTTCTTTACTCCGGCAAGGTGAGTGGCTGATAGATGCCACTTGTTCTTGCCTGCTAGTGAAAAGATGGCTATCATGACATGGATCACGTAGCTTGATTTGGAACCTCCCCTGTTGATGCAGTGTATTACTACCACTGCACTGTCGAGCACCAGCTTGATATGAGATTTCTTGGCCGGGCGAATTTTCTACAGGGTGAGGAACACCGCCATCGCTTCCAGGACATTGATATGAAGCTGGCGGAATTGAAGGGACCAAGTACCTTGTACCTTCTTGTACTGTGAGTATCCTCCCCAACCTGTTGGTGATGCATCTGTGTGGATCACTAAGGCCGGCGGAGGAAATTGTAGTGGAATTGTCTTTGACAAGTTCTTGACCTCCGCCCAGGGGCGGAGACGTTTCCGTAAGATCGCCGGAATCGGAGCTAACCTGTCCCGGAACCTTTTGTTCACTTCTGAATGCCAAACCCGATTTATATCTTTCAGTTTGGCTTTCAATAGGACATCCGTCACTGAAGCAAATTGGAGAGAACCTAAGATCCTTTCTTGGTTTCTCCTGGACGTCTGTTTCCATTTCAGAAATTGTCTGGTTGCCTTGGCTATTTCTTTCCTTTTCAATGGTGGGATTGATAGAGTATGCGAATCCAAGTTCCAACGAATTCCCAGCCACTGGAAATGGGATGCCGGGGTTAGCCGGGACTTTGTCCTGTTAATCTTGAATCCTAGGTATTCGAGAAAACGGATGACCGTGGCTGTTGCCTTGTGACAATCTTCGATGCTTGAGGCCCAAACGAGCCAATCATCCAGATAGGCTACTACCATGATATCCTGAGACCTTAGTTCCTGGACTACCGTATCCGCCAACTTTGTAAATATCCCGGGGGATATGCTGAGCCCAAAGGGCATTACCTTGAAGGAGTAGGCTTGGTTGCCTAACTTGAAGCCTAGGAACGGGCGGAAGTGCCTTGCTACCGGGACAGGATAGTAGGCGTCTGTAAGATCTATAGAGGTGGTGACGGCCCCACGGGGAAGTAAGGTCCGCACCTGTGAAATGGTCAGCATCTTGAACTTGTCGCAAAGAATGAATAAGTTTAGACGGGACAAGTCTAAGATTACTCTTCTTTTGTCTGAGTCTTTCTTTGGCACGCTGAACAAGCGACCTTGAAATTTTAAATGTTTGACTCTTGACACTGCTCCTTTTTGAAGGAGATCGCGGGAATACTCTATCAACTCCGCTGTTAGTTCTTGATAGAAGGTGTTGGGTGGAGGTGGACCTTCGATCCAACTCCAGCCCAGACCTTTGGACACAATACTTTGTGCCCAATTGCTGAACCTCCAACGATGGCGAAAGAGGTACAGCCTCCCTCCTACCTGGGAGTTCTCATTGGGTTGCTGATGGACATCCTCCGCGTGCACCTCTGCCCCGGCCAGTAGCCCTTCCGCTGCCTCGTTGACGGAAGGCGCCTCTAGCTCTGCTGCCCCTACTGAACCTATTGAATGCCTGAATGCCTGGTTTTCAAAGGTCGGGTTAAAGGCTGGGGAGACAGCAAAGGAAGTTGACGCCTGCGGCTGTTGTGGCTGTGTCAACAGCACAAACTGCTGTTGGGGTTGGCTCTTAGAGGTAAAGGGTTGAAGAACCGGTACTGCCTGAACCAAAGCTTGTTGCTGGGGTGCCTGGAAGGGCTGGAACTTCCTAGGCTTTTTCTTTGCTTTGGGATTCGATGCGGAAGACTCCGATTTTCTTTTGGAGACTAATCCCCACCGAACCCTCAGGCTTTGGTTCAACCTAGCAGCCTCATGTTGCACCTTGTTGACCGCTGAGGCTGGAAAAAGATCCTCCCCCCATATAGAAGAGGCCAGAAGTTTGTTGGGTTTGTGCCTGATCGTAGATTCTGCTAGGACATGCTTTCTACAGTTCCTCTTAGCCACAACAAAATCATATGTCACATTGCATACTAAGCAATTGTGCCTTAGCAATGATCTTGATCAACGGTTCTTGTGAATACACAAGAGCCACTGTTTCTGTCATGACTAGAGCGTTGAGGGACCTCGCAAGCCGTGTCCTAGCGTCGAATTCTGTCTGGATGAGCCCATCAGACAGCCTGGGAAGCCTCTCACTAAATAGAGAGATGGCACAGTCAGGTTTAAGCTTGCCAACTGAGAAGGTGGCTGGTAGGTCTACCCATAGGTCATCTGTTCCGGGAAGTAGCAGAGATGTTGATTCCGTCTCCCGGAGCTGTGGCATAGGCTTATCTCTCATTGCAGCCTGCAGAGTGAGTTCTGACACTTTAGATGTGAACGGGATCGGGATGTCCGCATTCACCATGAAAATTGTGAAGGGGCTCCTGAAGGCCGTGACCTTAGTGTTAATACACTGCCTTCGTCAAGGTTACGTATCCCAGCCTGTTGAGCTTGGTCCCGAGAGAGGATGACCGTCTCTTTCGGGACCTTGTCCTCCCTGATCAAAGCAGATTCCGTAAGACGGACATAGCCTATGAAAGGGGCCTGCAACCCTGGTGGGTAGAACTCGAAGTCCTCAATCCTTCGCGTTCCGCAGCCCTCAATCGTAAGCATGCCGTTTACGAAAGGTGCATAGTTAGCCACCCTCCATGGGTTGCTTGGGTGAAAGGGAGGGAGAGTGGAGGAGTACGGCATAACCTGGCCTTGGGCTATTTGGCCGGCTTGTTGAAGCCCCGACGCTACGCCTTGCTGGAGACGTGCAACTACGGTCTCCTGTGTAAGCAGCCTTTCCGGGATTTCTTGAAACTTGGTATTGACCAAGTTTCCAACCATGTTCCCCATTTGTTGCATCATATTGGATGTGAATGCTTCCTGGTCAAAGGAGGGGGGCTCCGCCTTCTTGAATACCTTTGGTATCGCACATTTAGAGGTGGATGCCACAGGCTCCGAGGAGGAAGAGTGGGCTTTCTCCTTGGAAGACTTGGTCCTCGAGCCCTTGGAGAGAGACCCGTGTTTGGGTTTGTCTGCTCCGGGGTGGTGAGCCAGAGTTTTATAGACTTGGCTGGTGTTTGTTTTTCTAGGAAGGGGCTTTGGCAGCAATTTAGAGTCACGCTTGCCCTTGACTTTAGGGATTGCCGAGAGGGATTTTGATCTAGATTCTAGATGATGGAAATTGCCCGGAGAATCCCTGGAAGGAAGTAGAAGAGGAAGGGGAAGGTCTACACGTGCCCAAGGAGAGGCCTTGAGCACCTACAAAGCTTGCCTCACTAACACCCTTACCGTCGCCCATGTCATCCACTGTCATGGGCTTGACGTCCAGATCGAGTGCCGTGACCTCTTCTGTGACCTCCTGCACCGAAGCCTCCTCTGAGTGTTGGGACACCGCGTCTTGGATAGATGCTATGATGGGAGCTGCCACTTCGGGGTCTACGTAGCCAGTGCTCTTCCCCCCGGGGAAGATCAAAGTGCCCATCTCTTGGGAGAGGATGTATGGCCTCGCCTTGCCTACATTAAGCCCAAAGCCACCCACCCATACCTTGAGGGTGGAAAGAGCAGCATCCCGAATAGACAGGACTGCCTGTAAGAGAAGGTTAGTGTTAAACTTAAACATATCTCTTATAAATATAACTTAACATATATATTACAATGGACCACCCTGTATCTCTATGTACACGCCGGAGAGTCACTTATATCAGAGGAGACTCATTCCATGAGATTGTAGCAGGTGAAGCCCACAGGGATCCTGGAGGACGGTGTTGCAGCTGGTCTCCATACAATGGGTGGCCTGTAAATGGAATGATACATGAATACCATTGTTAACCATCCGGACAATGTCCGTGGTTGATATGCCATAACACCGGAGTGGTCCGGTGTTGTAAAATTATTCCCGACTCGGCCATCTCTTACCATGCACCATGCTCAGGAATCCGGTAGAACTAGTAGCAAGTAGTTAACTGTGTTTCCGGTGAAACCAGAGAACAGAAAACTACTGAAGCGGGGTAGCTTCTATTGTCATACACCGGAGAGGAGTAGTCCAAGCAGGTACCGGGTGTCGAGATGGGAGAGATCGGGTGTGTGGTGAGGTGGCGGAGCTCAGTGAAGCTCCGCCATAACACTTAAACTAAAAGGGGAGGGGTAGCTCCCGAAGAAGCACATTGGCTTCGATAGTAAAACTAAGGCAAATACAAATACAAGGAAAATTATAAGATGGTAAATGAAATAATGTGAGCCCGTCGGAGGCCGGAGCCTCTGTATAGTCATTACCCTCAAGGAATCCAGCTATGCCGGAATCCTATTTCCGCCAGAGCGGGTGGGAGGGAGTGACTGAGGGCGAGGTATGGACCAGAGAGCCGAGGGAAGCTGAGCTCACCTGAGCCTGGTGGCCGGCCGAGGCTGGGTAGAGCCGAGCTCCTCCCCTACTCTGGGGTGAGAACGGCTGGGTAGCGCCACCCGCACATCGTGGGTCCCCGTGGGGGTCTCCCTCCACCTCCAAGGGGGAACTCGGATCGGTTGTCAGCGACAACGTGAGCGAGATATCAACCCACCTGGGTGGGAGATGGTGGTGGGGGGGGGGAGTGGTGCGGTAGGGTGGTGGCTATGACGTGATCGCCTGGACTTCTCACGGTTGGGTGCGGGCACCCACGTGGTGAAGAAGGCCAGGCGATAGGAAGGCTTATAGGCCAACCGAACCCGACTCACAGTAATGAATAAAATAAAATGAAATATACAGTATACACGGGGGGAAAAGAAATAAAATGAGATGAAGAGAAAGAGGAACGTCCTGGAGGGACTAGGTATGACCAACCGGTAAGGGTGGACAAGACCTGGAAACTCCGAGTAGCTGGCCTAGTGTCGTGATGAATAAACGCAGGACAGGCAACCAGGGTAGGCTAGGACTAAAAGAAGGACTAGCATAGTCTCACAAAGCCTAACAAGGTAACCTAACCAAAAGGAACATGCATGCATGAAAACTGGATTGGTAGGGTTCCGAAAGGCTATGAAACGGGAACACGTGCTCAGTAGAATCCCCCGTGTAAGGACGTAATCGTCAATAATGCACCACCAAAAATAATAAAAACATAATCACATAGCAATACTGCTATAATAATTCGAGCTCACTAGGTATGGGAGACCACGTAAGACATGAAAGGGGGACACAAAGGAGCACGCTGCAATGGCGGCTCGGGGCCGAAGCCGCGTGGGACGTCGACTCAAAAAAACCTAAATAATTCGGTTAAAAAAGCCAAAGACAGCCCCTAAATAGTGTCAACTATAATAGCAGTACTTAACTTGGATGTAGAAGCAGATTGACGATCCATGGTGAAAGAAAATTCCAAAAAGCAAAAACACAACACAGCAAAAGAAAACGCGTGTGCAGCGCAGTAGTGCTATCAAAGGAATGACGTCACAGGCGCTAGCTACACGGTAGCAGGTAGTGAGCCATAGGTCGGCTCCTCTCTTTGAGGTTTTTTGATGTAGGAGAGGCTAATTGGAAAAGGACCCGTGGTAGTGGTTTCACTCGCCCCAGAAACCATACCGACACCTTTTAATAAAGGTAAGCGAGTCAGAATATTCTGGTATTTCCAATTTAGCAGTTCTCTGGTATTATAACAATATTTTACCTTAGAAATAGTGCTAAAGGAACCTATTTCACGGAGCGACACGGCCAAGCCCAGAAATAAAAATAAGAAGGATATGGGATATGCCAGTGGAAATTGTATTCATAATCATAGGGACACTAGGCACACTCCCAAGATCCCTGAAAAGGAACCTGGAAAAACTAAATGCTGAAGTAGCTCCAGAACTCATGCAGAAGACTGTGCTCCTAGAAACAATGCATGTAGTAAGAAAAGTGATGGACTCCTAAGAAGGCAGGATGCATCCCGGAATCCCACACTATAAAAACCACCCAGTCAAATAGGATGACTGTAATAGACCAAAAAAAAAAAAATAATAATAATAAAATAATAATAATAATAATAATAATAATAATAATAATAATAATAATATATTGGAAGGAGACCCTCTTTCAAACAAGTCTTATTGAAAGGTATTGCTGCATCAGCTGCATTTAACTTGTAAATAGTCTTCTCTATTTTTCTAATACTAATTACTTCTCTCTGCTATTACAACTGGTGAGTATTGTGCCGATATGATTCATCAGGAGCAGTCAATTTCAGGGATATTGCTTACAAATTTATATATCACAGTAAATAACAAATAGGTCAAAATATAAGTCGATTTAGTGCCAACGTTTCTCTCGGTATCATCTAAGCATGATCACAGCAGTGGGTCAGAGCAGACTGGAGATGCTGTCAGGATCTACTCAATATAGAGTGGTAGGTCAGCAGGGAGTCAACCACTAGCTGAGTTTTCATTGGTTGGTGGCGCAATGCGTTCCTACCATTGGTTGGAGAAAGTTTCTTTCAAGACACTTCTCGTGTCGTTGAAGGTCGCGCTGTTGCAACCTAGTGGACTGTCGAGGCTGGGGCATGACTTCCCTGGGTGTTGTGTCACGACGGCTTGCATTGTCATTGGCTGCTGGGCTCCTTGTCTCTTCTGGTATTACTTGTACTATTATTCGTACTCATAGGTCTTCTTAAGTTGGTGGGGAGGAAGACCACTTCCAGTGTCGTATTTAATGAGGGCTTTTCTTGCTGTATGAGGAGTGCCTCGAGCAATCGCAAATGTCGCTGGTCAGGAGCCGTCCCTATTATCTTATTATTCTTGACAATACCATCGCGGGATATAGCTTCTTGGTGTGCTGTCAAGATAACCAGCAACGTCCCACCAACTTAACAAGACCTATGAGTACAAATAATAGTACAAGTAATACCAGACCGAGCAACACCCCCCATCAAAGAATACCAGATGAGACAAGCAACCCAGCAACCAATGACAATGCAAGCTGTCATGACACAACGCCCAGGAAATTCATGCCCCAGCCTCGACGGTCTGCTAGGCTGCAACAGCGCGACCTTCACGACGAGGAGTGTCTTGAAAGAAACTTTCTCCATCCAATAGCAAGAACGCATTGCATCACCAACCAATGAAAACTCAGCTAGCGGTTGACTCCCTGCTGACCTACCACTATCTAATATTGAGTAGATCCTGACAGTATCTACAGTCTGCTCCGACCCACTGCCGTGATTATGCTCAGATGATACCGAGAGAAACGTTGGCCACTAAATTGACTTATATTTTGACCTATTTGTTTATTTACTGTGATAAATAAATTTGTAAGCAAAATCCCTGAAATTGACTCCTCCTGAGGAATCATATCGGCACAATACTCACCAGTTGTAACAGCAGAGAGAAAGCAATTATTAGAAAAATAAAGACTAATCTTTCAATAATAATAATAATAATTCATATAATAATAATACTACTAATAATAATAATGACTGTTACTGAGTGCTGTTGTCATTCTACCAAAATCTTGGGGCTTCTGTGTGTTTAGTGTACATACTATATTTTTTATACACAACACATGGGGTGGTCAACATTGATTATAGGTAAGATATCAGAAAGAAATTTTGTGGATATGAGAGGGTACCTTTTAAATAGTTTCTACTGCCTCATCAAAGAACCTCTAGTTTGATGGTACACATTTGTTGATGGAGTGCTGAAAGTGGCATTTTTCTCTAATTTTCTCCCTCTCTCTACCCCAGCTATGATCCACAATGGTCAGCTAGCAACTGGGTACCTAATAGACTCCTTAGGTCAGCAGGGTCATTCTGGACTTGAAGAAAGTTCCAAAATTGTCCCTCATCACTGAGTTGAGAAGTGAATGGGGGTCTCAGTGTGTGAACTGAGTGCACTGCCATTGTACCCAAAACTGGGGGGGAGAGGGGAGAGAAAATTATATTTTCAGGAAGTAAAAAGGGGGTTATTTTGGTACTTTGGAAGGGTGAGTTAAGAGATTTTGAATTACACAAGTTGTTTAAAGAGAGTACATTTCACTTGTAAACTAAAGCAAGTACTATCTAAATGGTGGATACATTTTAATTAGTTGAAAGGTTTTCTATTGATTTTCTTCTCTGTATCTAAATTTGGATTCAGGTTTATTTAAGACAGTTAATTCAAGTCATATGAAGCTATTACAGTATTTATGGAGATAATTTGCAGATTATATATAAAAAAGGGTGTTCATTATGTCCAGTTTCTTCTGCATATTTAAATGTATCTTGCCCTTAATTTAAGATAATCATTTTCAACTATGTAAATATGTAGTTTCCTAATAAATACCTTGGTGTTAATCTCAATTGGTGGCTCAGGGCTTAATGGTATGCAGATATTTGGTACTGGATCTAAGAAAAGATGATGGTCAGCCTTCTTGCCAAAGCATATCAGGCGTTTGTACACTCCGGATTAAAGCATCCAATTTTCTACTGGGGTAATCAGCTTGCTTAGTAAACTGTAAAACTCAGTATGGTATTAATAATACTTTTCACTGAAACAACCAGCACAACTTATTACAGTTTGTTTTAAAAGTAAATTGAAGAAAAGAGTGACATGTAATACCATGCTGATGTTTTCTGTTTTCAACTTTCATCCTAATTAACTATTATGTATTTTGTGTGAAATGTGTACTTAGTGTTATTTTGTGCTAACCGTTAGATAGTTAAACGAGTAGTTGTTGAAAAATATTTAGTGAGTTCATTATCTCAATTTTATGAAGTAGAAATGCAAAATTTTATTTTAAAGCTCTTATATTTCAGGATGGGAAAAATGTTTGGTTTCCTTTTTGTTTTCTATTAACTTACGTAAGGATAATATTTTATAATGTCTTAAGAGCAAGTCTGTCATTTTAACAGTTGTCTGACACAGCTTTTAACCACGAACAATATACTAATAAATATTCAGGATCCAATCATTTTATCCTACCTTACCTTTTGTTCAGAGTCCAAACCTTTGGTTTAAAATTTTTATCTTAGCTGGGAGATTGGTTGGGTACAGTATTTGTACTTGATAGGAAGAGAAAAACATAAGGAATTAAAATGATTGAGTGAAATGAGTTTTTGTGCATAATTAAGGGATTTTTTATAGTATGGTTATTATTTTAGTAATTCTAGACAATATTAACAATATGAATATTAACAAGTAGGAAAACAAAGTATGAATATAAACTTCTGAGGTAGTATTTCAGAGATCTGCCACAATAAATGAGACTTTTGCCAAAGAATTATTCGGCATTTGGAGAGAAAGTAGTTGGATCCAGGTCACACATCTGGAGGCATATTAACAAAATGAACCCCATCTTAGATCTATAATTTGTCAGTAACAGATAATTAACAGCTTTAGTAGACAGTATCTGGAGGCCTGTCAGCATCCTGACCAGGAATAACATACGCTTTATTGCTTATACACCCCTTAGATTTGTGCCTGTCTGTGCTTCACTTTTCCTGATCAAGTTACTGTGGCTGTTTAAAAATTGGTATTTGCTTCTGCTGTAGAATTTGGTGCAGCTATTTTTTATCATTTTTCACCATGGATCTAGTAAATTCAACCTTTATGTTTTGAGGTTAGACTATCATTAAGACCCTTCTCTTCTTGCTGCGGCCAGGTTCACGTTGCTAATATTTAGGATAAACTATAGTACTTACCTCATCAGTGATTCTTGCAAATAGCACATTTTTTTCATGTAAAACTCTGTGCATCTTTTGCTAAAAGATTTTACTTATCCTACATATGACATTTCATGTCTGTGGGTTTTCTAGATACATATATTTTCTTGGTTATTAGCCCTTGGCTATACTGTATAATTAGTATATATATCATCCTTCCCTATGGAGGGAATTCTCTGAGGTTGAAGTGTGTTTTAGGTACTGTTTTCCATTGTATAACCTCAAATGCCTCCCTAGCCAAGAATGATGGCATGCAGTATAACTAACCCCAGACTAAGAGGAGTTTTCTTCCACTGCCTTTGTAATACTCAAAGGCGACTGTGCTTTCATTTCTTCTCAAAGGTAATCTTCCTTTATTGACCAGGTTATTAATTTCTCTTATGTCCATGTAATCTCTTAATTATTGAGTTTACAGTTTTTTCATATCTCCCTTCCTAATTATTTCTAGCCTCTCCTGGCATTCTTATGAAACTCCCATGGTTTCATTATCTCTTGTCCTTTATAATTAAGGAAGGCAGTGCTCACTGTCAGGAAAGGATGTTATTGCAAAACTAATTGCTATTTTTTTGTTCAACTTATTAATCAAATACTATTATTTAGACTCTAATAAACTCATTCTGAAGACTGCTGTGAATTTTTGGAAGTGGTCAGTAAGTTTGGCAAGAACTTTTATAGGAAGAATTATTGAAGCAAATATGTAAATCAGGAAGAGACGTTAGATTTCTAGGTCTACAATCAGAGAAAGGACTACCGAGCTGATTTTGCTTTATAAAATTTACATACTCTCATGATGATATTTTAGTAATCTCTTGTCCTTAGTCTTTTCAAGTCTTCCCTTACTAAGAAAGAGAAGAGGAATCCTGAACTTGTGAATGGACCTTGATGATGTATCATGTATAAAACAGAAACACACTTATCCTTCATGGAATGCTAGTTATGGATCTTAAATACTACAAGTAGGAAAATTAAGGCAAAAACACATTACAGCTCAAGCTAACATGACTTTCTACAAGGAGCAAAATTCATATTACTACCAAGGAGACTGTTCTAAAGTTTTATAATAGAATGGTTTAAATGCCTCGTGATTTAGGCATTACGACACCTCAAAATAATATGGATGCTGACAAACTGTGAACACTAGCATGCCACAGCTACTCTTAACTGATTTTTCTTAATGAAATACAGCTAATAAGGGAGTGAAAACCATGAAATTAACAGTGGTTCTAAACATTGTCAGAAAAATGAGAAATTTTTAATCGATTTGTATTTTTCCTAACTAACAAACCTGAGGTAACTTTATGTAAGGAGATTTTCTTAAGCATAGCTGGAGTCCAGTTGAAAATAGCACGAGGTTTTGGTGGCAAGAGGTAGACAGAGCCTGACCTGGATTACCCCCCTAGATGGTGCTGTGGCACTTCAGTTTTCTTTCAGCCCGGGTAACTGTATGAGGGTGGTCTGAGGCGTGCCATTTACATAAAGACCTCAGGTTTGTTAGTTATGAAAAATACGTCGATTAAAAATTTGTCATCTTTACGTAAGGGTAGACTTACTTTTGGTAGGAGGATAAAGTAAACTTTAAAACTGAGAGGTGGTTTGGCTCACCTGGGCTCACTTCTTGGTCAATTGTTGGAGCATAGGAAGGAGTCGTATGCCTCTATTCTGTTAAGTGAAAGATTACTCAACAGTCAGACATATGGGTGAGACAATGGGAATTCCTGCCTACATTGTGTCTTGGAAGAAGGGAAGCACCTGTTGTCAGTCCCTTTTTCCCCTTGTAAGAGGGACGAAAAGGTGATTCTATTTAAAAATTTGTATTAAGTTGGAACATCAACTATGACAAAAAGAATGGTTGCTAACTCACTGTATCTAACTAGTTCCTGCCAATGATGGTTCATATCTTGCCACTGCCCACCGGAAGAGAAGAAGAAAGAGAAAGGAAGAGGGCTACAGGGTAGTTATCCCATTCACTCTCACTTTTCTAACCAACATCTTAGGTAAGATAAAAACTGTCCCACTAGGGGCACTGGATGAGGTACATAACTTGTTAAGCAGCTACCACCAGACCAAAAGAAAGTGTCCAAGGACCATGTGGGCAATGTCCTGAAGATGGAGATGGTGAAGGTCATTTGACGAACCCATGTAACAGCCTTCAATATCCTATGAATCGACAAGTTCTTTATGAAAGCAATCGAAGGGCCAAAGCTCATAACATCATGAGCTTTTACGTGCACTGTACTGACATCTGAAGAGGTACTCTATGCTTGTCTGCTTGTCTCTTGAATATCTTTCATGTTCCGGCCTGTGCTAACAAAAAGTATTTGATACTCTGGCCCGAGATGTTGAGTCCTTTTTAGATATTTATGCAACACCCTAGCAGGACATAAAGGTAATTTGTCTGGATCATTATCAACAAAATCTCCAACGGAGGAGATTGAGAATGACTTGAAACTGTCATTGTGAACTGAGGTATTCTGAGTCTTAGCGACAAATTCCATGACTAATTCGAAGGTTACAGACCCCCAACACCTTCAAGTATTTAGTATTACAAAAAAGGCCATGAAGTTCACCTACTGTCTTTCATGAAGCCAAGGCCAGTAAGAAAACTATCTTGAGGGTTAAATTTCTATCTGATGAACTCCGTAAGGGTTTGATTGGAGCACAAGTGAGACTGATAATGACCAGGGTCAGATCCCAGTTAGAGGTTTCAGATCTCTAGGGGAACAGGACAGTTCAAAACTTTGTAGGAGCATAAAGATTTTCCTATGAGGAGGAAAGTTCTACACCTTTCAAATGTATAACTAATCCTATAGCAGCTCTGTAGCCCTTGATGGCTCATACAGAAAGTAGTTTCTCCTTACGGATACAGAGGGATATGACGAAGTCTGCTACTTGCTGAATAGAGGTTCCAGCTGGAGAGAAACCCTGTTGATGGCACATATCACAGTAGACAGCCCATTTCCCTTAGTACATGGCTGTAGATGATTTCCTGAGATAGTCAGACATTTCTGTTTTTGATATATAAGAAGAGCCTCTGGCTTGCAAGAGATACTGGATAGTCTCCCACTGTGAAGATATAGGGACCCTACCGATTAGTGGAACCTCTCTATAACAAAGGAGGTTGTGCTGGGTTTCTCTCTCTCTCAGAGCAGGGCCAGAAGATCAGGTACCACTCTGCATGTGGCCACAAGGGAGCCACCAAGGTCGTTCTGAGATTCTAAGAAGTCATAACTATTGATTATGTCATGGATCAGGTAAAAAGGGGGGGGAACAGGCATAAGCGTCCATATTATCCCAAGGGTGTTGCAGAGCGTCTTTTGCCATGGCCTACGGATCTGGAATGACTGAGTAAAATACCTCTAGTTTTCTGTTGTATCTGGTCATAAATAGTAGACATCAATGGCGTTTCCCATAAAAAGGAACAACCTTTCCACTACTTTGAGATGAGGGAACTACTCTGTCCTTAGCGCTAAACAATGACGACTCGGCTTGTATACCAATGCGTTCCTCTTGCCTGGAATGTATCTGGCTGAGAGATACACCGAGTGAGTCACTGCCCATTTGTGTACTGTCAAATCGTCAAGTTAACGGGAAATAGCCTTGCTTGTTGACATAAGCCACCACTGTGGTACTGTTGGACATGAAAACCACCAAATGCCCCACCACCCTCTCTTGAAACTCCTGAAAGGCTAGGAAAGCTGCTTTTAGCTCTAGGATGTTGATGTGAAGCTGTTTGCCTTGATGATCCCATACACAAAGTCAGATCTTCCAGGTGTGCTCCCCAACCCTCGCTCAAGGCATCTGAGAACAGAAGAATCTACTACATAAGGGGAGAGTGAAGGGGCGCTCCTGTGGTCAGGTGCTTGCCGTCCATCCACCATGCTAAGTTCTGTCTCATTTCTTTGAGAGAGGAACCTGGAAGAAGGGAGAATCCTTGGAAGGGGACTAAAACACTTTTAATCTCCATTGAAGGGATTGAAGGTGGAGATGTCTGGCAAGTGACCTAGAACAATCTGCCACTGACATGCAGGTTGCTTTTGTCTGGAGAGGGACTGAACAATGGTCCTGAACTTGTCAGTGCATGGATCTAATGGGAAGACCCTTGCTGCTGTCATGTCTAAACATAAGCATGCCCAGGTAAAGAATCCTTTGGCTAGGCATAAGATTGACTTCTCCAAATTTATCATTATGCCTAAGCATAGTGATAAATTGGATTAACTTTGTGTGAGAACTCGCCAGGATCAGCAAGTCAACGAGGTACAGTATCAATTAAAGTTATTACAATACTGAAGAAATCTGAAGAAATATCAGTTCCCCACAGATGACCAGAGAACTAAAGCCATGACTTTTTTATCATCCAGTCTTGTGCCACTCCCACTCCTTTGACTCAATATGGGTGAGGCTGTGTTCAATGAATTACTCCATGCACTGTATATGGCAATACTTGGTGTTTAGCGCCATCATCTTTTCAATGAACTTTTCAACCCATACAGTACATACTTTCAGAAAACCAGTTAGGAAAATGCCACCTTTCTTAGACTACGTATACTGCAATTTGGCAGCAAGACTACTATATCTTGCCTGACTCACTTAACAGCAAATATGAAGATATTCTATTGACATTAATTAACCGACTTCCCTTGATGATCTTGAAAAGAAAGTAACTGTGCGGCTATTTTTCCTCAGTCACATTTTTCTTATGGATATTATGCTATACACAGAACTGTTAAAACCATCTTTTACATGAAAACTGGCCAACATCTCAATATTTTACATACTTCATAATATACTACTCAGATTTGGATAGGTCCATCAATTCCCTCCCCCATACAAAATCAACTTCACTTCTCATTGTATATATGTTTATAACATGTGTGATCAGCCTTGTGAAACTGCAAATGAAGTAACTGTTGGAGGGCATCTTGAATATCATAATGGAATTTTGAACTTGAGTTTGCTTTCTAGAAAGCCACTTTTGAAAATCTTGAAGGGAAGCAAGATACTATTTCATTTGGAATGGCTTGACAGGTATCCAAAAACGCTATAGGCACATTATTGCAATAGACAAAGTACTATTGAAATTAAGCATAAATATATCAAGTGATGCTTCCCACCATTAGATGGCAGATAAAGACTTAATTAATGTGGCTGTCCTTAAAATTCTCTCTCCTGATGAAACTTTTAATCAATGTGGCTGTCCTTAAAATTCTCTCCACATGAATCTGGTTATCAATTAACTACGTATATTCATTTACAACAGTTAGCTCTAAGTGGGAAAATCCATTAGCTCACATAATTCATTCTCAGTGTTTCAGTGCTAAGACAGATAATTTTCAGTGAATAGGAGAATCCAATGTTCTATGCTCCCTGTGGAAGACTGCTTTAGTAAGACACTTAAAATACTAGATGATGTAAATTCAGGAACACCTGATACAGATGATGTAAATTCAAGAATACCTGAAAATAAAAGAATGAAGAGATTAGCAAAGACCATTAGTCAAGGCTTCTTCACTGGAACCTTAAGCTTACTATATAACGGTCCTCTTGAGACAACATTTGCAAACTTGAATTTCCCAAGAGGGTACAGAACAGAGTAGAAGGAATCCAGGTGAAAGAATGCACTATATATAAATTTGCCAATTAAAATTGAACATGGAAAAACAATGAGAAGGGAAGGCTTAGTTATTAATGTATGGTGAATTCTTAGGGTATAAATCACCATGATCAAGTACAGAGAACAATTTTTTTCTTAATAAAAATTTCCAATTAAGGCAATGCTTTCAATGAACTGTGCATAAAATAAATGCCCTAACAACATAGAGACAAGCAAGTTATATAGCTCATTGCAAGAAGAATTGAACAGCCAGAGGCATAAGTTACCGGTCTGGTTAAACTAATTAATAATCATAATAATACATACATACTGGTCCATGTAAGTTCACCTAGCATAATATGTATCAGTTGTTTTTTCAGATCTTGTAATAATGTTTAGGGAATCAGTACCTCCAGATAGTGATTCTTGTTCTTAATATGTTTCCCCAGATGCTGTAAAGTCTAATTAACATTAACAGTTTTATAATTCCTACAAAACATATCCAAAAATCTAATTCCATATTAATGCAAGACTACATCTAGTACTACATCAAATGGGTTGAAACATGTATGATTTGTACACTTCCCTCTTACTAAGCTGTTCACTGTAATGGATTACTATGTGAAGGTAATATAAAAGAAGAATGAAAATATGGCTGAATCGAAAAAACATGATAGACAGGTATATGGATTTTTGAAAATCATATTTATATTTACATAGTTCATACTATTGGAAAGTTTTGCAAATATTTATAACTTCACTACTACATACAGTCCTTAAACTGAAACTCATTTTCTATTGCATAACTGTTATAAAGCGCACTATAGCTGTAAATAAGCACCATTCTGCTGAATTCATAACTTGAGTTTACATTGTACTATTGTTATTGTTGTTGTCGCTGTATAGTATGCTGCCTTAAAAAATCGGTGTGATTGACACCACAGATACCTTATAATAGGCCTTGTGTTGATGGCTACTTCCTGTAAAATGTTCTGTTTAAATATTTTCTAAGTGTGAAGAAATAGTTTGAAATAAATGTTAGTGATTGTATTTATGACTACAGTAGTTGTGCATGCTGCTTGAAGAGTGTCCTTTATCAGTTGAGACATACTTAGAAGTATAACTGATAGCTCACGTATTTTTTAAACTTTTAATTTCTCATGACATCTCATACTAAGGTTTTAAAGCAAAGGTAATTTTCTGCCTACAAGTAATTTAAAACTAAAGTTGTTGAAATTTTATCTTAGTGTCATGAAAAGTGGTTAGACAACTTTATTTTTCAATATGTTGATTGGATATAATTCACGATTGACATTCCAATTTTAATCTGGAAAAATTAATATTGCTTTAACCTAAATTACAACTTTAGAGTTATCTACATAAAATTTTCTTTAAGTTATAAACAGGCTACTCATGCAACTTTTTAAATATAATCATTACTCTTTCAGATGATGAAGGGATAGTTGATTTAGGCATGTGACATGAGGCCTACGGTTTGCAGCCACTGAATCCCTATATTGATCATGGTTCACCACCCATGGGCGATTCACATGATCCTTACAATCAAAAAGGTTGTCAACCTGCTGGAAAGTTGAATAAGCTATATAGTGACAAAGGCTGTCAACCTAAAGGCAACATGCATATATCTTACACTGAAGATGCTCCTCACCTGAGGGGAAAAATACATCTGCCATATGACAAAGATTGCTTACCAATGGATGACTTGTACAACAGTAACTTAGCTGTTGTGATATGAATCTCAATTTTCCAGTTTTCTCTATTTACTCCATGTCCATTCCTGAAAAACAATGATTTTTACCTGAATATGGAATCTAAATGATAATATTTTTGTAGCAGTTTATTGATTTTACCATTTTCATATTTGTAAATTTGGCTGTAGAAACCTATTTTAAAGTTATTTGAAATAGGACTGTTATTGAAGGTTACCATGCCTCAAAAGGAGAGAATTTTTTTTGTTTGTGTTACTGGTACCACAATATCAAAATACACATTTTTATGTTTCATATTATTATCTACCAGATTTCAAAAGGATATTTTAACTTAATTTTAGTTTTTGTTACTGAAATCAATATCAAAATGCTATTTTACATTTTGTATTACTTTATTGTTAAATTTTCGGTGTTGCAATGTTTTCCAAAAAAAATTTTTTTTAACCAACTGACAAGCTGGAAAAATCCACAGTGAAACCCCCATATTTGTGGGGAATGTGTTCCAGACCCCCCTTGAATAGCTAAAATCTGCAAATGCTTAAAACCTGTATAAATGCAAAACTGCCTATTTTGATAGTTCAAACACAAGAAAATCCCACAAAATTGTTTATACCTGAATATGTATTTTAATAGTTTTCACAAAAAGTGCATTCAAGTCATAAAACTGATATGAAAATACATTATTTAGTGAATATTTCTCAGTGAAAAACACCACATACAGGCAAATTGTCCACAAATAATGGTTGGTTGTGTTTCACAGAGAAACCTGCGAATCTTGAGAACGCAAATAAAGGGGTTTACCTTAGTGGGTTTTCTTAGCTTGGTAGCATATAAGATAAATTTCTTGATGGCATATAAGGTAAATTTCAGTAAGACTTGGGTGATACTCTGGTTAACCTGAGCTTCAAAATTTGTTTCCCCAAGGAAGCACTTCAGATTCTTTTCTTCAATACTCAAATTAAGAAGAGTGAACATTGTTGTGACAAGTTATATATTCTTGTCAGTACCAAATGCCAAGACAGACAGACTCAGGGGATGGCTAAATATGCATTATTCATTAAGAGGAATTATAGAAATATACCTGCTTGAAAATTATAAGGAAAGCCATGTCTTTGTTACGTCTGAATTTCAGTTACGTGTAGCATCATGTAATATTTGAAATTACCTTAAACTATGTGTTTAAGATGTGGTATTTTATTTTTGACAATATTACATGAATGGCATGGTACAAAATTTGAAAATCAAAAATGTTCACAAAACAGTGCCATTTATGCTGTGTACTTTCAAATCATATCTATACTGCTGTGGGCATGTAGTGAAAAGATTCCGTCCTTAAATTACTGTAAATTGTAAATACTTAATGTATGAAGGTTGTTATTTTAAAAGAGATAAGTCTTTATGTGTACAGTTAATATTTTATTATTTCTTTGCTCACTGAATTGTCACAATGGTGTTTTCCTGAAATACATTAATTGAACACAAAATATAAGGCTGTGTTTAATCTTTTTTTGTACTGTACCAGTACTAATGCATGCTGTAATATATAGTTAACATGATGTACTTAACATTTTACTAGTATTCAGGAGAATTCAAACACACTCCAATGATATGAATGAAAATCCTTGTAAATCTTTTATTGAAGAGTTGTCTGTATGATGTATATTATATGATATAAAAATGTAAAAATAATTGTTATTGTAAGTCATACCTACTGTATCTTGTACTTTCTTCAATTTTGATAGTACTTGAGCCATTTCTTATCACCTTTCATGTCTAAAGTCATACATTTTAAAATGCAATAGCAATGTCATGTATATCAAAAGACTTAGCTATATTTTTATGGCATACAAGTATTAGTTTATATAAATGTAAAAAACTATTTTTATACAAAATTATCTTGTCTTTTCTTTCAAGTAGGTTTTAAGAATGTTAGGGAATAACAATGCCTCCTGAAATGTACTGATATATCTGTAGAATATTGTTTTTATGTTATTTAATAAAGTGATACTTAGAAAAATATAGAACAAAATGTTCTTTCTTGTATATTTGGAAGTAGAATTTACATGTTGTAAAGTACTGTTTACAATGGTAATTCCTTCCTAGTACGATTATTCTTGAACAGATAATATGGTTTCCACTGTGAAATATAAAATTCTCTGAATACAACATGACCATTAAAGACAAATTACTGGTACTTTTATTACTGTTGTTGTTGTTATTTTCTTTTTGTAAGTCGATTATTAAATTAGTACAGGAGTCCCAGTTTATAGAAGAACTTTTAATGTAAGTTCATTATATGGACAGTCACAGTGCGTACTTAACTTTCATCCAAGAAGTTGCAGTCTTTTTACTTCTTCACTTATTCAGTGCTGTATCTCATTTTTTAAATGAATCGAGTCATGTCTATGTACTATACTTCCAATTATAATAGATTCTCTTCTGTACATGGTCGTATTTATACATATTGTTGATAATAAAAATGTTACTTGAAACTTTTTTTTTTATAAATTCTTATGGTTTTATAATCTATGTAAAAAACTTTAATTCAACATGAATAATAATATGCCGGTAATTTCTTTGCACATTTTTCAGTAACTGAAAATTTCATAGAAAGGATGGTGTGTAAGCACTCAGTTGTTTTTAAAAATAATTTAAAAGAAATCACTTGAAAAGGCTGGGTGGAAGACTTTATTTACTGTTTTGTGTGTGCCTTCAAACTTTGGACTGAAGAAACTAATAATACAACTGAAATGGTTTCATAGTATGTAGTGTAACTACATGGCACATGACAGCAGTTGATCTACAATTGGTAACCTTATTAAGGAGTATCTTTCTTCCAGTAGTTACCATCTTGATATACAGTGGTACCTCGACATACGAAAGGCTAAACTTACGAAAAACTCGACATACGAAAGCAAATACGAAAAATTTTACAGCTCTACATATGAAAATCGCTCAAGTTACAAAAGGTTGTTGCTGTAAAGTCCCGAGATTCGCCCGGACCACCGAGAACAATTTTAAAACTCCCGTGCCGCCAACTGAGTAAACTCGCCACCATCCTCCCGGTCTCCCATTGGTTCCTGATGCTAGTCACCCCATAAGATCCTGCTCTCCTATTGGTCAGCATCTACCCCTTGTGCTTTAAGTATTCTATTAGTAAAAGGATGCTGTAAATTGAAAAACTTATTCATGCAATACATTTAATAAAAAAAAAAAAAACATTAGGTAAAGATAGAGTAAAGAGTAGAAATGAATGGTTATTATACTGTTTGGTAGTTTCAGTAGTTGAAGAGAGATAATGAAAATTTATGGCTTACTGTGTACTAGGAAAAGTGATTGCTTGGCGATCGTTCGATACTCGTAAGTGCTGGATGTAAACAGAAGTTTGGAAGCTTTTATTTTTGTTTGTTTATTATAGTTAATGGTTACTTAATAATTATTTGAAATGAGTACATGCAATACATTTAATAAAAAATTGTGAATTAGATATCATAAACTCTAAAATAAATCAGACTGCCAACAAATACGTATTTTTTAGAATTCTTCTTCTGTTTAATATTATGTTACGTATGTTTCATTATAGCTGTCAGTAACTCGGTATCTCCATTAGGTAAAAATAGAATAAAGAATAGAAATGAATGGTTATTATACTGTTTGGTACTTTCATTAGTTGAGGAGAGATACTAATGAAAATTTATGGCTTACTGTGTCCTAGGAAAAGTGATTGCTTGGCGTTCGTTCGGTACTCGTAAGAGCTGAATGTAAACAATCGATTGGAATGTTTATTTTTTTGTGTGTGTATTATAGTTAATGATTAATTAATAATTATTTGAAATGAGTACATACTGATTATTTATACATTTTATTGGCATATTCTAAGCTTTTAGCTTCTTAGGTTTAGATGTCAGAATCATAGACTAGGCTACAGTAGCAACCGCTAACATAGGCTAGGCTTATTGCTAAGGAGCATATGCTAAAGTCCTAATATATGCAGTAAAAATGGGGTTGAATATTACTCAAGTATGTACAGTATTTTGCCTTTTTGGAGTCATATTTCTTCCGTCGGATCGGCGTCGTAACCCTAGAACATGTGTTTTAAGCCTGGAAATATAATTTACTGGGGGTGTTTTTGGAGGGCTTGGAACGGATTAGCCATTTTACATGTAAAATGTGGTCCAAGATACGAAAACCTCATGATACGAAGGGCGCCTCGGAACGGATTAATTTCATATCTCGAGGTACTACTGTACTTAAAAAATATGAGAACCAGGTATAAGGTTTTTAACTGGCAACCCTAACAGCAGCTGATGGTGAAAGCAAGCCCTTATTCCTTTCCTTTGTCACACAATATCAAACTTCATTACTGTAACTTAGATGCTCATGACACATTGGCTAATTGTTGAACAATTTAAGGACAATATCCAAAAAGGTTAAGGTAACTTACCTCTGTTTCAGACAGTAAAACTCATGACTGTGAAACTCAAAAGGCATGACCAAGAAGAAGCCCAAGCATAAGGAACGGCATCTTGAAACTGATGATAAAGCAAAAATTAAGGAATGGTTAAAGAAGTTCTGAGAAATATCATGGTTATACTATCCTCGGTTATTGGTGATCCGGTTTTATGGGGCTTGCCTAGCGTGGAAAACAGCCAATATTTATAGGCAACTTTTGGCACAGAAATGCACCAATTTCCAGTTATAAGCATTGACAATAGAGTATTGGTGCCAATACATACCTAACTGAGGTGCCACTGACTGTTTATCAGCACCAAAATCTGGTTATCGGTGACAATAAGCGCCGATTTTCGATTACCGGATCGCCATTAACTGAGTCCGCCAATATCTGGGGACTGCCTGTACATACATACATACATACATATATTATATATATATATAAATACATATATATATACAGTAGTACCTCGAGATACGAAAGGCTCTACTTACGAAAAACTCGAGATACGAAAGCCAATACGAAAAATTTTACTGCTCTACATACGAAAAGTTTTCAAGATGCAAAAGGTTGTTGCTGTAAAGTCCCAAGATTCGCCCGGACCACCGAGAACAATTTTAAAACTCCCGCGCCGCCAACTGAGTAAACTCGCCACCATCCTCCCGGTCTCCCATTGGTTCCTGATGCTAGTCACCCCATAAGATCCTGCTCTCCTATTGGTCAGCATCTACCCCTTGTGCTTTAAGTATTCTATTAGTAAAAGGTTGCTGTAAATTGAAAAACTTATCCATGCAATACATTTAATAAAAAAAAAAAACATTAGGTAGATGAATAAAGAATAAGATAGAAATGAATGGGTTATTATACTGGTTTGGTAGTTTCAGTAGTTGAAGAGAGATAATGAAAATTTATGGCTTACTGTGTAAAAGTGATTGCTTGGCGATCGTTCGATACTCGTAAGTGCTGGATGTAAACAGAGGTTTGGAAGCTTTTTTTTGTTTGTTTATTAAAGTTAATGATTACTTAATAATTATTTGAAATGAGTACATGTATTAGGGCTTGTGCCTTGTATGATAAGGCGCCCTATGAGGTAATGTTAGACTAGCGATAAACTTACGCTAAGTCGGTTGGTATTGCACTTCCATCTTCAATGGAGTGTCTGGGGTTTTGTAGATCACTTACGAAGTCGGTATTATCTTTACGACGATGTGTTAAACTCATGGTTCGGTGAGGTTCTTGTAGAAAACACAAGGTATCAAAAATAGTATTATTCTTCTGAAGTTTACATGATGAAGATCAGGTATGATCGTACAAGTCTTCTATGACGATAGCTTGATCGCTTCTGCCAATGATGATGGCTAATCCTATTCCTCTACATGATAAAGCTTAGGTAAAGAGGTACAGGTCTTCTAATGACGATAGCTAACTCTGTTCTGCTCGTCTACCATCTCTGTTACAAGTTATGAAGGAACAGACAGTAGTTCGAACATATGAACATACTATCAGATGACATAGTTTCATACGAACACACAATCGAATGAGACACGCTACAGATCACGTAGGCCGTTTGAATAATAGGTCGGGGTAGTTGTCTCAAGCAGGGAGCTTGGACTAATGTTTATAAACAATTGAATGACTACAGGTGACGGCATGTTATCTTAGCTTACATACTTATTGTATACGTCATCTTTAGCGTCTCTAGTCTGATCACATTCCTGCAAGCAATCTGGTTGACCTCTTTAGTTTTAGACTTTTATATATATGGACTAACATTCCATATTTTTATTATGTAAACACTTACACATGCAATACATTTAATAAAAAAATTGTGAATTAGATATCATAAAATATAAAATAAATCAGACTGCCAACAAATACGTATTTTTTAGAATTCTTCTGTTTTATTATTACGTTACGTATACGTATGTTTCATTATAGCTGTCAGTAACTCGATATCTCCATTAGGTAAAGATAGAATAAAGAATAGAAATGAATGGTTATTATACTGTTTGGTGGTTTCATTAGTTGAAGAGAGATACTAATGACAATTTATGGCTTACTGTGTGCTAGGAAAAATGATTGCTTGGCGCTCGTTTGATACTCGTAAGACGGATAAGAGCTGAATGTAAACAATCGATTGGAAGGTTTGTTTTTTGTTTGTTTGTGTATTATAGTTAATGATTAATTAATAATTATTTGAAATGAGTACATACTGATTATTTATACATTTTATTGGCATATTCTAAGCTTTTAGCTCTTAGGTGTAGATGTCAGAATCATAGACTAGGCTACAGTAGCAACCGCTAACATAGGCTAGGCTTATTGCTAAGGGACATATGCTAAAGTCCTAATATATGCAGTAAAAATGGGGTTGAACATTACATGCAGTTGAATATTACTTAAGTATGTACAGTATTTTGCCTTTATGGAGTCATATTTCTTCCGTCGGATCGGCGTCGTAACCCTAGAACATGTGTTTTAGGCCTGGAAATATAATTTACTGGGGGTGTTTTTGGAGGGCTTGGAACTGATTAGCCATTTTACATGTAAAATGTGTTCCAAGATACGAAAAACTAAAAAAAAAACATTATACGAATTATATATATATATATATATATATATATATATATATATATATATATATATATATATATATATATATATATATATATATATATATATAATATATATATATATATATATAATATTATATATATATATATATAATATATATATATATATATATATATATATATATATTATATATATATATATATATATATATATATATATATATTGTGACAAAGTGCCAAGTATCTGGTTACTACACTTACCAATCATTAGATGAGTGCCTCACAACAGCCAGACACCTGAACCTTCATCACAAGTAATAAACGACTGAATACTCTAAAGGCAACAGTGATGATCCCTTAAACAACTTACCACTATTGCAGAAAACCAGACTTAAGTTCATTAAAACAGGTGTGAGGTAACCTTATATGTAATCAAATTAATTAAAGGGCATCACTCCATTAACAACTTTAAAAGTAAGTATTTCCCTGATTTCAGAAGTCTAAGTAATTCCCTGGTTCTAACTCACTTCAAATAAATTGAAGGAAAACAGCTCATACCACTTTATGTTTCTACCTAAGCAAATCATAATTATACTGGTGAAAAAGAACACACTTATAAAAGTTTTAAATACAAAAATTTATTATCATACTCAAAATTTATATGTGAAATTCACAATCTCGGGGAAATTAATTGTTACTTGAAAACAAAGCAAAGTTTAATTAATTTTTGAATTAATTAAGTAAAATTCAATCAAAATTAATTTATCACAAAATTCAAGAAAATTAATTCAATCAAAATTCAGAAGTGTTAGGTAATAATTAAAATTTGGAAATTAATTCACAAGTGCTAAACAACAATGAAACTTGAAAAGAATTGTAAGTAAATGCAAATTAATTCATGTGTTAAATTAATTAAATGTGCAACTATTAAGTAATGAAAACAATTAAGTCATTTAAATTGTGAATACAAATGAAAACACAGAAAAATGTGGAAAATAACAAAATGTAAAAAGCACCAATCACACAGATTATAAAATAAAAACACAAACATCAATAAGAAAATGGATAAATGCACAAAAAATCACTTCAAATGAAACAAACACAAAACACAAAAATTTGCAATGTGTAAAAATTTAGTTTCACCAAACCATTGTAACTATTAGTTCTCTATACCATTGTAACTATTAGTTGCAACTAATAAATTTAAAATAACATGTTACCTTGGTACCAATTTTCTTAATGCTGCAGCTTGTTAAAAAAATTTCACCACACAATTCACAATACGTATTTCAAAAATAAAAAGAAAAGGCGCCGTTACACACTTGTGCAATGTTTGTTCAGATTCCACAAAAAGCCCTAAATAATACTGAATAACTAAGAAATCCGAAATCTAAAAGTTACAAGTGACCAATTTACTTTACGTTAATATGAAATCAAAAGTGATGTGGGAGAGAGAGAGATCTAAACGCTATGATGTTCTAAGTCTGAATGAATCTCTTCGCACAAAAACTGAACAGTGGATATCACACAAAATGTTTAGGGCATGGCAAAGATGATGCCATCCTTTCTAAAAGCTTCTAATATGACGTAACTTTACAGACAAATATGTAAAATCTTCACGTGTTATTTGGCAAAGACGTGTATGAAACCAGTCGATGTGCGTACTATGCTCAACAAAGACGATCAAAACAGAAGTCCCTTATCAGACGTGATGACAGGTTAGGAAAACAACACAGAGATCTCGAGCTCCTCTAATCAAAAGTTTTGACTGGTTTCCAAAACAATTTCTATCTTGGAATGGACAAAGTTAATCTCTCTCTCTCTTTTTACATTCTATGTTATACTAACTTTTAAATTAAGTAATGCAAAATCTGAACATACATTTTTAGACATCCTATAACTCTAAGCTAAAATAAGGAATCTGAAAATGCTGCAAAACTCTTTTCTAACATTTTATACAGTCAAAGCGATGATATAGGAATTGAATTATCAATAGTAGCAGCAATATTTATAATATATATATATATCTATATATAGATATATAAATATATATATTATATATATATATTATATATATGTATATATATATATATATATATACACATACATACATACAAAATATATATATTGTAACAGCTCGTTTTACCATCCCCAAAATACACTATTCAGTTTCTTAAAGTATCCATTTAAGATATGAAGTTCACAATAGGATGGAATCATACCACAAACTCAACAATCAAAGTGCAAGGATGAATTCAAGGGGGAGTAAACAAACACAACGAAAAACCTTAAATTTAATACATGAATAAAAAAATAGAAATTAAACACGAACCTCTTGAATACAGGAAATAAATTAACCAATATCACATTTAATAATAATAATAATTCAAACCGCACATATACCAATTAAGACAGGAATACCAACACACTCAAACCAAATAAAGGGGGGCCAGAAAGAAGGAGGAAATCGTAAAGAATGAATATCCTGATGATTTACAGGCTAATTCTTGTATAAACCAAGCTTGTTACTATAAAGCTTCATTATTAATAAGTCCTATTATTCTTCTTGAAGAATACGGGAGCCTCCATGTCCGGAGGAGTGGTACCACAGGTGGTTAACTAACTCGGGGTCCAGTCGAGCAGCCAAAACAGAATCACAGCCATGATCAATGACAAAGGTATCAAACACCTTACTATGGGGTAGCGAGATCCCCCTGGCTTTATAACTGAACCAGTGGTGGTGCGGTGAAATCCAAAGGACCTCCAGATAACCTATTTAGGGAGATCTTCCAATTTGAAGATAGTGGATATTAAAAAACATGCTCAGGTCCTGGAGATAAGGGCAAATCACCAACAGAGGCAGCAACCACCAAGAAGCAAGAGAGGGCAGTACTCTGTCCACAAAGCAGGGCAAAAATATTCTGCAAGTGACAAGGTCCAGAGAATGATTGCCTGTTCTCACAGAGGCTAAGAAGTCACCGCCCTTATCCACAGGGGAGGGACCACATACACAACCTCCTTAAAGAAAAACACGAATGTTAATAATAACAAGCAAAACAACTGTTTCTTACTCGAGAGGAGGTCAAACACAATAGAAACTTACCAAAACTAGTTTAAAAAATTAAATCAAAACAAAATTTAATCTAATAATGAATAATATGTAATGAAAAATGGAAATACATACTAATGATATAAATTATAATTACTAGATACAATATATTATATTATATTATTTATAATACATATATATATATAATAAATATATATATATATATATATTATTATAATATATATCTATATATATATATTATATATAAATATATATATATATATATATATAGTATACATACATCTATATACAGATATATATATATATATATACATATATATCTATATATATATATATAATATATATTATATATATAATATCTATTATATTATATATATAATATATTATTACATATATAAGTATATATATATATATATATATAATAGATATAAAATTATATATATATATATAGATATATATATATATGATATATATATATATATATATAAATGTGTGGTACCTCGAGATACGAAAGGCTCAACTACGAAAAAACTCAATATACAAAAGCCAATACGAAAAATTTAACGGCTCTACATACGAAAATTGCTCAAGATACGAAAGGTTTCTGTAAAGTCCGAGATTCGCCCGAACTACCGATAACAATTTTGAAACTCGCGTGCCGCCAACTTAGTAGACTCGCCACCATCCTCCTGCTCTCCCATTGGTTCCTGATGCTAGTCGCGGCCATGAGATCCTTCTCTCCTATTGGCCAGCATCCCTCCCATCATGCATCTATGTACGTGGTGGCGTGCCTCGGCCACTCGGTACCAGCATTGTTATAGTACGCACGCGGTATTCATTTCGGGATCGTCAATGTGTATTTTGAAAAAAAATTTCTCATAACTTTTCACAGAAAATGGAAAAAGAAGAGCACCTCTTAAGTGACGACATATATATGATATGATTGACCAAGATCTCTCTCGTGGGATAAGTGACCAAGATCTCTCACGTGGGATAAGTGATCAAGGTCTCTCTCATGGGATAACTGGAAAAAAACTTGCAAGGTTGGTAGAATCTCCACTCATGCTGAACAGAGGGTGTTGACCAATCATTTACAACATGCATACCAGTATAATCAAGGCACTTCAGTTACGTTTGAAGGTCAGCAGCCGAAACATTCAGTACCTAAATCAGTTGCAGAGAGAACATTTGGTTGAACAGGGTTTTGATGGACACCAGGGCCAACAGAGTCATGAGGTGCAACAATTAGTAGATAATTATCAAGACGGGCAGCCGTTAATGAACACTACACGTTTACAGAAAAAAAGACAGCCCCAAAAGGCTCACACAGGTCGTATGCTTGCGCAGTTCGATGACATTTGCCCGAGTCGTTTCAGGAACATTGTGAAAAGTAGGCAGAAGCAATCTTCCTTGGATCGTTATTTTTTAAAGAGGCCTTTAGCATTAGCAGGAGTAAGCAAAAAGGAAGAACCAAGTGATAAAAAACAGAAAGTTGTAAGCAAAAAGGAAGATCCAAGGCCTTGACTGGAGGACGAGGGGTCTGAACAAAGAAAAAAAAAAACTAAACTTCTCAGGCATAAGGCCAATTTTACTGAGGAGGGAGGAATTTACATAAAAGCTGGACTCTAGTTTTAAAAGCACTATATTTACCTGAATTTACAGAGGTCCAGGAACACAAGGGGCGGGGGGACCACTTTTCAATCCACCCAAACACGTGGCGGGAGCAGTTCAGCCACGGCGTTTAGAAATTCGCTCAGCGGATCAAGATTGTAAGCTTCAAGGATTTCCAATTCCTACCACAGCGTTTGTCTGCAAATAGAGGACACAGGCATAAGGCAGGGGGGACACACGAGGGCAAACGTTACTCACTACTTTCTTTCAATCAAAAGTCACTCATGGGGGAATGAAATGACTGAGAAATTTAAACAGCAGAAACTATTTCATGGCTTAATTTCACTAGGGGGATGTTACTAGTATCACGGGGGAGTAATTACAGAATTGAGCCCAGATGGCAGGGGGGGGGGGGGGGGGGGGGGGATGAAAATTGCACAAGTCCCCTTGGAAAAAAGGAAATGAAATACAGACAAAGGTAAAATAATTCCCTGGTTGAAATGGAACTTCCCTACAGTACCTTATTAATGAGGCAGGTAGTCTTGTCTCCTTCCTTGATGTTTGGCACTATGGACTTTAAAACATACTTGGGGCTTCCCAAAGCATGGGATAGCCAGGCCCTAGGGGTGCTAGCAGCAGTTTGGTCAGGAGCAAGGCTCTGACCTGTCCCTAGGTCTGGTGTTTTCTGAGGATGGGCTGCTGGGCGCTCAAGGCCTTTTGAAGTTTCTCCTGGTAAGCCACACCTCCAGTCCCTCTGGGGTAATTTCAACAACCAATGGGAGAAGAGATAGCTTTTTCAAAAGAAAAGAGAATGGATTCCTCCAAAGTTCATCCAGGGTTGAAATGTCCTCTAGAATGGGGAGGTGTTCAAGATATTAAGCTAGAACCAAGGAAAAATAAAGTCTTTTACCCAAGTTTAATGCATCTATGTCTTATACAAGTTGCATAAGACATAGATGCATTAAACTTGGGTAAAAGACTTTATTTTTCCTTGGTTCTAGCTTAAAATCTTGAACACCTCCCCATCTAGAAGACATTTCAACCCTGGATGGGTTGGAATGGACAAGACAAGCTAGAACCAAGGACCAATGGCAATATAGATTACAGTCTTTTCCATTCTCCCTTGAGTGGACTTATAATATAAACAATATTCAAACTCTGCCGATGATAATATTCATGAAATCTTACCTGACAGGTAGAGAATTAAGCAAAATGAAGTGTGACTTGACTAAAGATTAACTTGCTATATTCCAAATAAAGCATGCACTTAAAATATAACGTCACACTAAGTATAACAATGAATAGCAATGATTGGTTATATATGGACTTAAACCTACAGGTAAGTTACATCCTATATAATACTACTATCTCAATTGTTCAAGGCAACACGTCCTATCAGTTTACCCTGATGGAGCGATATGACACGTTCAGGTGTGTTAAATGGCCCTGCGGTTTCATTAAGTAACTTTGTCTCGTAATGAGACGATGCCTAACAGTATTAATTACTTATTAGCGCTAACATTAGTGCAACTAACAAGGGGAAAAATTAATGGAGTAATTTTTTCATAGAGATTAAATAAGATAACACATACACAAAAAGAAAAAAAAATGTAAATTTTCACCAAAACAATGGCAGTCTCACAAAATAAGACTAGGGAATAACACTAAATCAAAAAGCTAGTCAACCAATGTATAAAAGAGCCAGGCTTCGAAATTATCTCTAAGCTATAGCAACGTTCGCTGGTTAAAATTTTCCCAAGTTAAATGGAATTCTAAGTACCTAGAATAGGGCACGGTGCCAATTGTGGTATTTTTACGACAGTAGTTCATAAAGAAGTACTAATTTATCCAAGGCCAGGGTAGCTGGCAGTTTGGCTCTGCCTAAGCAGAGCATACAATATACAATAAATGCCTCAAGACAGTAAATAAAAGGAAAGGAAACCAAGGAAGATAGGATACAGACAGTACAAAAAGGAAAGAGAAAGTTAAAAAAAAAAAAAAAGTAGAATTCTCTATAAAAGGCACTATTGCAGAGAGGCTATTGGCTCTCGTAAGGTTTCGGAAAACCTTGACGCCCTTTTCCCTTTTTTCTTCCTTCGACCTCTCCGAGGTCGGTTTAACGATGCCATGGGGGGCCTTGGATGATCCTAGCCCTTTGAAGATTCCGAAGGGCATCTGCTACAGCTGCTGCGACAAACTGGGGCCTTGGCACTCGTCTCATGCCTAATGCTGCGTGGCTCGGTTCCCCGAGTTCTTTGGCCAAATAGGATTCGGCAGTCATTACTCCGGGAACGGTTCGCTGCTGATGGTCATGGGTGTCCTGGAGGATTTCCTATTGGAATTGGCTCTCCTTGACTGCCGGCATGGGGGTAGCTGGGCCAAGCCAGCGGAGGGAAAGCGACCGGACTTAAGAGCTCCAGGAGGAAGGCTCGAGTTCTGGCTTGGCACTGGCACTAAAGCTGTTCCTGACTTAGTGGAAGGACTCGAATGGGGCTCAACATCCATGAGAGATGGAGCCTGGCACTGCCTGGCACCTTCAAGTGGCACTGGCTGTGCAGAGGTAGTCCTTGGAGGCCCGTGGAACGGGTCTGGAGCTATGTGAGGGCAGGGGCCCTGATACAGTATAAAGTTAGGAGGAGACTTAAAATCTTGTCCTAGCAGGACATCATACCCTCCTGGTATATAGGTTGCTACACTGCCATGATACATATCTTAGAACGGCGAGGTTGTGTGACTCTCAACTAGACATTAGGTAGGAACATCTAACATGGTTGAGGCTCTCTATTGTGATGAATGGTGCCTATCAACCTTAGCTCCGTAAGGAATTTTATCCTCTCGGATGATGTAGACTTGCAGCACCCAGTCGTCGAGAGCTCGGACCTGGTGGGCAGGATAGAGACCTCTTGGAGTTGTGACAAATATGGGGCCTGAGCAGGGGTGCCTAGAGTGGAGGATTCGTCATGGCCATAGCAATGGCAGAAACAGGAGCTTTTTTGGGGCATCCCGCCCAGGCAGCAGTGTGCCATGCACGCTGCATGTGTCACAGAAACTCTTGCTAAAATCAGGCCTGGGCCTGTCGTTTCTGTTCCAATGCCCGTTGTTTTTGTTATTATGATTGGGTAGTCCGTTTGGAGGAGTGGCAGCAACATGCTGAGGAGGATCCAGCTTTGAGAGGCACTGCTCTGTGGTGTGACCTGGTTTGTTGCAATGCCCACACATAGGTTTCCGAGGAAGGTTATTGGGCATTGGGTAGGCTGAGAGGTGGCAGCAGGACGTATTTTGTTTGTTTTAAGGAACTCTGCAATGGATGGTGGGTATATAGGCGTCTGCCCATTTACAGCACTCCAAACAAAGAGTCGTAGGAGCCTTGTCCACCAAGGTGTGGTGGCAAGATCAGGGGGGGGGGGGGGGGGGGGCGTAGGAAAGGAAGCCTTCTAACTGGAAGATTTCTAAGACCTCCTCAACAGATGTTGTGTTGGAGGCCTTGGTCCACCTACGGAGTGCCGGTGCCTTCTTGACTGCCCATTCTGTCCACGTCTGGTTAGCCTCCTTGGGCATAGTTCCTCATTTCTGCCCTCCACCGGTCTGAGGTTAATTCGTAAGCCCCAAGGATGACCTCCGGACTAGGGCGAGATCTTGTCGCTCATTCAGGGGAAGGGCCTCGAAAGCAGTCCGCCTTTGCCAACGAGATGTTTGCCAAGGAGGAGGGCCACTGGTTATATTTGGCAGTATATAATTGTTG